>NC_061867.1:6172119-6785810 GCF_907164915.1 Impatiens glandulifera | reverse complement strand
TGATTAAAGTTTTTGTATGTTTTGTTTTCTATTCGATTCTCTACTTAAAAACACTCCAAATTAAAAGTGAAAATAATAATTATAGAGGACATTTCCTATTCAACAACAAATTAATCAAAAATTAAAACAATGAGGGGAAGATAATGAGATTGTTGGGATGCTATAGCAAAAATTGGACTACTTGATTTAATTAATTAGATAGGTGGAAATAAGGAGCTTAAACTTGATAAGAACGGTCTACATGCAAATTACAGTATCCAATGAAAAGCCAAATCACAATAAAAAAAATATTACGCATACTAAATATATATTTTCAACTGTAAATAATTATTATAATTATTGAATTATTCAATAACTCTATTTTTTTTCAATGATCTTGATTGTATTGAAACAATTTGTTATTTATTTTACATGGTTATTTAATAACAAGGAGTTAAGAAATGACAAGAAAAAAAGTTGAAACGAAAGAAGAACTTTGGGAAATTTTGGGACCCTTAAATTTGAATATTAGAGTTTAATGATTTGATTTGAATTATTTTTTATAAATAATATTTTATTAGATCATTTATTTTTTTAACATTAATTATTAACTAAAAATTTTAAAATAATTTCATTTTATTCTTTATAAAATTTACTATATAAATGTATTTTAATAATTTAATCAAAATAATTTTTTTCATCAAATATCTTTTTTATCATTTATATCCACTTGTTCTAACAGTAACCAAGATCAACAACGTATTGTTTTAAAAGAAGACAATGAAATAATAAGATTCTTTAAATTTGTGAGACTCTTAAAATCTTAACAACACTATAAATATTAATGATGGAATCAACTTCTATGACGAAATCTAGAAAATTTGCAAAAAGTGCAACACAATTTGCAACTATTTTCTAAACTTTGAATTATTAACTTATTTCACAACAAAATTTATTAAAATTACACCTTATATGAACATATTTGCATCTCACATGTTATTATTAATGTTGTGAGATTGTGAATCTAACTTTTACATTAATTTTTTTTCTTTTTCTTAAGTTTGCACCTTAATATATGAATTTGTGATTAAATAGGGTTTGTATGGGAAAATAGTTCAACATGGTTACATGATTATGATAATAAGGGATTTTGACAATATGCATGCAAGTGTCGGGGTGCATGCACAATTGACTGGAAAGCACAATCAATAAGAAAAAAAAGAAAATAATCAAAAAATAAAGTTCCCATTATGTGATAATTATGCAGTGATTTTGGAGGACGTTACTTTCACCAACTCTTTTTTTTACTCCTTTTAATACTAAACTTACTTATTATAGGACTTTCTTTAGTTGATAGTGAGATGGAGAAGGAAGGTGAATTCATGAATATTTTAAGTCACTATCTAAACCTATTTTAGATTGTGGATCAAAATGGGAAGTAAAAATGATTGAAAAACATCACTTTCTTGTTTTAGTTTTAAATTTATTTTGGTCAAAATAAATTGTTCGTTAGTTTACGTTTCGTTAATCATCCTACTAATACTTAAAGACTTCAAATTTGATGACATTACTCGGGTTTAATTTGTTGATCCGGTGTTCTCATATTGATACCAAATCTTAGTAAAACTATTTAGTCTATTTTTTTTTCTATTCTTGTGATGACTTTCGATGTGACCTATTCACATATCATTTAATTATTCCAAACTCCATGCTTGCTTTTTCTATTGTTACTTTAATGGTGACTACATATAAACAATATTATATGTCTAGAGTGTTCTAATTAATATCTATGACTATATATGTATGTGGATCAAACATTTGATGATGATTGGTCTGTATGGAAATTGATTTGGTTCCCCACAATGATCGGACGTAAAGTTACTTAGTCTCATTATATTGTCTCTCTTTTGATTCACCAAGGTGATTAAAATCATGGCTTGCATGCTAGTGAGTTTTTCATCATTACCCTTTTTGAACACAAGAACATTAATAACCATGACAATTCATTTACCTGACCATCCACTTATCGAGTCCGATAAATTTTCGGGTACTTTTCTTTAAAGAAAAATGAAACCCTTTTGCAATTCTACATTACCTCTAATTACACTGACAACCTACCCCTATATTGTTTTAGGACTAATACTATCATAATCCTGTCTTGTAAATTTAATCTCGGGTTTGAAATCATCATATTGGAGCTAGCTAGAGTTAAGTTTTATATGAAAAACATTATTAAATATATGAATATATTTGATAAAGTATGTTCTGAATATTATTTCATTTATATTAATATTATTAAATATATATATATATATATTATAAAAAAATTATAAATAATGTTTCTATTCAAATCTATACTAAATACAAACTACGGTCACCGATTCAATTCCACTTAAACACCTTAAATAAAAGTGTAAGTTATAGTTATAGGATGTATGCCAACTTTTAACTTCAAAATTATGAATGACAATTTTAATTTATCTCGTGTTTTTAAACTGAATTTTTCAGTTAAGAGTAATTTTTGCCCAGTTTAACTGATAGTTGACTAAGGATAAAATGAGAATAGAATATATTTGTATATCCGGTACGATCTTATCATGATTTTGCGACCACTAATAAATACAATTAAATATATAACATTAATAATATATTTATTTATTATTCCTATTTTATAAGAATTTTAAATTTATGTCTTTATAATAATATAAATTTTTAATATATTAATATATATATATATAATATATAATATATAAAAAAAATCTTTTATATAATTTTATCAAATTGTTTTTATTTTTATAGAGAATATGGTATAAAAATAACTCACGGGAATTTTCTAAAACTGAACGGGCAAGGATGATAGTAAAAAAAATATCGAAATAAAATGAGATGGTAAACACATCCGTCCCGATCGATCCCATTGCTATCCCATTTCAAAATAAACAAAATCTAAATCAAAATACAATTGTTCCCATTTCAAATTATCTTAACTAATTTCTATAGATAGGTCAAAGTTAGGAGGAAAGATCTTTATTTCAGAAAAAAGTTAGTCAAAGCGCTTATAGCGGACCCTATCATGCTTGGCTACAAAGAATCTCACACGAGAAATCTTGGAGGGCCTATTTACTTTTCTCAAAATATAATATTATTTTAATAAAATATTATATATTATTTTTGTAGAGTTTGGATTATAAGGCAAATGACTAGACTTTTTTTTTCAAGGGATTAAAGAAATAGTGGGTGGCTTTCACCATGGACAAAGCCAAAGCACTTTAAACACCTTTTGGTGGTGGTGAAAGAGATAATAATTTAATTAGAAAATTAATTTGAGACCATTAATTATATAAATTATCTTTCTTGTTGGACTAGTTTGTTATATTTATATGAAAATGATAACTCAATATAAATCGCTAAAATTAAATCAACTACAACTACTTTTTTTTTTTTTTTAAATGGAGTGATCATGCCGAAAAAATCACACCTGATATTTAAGATAGACATGTCTCAAGTAAATGAAAATGAAACAAACCCTTAATGAAAACATGTTTTTGGTTTAGGGTTTATTGGCATGACATGTCTCAAGTTCGACATAAAATTGTTTAGTAAGTACTAGATAGAAATATCCCAATCTTTCCTCCATCCCTTCACCTGTGACAACATGTTCTTGCTATAACACCCACATGGTCCTAACTACCTCTTTTTCTTTCTTAACTTGATTTAGTGACAAATTTGGAATCATGCCCATGTGCTTCTCTCTCTTATTCTATATGATCTATACATTCACTTAGGCCAAAACTTTCAATCTTGGATGAAGAAGGGTATGTACCCTTCAACATGGACAAGGTAATGCCATGTCAAATTTGAAATTGATGTCTATAGTACAAACTAATTGTCTTTTCCTTGTTCTTATCACAATCCTTAGATTTTTAGATTTTTCATGCATGTTGCTTCATACGTTTATTGAAATTTAAATGATGTTGATTGATAACTTTAGATTATTTTGTTAATAAACATATATGAAGAATTTGTTGAAACTTAATTAAATTATTGTCATTTTAAAGATGAAGCGATCATAACACAAATAAGTGAAGAATATATGCATATAAATAATTGGTATGAAATATGTAATTTTAAAATAATCAGATCAATTTAACGATTCAATTGAAGTAAATTAAAATATAAGAATACGTTTTTATTTATACTTTATTTTAGATATTATCACAACAAAGCAGTCAATTATAAAAAAACTATTTTTTTTTTATCTAATTTTGCGTTTCTAATTATTCATACTTAATATTATATTTGAGACTTTTATTCTTGTAAAAAAATAAAGATTCCAACTACTAAGTTAGACTATAATAAATATGTGACAATCAAATATAAGTATTTTACTTCAAAATTGATTATTATAAACTTAATATCTAATAACACTATTTGTCTTAATATTTAAAATGATTAAATATTGATTATTAGAAAACCTCACAATGTTTGAAAATTAATTAAAGGATAGATTGTTATAAACTAAAATCAAGTTTATAAACTTAATTATCAATTTGTTTGACAAATTAAACTCTCACACAGTCACATATTATTACTAAATGAAATTTTATTTGTTCCTCAAAATAAATTTGAGCTTTCTTATTATAATCTATCTATACTAGCTAGTCAAATTTAAAATCAACAATTTAGTATCATATAAAATTGTGATTATATTAAATTATACTTTTTAACTCAAGAATATTAGTGTTTGTTTTTTAATTAAAAAAGTTAATGACCTCATCTCAACTTAAAATGTATTCTTAATTGTTACTTGAATTGTCCTAGTAATTTAAAAACAATAGTGTTTATAAAAATTAATCAATTTTCATTATAATTTAATCATAACTACTAAAAAAATATATCGGGTTCTCGTATCACAATTGATTTGTAGGTTGACGGTTTTTCGAAACTTGTTTTAAAAAAATGTGTTTATTTTTTTAGCAAATGTAATTAATTGAATCATAAAATTTGTTTGAACAAAAATAAAAAATTGAGTTTGGAGTTGGACTATTAATTGGGCCGTAGTAAATCTTAAACCTAACAAGTTATTTGGGCCAACTCAAATCAAAACAATTTTAGTGATATATTTGAAAATGTATATTTTTATTCATATATATTTATTTAGTTAATAAATTTAATTTCACCCAATTCTTATTTATTATAACTTATAGTTATAGATATGATATTTATGTCTTTATATAAAAAAAATAATTTGAATTTGTTGTTAGATTAGTAATTTTAAGTGTTTATTAGTGTTCGGGAAGGGATAATTTCGAGATAAATATGATTATACTCTTTTCAGATCAACTATCTCGATTAAATGGAAAAAAACGCGTCTAATGTAGTATTCAGAACTAAAAACGAAAAGTACTAAAAGCTCTAACTTAAAAAACCTTTAAACCTTGAAACTAAGTCTAACTAATAGTATAAAATCAAAATAAATTAAGTCAAATTAATAGCATGCTTAAAAAATAAGGTATGTTAAGAAATAAAAAATAAACTACTAATACTAACTGACTTCTTTAAACTCTACCCCATAAACCAGATAAAAAAAAATTAGGCCTGAATCTCCACCGATTTGACCTTGACCAAATAATCTAAATAGATATTATAAATTTAAGTGTTTATTAGTATTCGGGACCAAGTAGTTTCAAAACACAAATATCCTTCACCCATTCCAGGTCAACTATGGATTAAACGGTTAAAACCGTTTTTAACGGGGAGGAGCAATTTGGGATCGAAACACCCCGCACCGGATGATAAAAATAAAACTTAGGTTTGTCGCTTGACCAAATCATCCAACAGAACCAAAATCTCCTTAGGGTTTTTGACCAGTGAATGCAGAAGAAGAAGTAGTTGTTTTAGTCTCGTAGAAGAAATCAATGAGGTGAGCTTTTCGTCAGCAATCAACCCTAGCCGCTCCAGTTTTCACACAGGTATCTCAGGATTCGACATTCTTCTTCCTTTTCATATCTCATTTGCACTGTTCTGAACTATGTTGTTCATTGTTAGTCTTCATTCTCGATGGTATAGATTCTTGTTCTTCAGTTTATGACACTGATTTTTCTCTTTTGTCAATTGATCATGGAATAGATGTTATGCGGGATAACTAGTATCATTGTCTATGAAAAACTGTCTACTAGACTTTATAGATTTGATTGAAAATGCTTCAAGAACTAGATTCTACATGTTCCTTGAAATCCTTAATCATTTGTTTGTTGTTTCTGACTTCTCAAATCTAGAGAATGCTTTGAATGTTCTGCTACTGAGAAACTTATGTGCTGATGAATTAGTAAACCAGAACTTTGTTAATCTAGAAGAATGGAATTGAGATTCTTATGACTATATTACATTCTTGTGAAGGAGGAATCTCCATTTTACGTTATTGCAAGTTATAGCTAATGTCTCATCAGTGTTCTATTTGGAACCTGTTAAGTTTCTCGAGATTGCAATGGTGCGATGAAACTAGGTTTCCGATCCTCTGTTCATGGTTATTTATACGTGTTGTGACAGAACCTGAAAATTTATCAATGAACTTTGTGGAAATTCTGTTAAGGTATTTTCTTGTAGGAAATAAGCTATTTTTCGCTTTCTGAAATTGAATCAAAGGATCCTTTGGCATCTTGCACTTGTTTCCTTTCTGTTTTGATTATAATTAGATGGCCTTGCTGAGAAATGGTAAATTAAAGCTGTTTTTATCGAGAATCTGCTTAGAAGAATCTCGTTTACCTGAACTATTCACTGCAATATGTGTTCAACTGGAGAAAATGTGTTTATGCCTGAACAAGTATTTCTATTTAGTATGATGTTGGAGATCTTGAATGCTTAGAATGTTTCAAGTGATTTGCTCATTGTATTATTGGAATGTTCAAAAAACTGTTAGGATGGTTGATTTCATATCCGGGTTGAATTCTAATCTCCCAAATGGAATCATTTCTGTCGATGTTCTAGGATATTCACTCACTATTTTGAGGGATATTTGTGCAAATGATGGATCATGATCGAGTTGTATGGATTTGATATTATCCTCAACAAATCTTGTAGAAATTCTTCTTGATTTGCTGTCCAATCTAGAAAGGAAAAACTTTCTCTGGTTTGTGCATATAGATAGAAAAATTTGGAGAGAATAACGGTATTATCTCTTGTTTCTTGAGCGAGGTGGGGATTGGATGGTGAGGAGGAACTTGTTAGAAGGTAGGTAATATGGAAAATTAGCGATTCATTTGGATAGATCTCGAGACTCGGTTTGAAAATTGAAGTGTTTCGGCCCTTCGAAGCGAGTCTTTGAATAAGATTAACTTCAGATTTTGGCAGCTTTGGATGGAATCCAGGTTTGTACTTTTAATAATCCTATTTTTAGGCATATGCATGTAGAAGAATAATGATAACTTCTAAATAGTTTACAATAATAAAACAAAATCTGCAAGTAAGATGATTGCCTCTATTTTCTTCAAACAATACCACCAAAAAAAGTGTTTATACAACAGGTTTTTTGTATAAGTTCTTTTAATTATCATCAAAATATTCTTCACTATTTCAAATATCATATTTTTTCATTTAAATATTTGTTAGTGTACAAATTTTCTCGAGGTTCAAAACTTTTTCATTTTCATTTTTTTTTTCTTTACAAAATAATTATCATGTGAACAAATTGTTTCAATGGTGTTATAGAATGCACTTAGTCAACAAAAAAAATATTTATAATTTTACTTCTCTTCAATTTAGACATTACCTTTAATATATATCTTTATCAATTTATTAAGTTCTTTCATTCAAAGACTTTAATCAACATTACTTGAAAGAATGAAACTCTCTGATAAAAACTATAATAAATAGATGCTATGTACAGTATTTATGGAGAGATAACTTTTGGACACATAATGTCTAAATTCATGTAATGTAACAAACTATGGATGTTTTTTTTTATAATTACTTGCATTCTAAAACATTTTTGAAATAATTTGTTAAATAATATAATCATTTTAAAATATAAATATTGAAAATTAAAAAGTTTTGGATTTTGCCCTTTTTTTTCTTTTTTTTTTAATTTGAAGATTTTTAAACTATAAAATATTTATTGCAATGCCTAATTATGATATTTGAAATAGTGAAGTTGTGGTTAGATTGTCAAGTTAATTAATTGTCTTGACCCAAATGTTTGAGTTTTGAAATATTTTGTATTGATAATGAATTAGGTGATTGAGATTCTTGAATATTATATTATTGACTGAGAAAAATGTGAAATGTGGGTATCAAAACATCACTATCAATTTCAATGATGTTCAGGAAATTTTGATACAAAGCTCTTACTTTTTTAATAAATGAGGTTTAACAATTTTGGGAAAAAAATATGAGGAAGGTTTGTTCTCTGTCTAACCAGTTTTAGAAGAAGTGAAAGACAAATTAATTGTATTAATATTAATCATTCAATAGTTGAAAATAATTGTAATTTGGCACTAATAACTCAAAACGACGAAAAGTTGAAAGAAGTGTCTAAAAAGATACAAAAGCGATATATTCTTTGTTAAAGGTATTAATGCGGTGATGTCCACCCAAGAAGAAGAAATAATTTTATGGTTGAAAAAATTGTGAGAAAATTTGTTGATTTCTGAAAATAAAATTTGATTTATTCTATTCTGAGATTACTTCTTGTATGTTTGACGTAAATCTTCTAATTCTATTTACTTAATATGGTTGTGCTATGAGTATATTTATTATTGCACCACAATGTGTGTTAGTTTTTTATTCAAAAATATCATTGGAATAGAGAAAAGGAGAGATTCATTAAAAAAAAAAATTATACTAATAAGTAAAAAAATGAGAAATTTATTTTAATTTTCCTTTAAAAAAAATGAGAAAAGAGAGAAATTTATTTTAGTTTTTCTTTCAACAATGTTCAAAGTAATGTGATTCATATTTTTATTAAAATTTTAGAAAAATAACACTGCTTTTATAGTTATATTCACACTTTTATTTAAGATCCTTTTAATAAGAATGGAATTTTGAAAACTTTTATTCTTATATGCAAGAATATTGTGTTCTTAAAAATAAAAAGTCATTTCGATAATAATATATAAATATAAATATATATATTTATATTTATATTTATATCTATATTTATATTTATATTTATATTTATATTTATATTTATATTTATATTATATTTATATTTATATTTATTTATATTGTTGCTAATTTTTGTTAATGTCAAAGTTATTATATTTAATATTAATATTGACAACTCCTATAGACTATATTTAAATAAAATCTAAATATACTAATTACTCTCAACATCAATCATTTTTTTAATTGATCAAATAATTGAGATCATCTACTCAAATATTAAATTATTTTTATTTTATTTTTAATAGTTTAAAATAATAAATAATAAGGATATTTTAATCAATTGATTCAAATCATTTGTCTTTCAATTATGTAAGATTCTTTTCTTTAAAATAATAGTTTATCTTGAAATGAATCTAGATCCAGCAGGCTCCAAATGTATGCAGGAAAAAATAATTAAAATGATAGTACTTAATAAATATGAAATTAAATAATAATAAATTTTATATCAATAAAGTTAGGAAATCTTTGGACATTTTTTTTTAATTAATTTAAAAATTATTTTGTTTTAAAATTTAATTGGGTATTGATTTAGATGAAATAATGTCTAATATTTTAAAATAAAAAATTAACAATACTTTTAGGTTATTTTTTAATTAAAATTCAATCTTAGACTTTTCTTTTTCCTTGGAATGAGACATTCTATTTGAAATTACACCTATAACTAAACTAGATTTTAAGTTGACAAATTCTTATATATTATTCTCTTTGAAATATCTAAATTACATAAGAAAAAAAGAAATAATTATTAAAAAGTATAATTTTCTAAGAAGCTGCTAAGTCAGTTTTTCAAGGTCAATGAAGGTTGTTAGACATTTGCAATGGTTGAATAATAATAGAAGATTGAATATATTAATTGTTTTAGTTTATATGGTATACCAATTATTAGATTTCTTATTATTATTATTTTAATTATAATGGAACTGGAAAACAACTCCTATAAATGTCTCATTCCTTAATAGTTCTAAATTAGTACCCCTTCATTAAAATGTAGTAAATGTTATTAGAAAGTGTTACAAAAGGAAATATGAGTCAAACACAAAACCAGCATTTCTTGTAATAATAATTACAAGTTAGTTATCCCAAATTAGACATTATTTCCCAAAAAAAAAATAGACATAATATTGATAGCTTTAAATAAATTTAATATGAATAACAAATTTAGTAAATAAAATATTTTCTCCTTCTATAAACACCATATTAAATTATTCCAATAACAGAACAATATACACTAAGCAATTGGAATCAACTAAACCATGTTCTGAGTTGGCAAATATAATAATTAATAAATTCGGAAAATAAATAATTAGTTAATATAGAAAGATATAGGTTCATCCTATACTAATTTATTATTTAGTTTATTCAACTTATCTCAAATATTATCATAAGATTCAATTATATTGAGCTTCTTCTTTTCAACTTATTCCACCTAAAGAGAAAGTAGAGAAAAAGTGACATGTTTGATTCGTTATTAATACAAGCATATAGTGATTACACAATAATTTGTTATAATAATTTTACGTAATAAGTTAAAATACAAAATTATAATCAAATACATTTTACATTAACGCAATTTTTCTTTGTGAAATTCTTTTATTGACAAATAACTGAAACGAGTAAGCTGAGTATAAAAGCTTAATCATATCAAACGTAAATAAACTAATAAGGTAGAGTGAATTAACTAAGTATAAGCTAAATCAAACTTAGTCAAAATTGCGTTTAATACGTAACTTTGTTTGATTATAATTTTTGCATAACTTATTACGTAAAATTAATGGTAGCGATTATTACGCAGACTAAGTATGTCAATGAGGCAAATCGGTCGGAAAATGCGTTTACCGTCCGTCTCATTCTATTTCGAAGAAATTCTCAAAAGGCGTCGTATTCATATTTATATAAAAATAACTTCAATAAAATATTTTAAACTGATTTATAAAAATTATATATATATATATTGTAATATATTAATTATAAATCAGACTTAAATTCTTATTTTTAAAATTAAAGAAGAACTAGCATAATACTCTTATAAAATATAAATAATAAATAAAATATTGGGATGTTATATATTTAATTGTGTTTATAATGTTTTGGTCGAATCTATGTGAGATCGAAAACCGAGTCAGAACAGGGGACACAAATAAAAAACCGCCGCCCTAACGAGACAATATTCGAGCCGGTAATTCGCAAGACGAGACGGTTATAATTGGTCATATTTAACCTAAGCGCTAACGATTAATCAAACGCACTCATAATAATAATTATATTCTTCACATAGGAACTCTGTAAATAATAATAATAATAAAATTAAAGGAAATGAAAAACCAAAAAGATCCAAACATTTTTCAACCTATACACACTCTGTGACCTGTCCCACCACAAAGACTCAGTCTTTTTCTCTCTCTCTAGTTCTTGCATATTAAAAAACCAATCTTTTCTACTTCCTCTAAAAACCCTAATCAACAAATCTAAAAAATCCCAAATTAAGAGGAAAAGTTATGACAACCCACGTCAAATCTTCCTCCCCCTTACCTTGTTTCCGTTCATCCACCACCTCCGCCGTCTCCGGCGACCACCGCTCCGCCGCCGCCGCCCATAACCTCTCAACATCCGTTTACAAAACCTCTAATGGTCTCTTCGCCCTCACCTGGTGTCGCAATCTCCTCCGCCGTTCTTTCCATCTCTATATCCTCCTAGACGCAGACGCCGGCGATCTATCATCTTCTTCTTCTCCATCTTTCTCACTTAATCTCAAACCATTCATTTTCTGGAACAGAACTGGATCCAGAAAGTTGAATCTGAATCTGAATCTACCCAATTCCAGTTCCAAATCCAAATGGGTTCAGATCTTTTGGGATTTTTCTAAGGTTAAATTCGGTTTACAGCCTGAACCCGATTCAGGATTCTACATCGCCGTTGTTGTAGATGGGTCAATGGTTCTTCTCGCCGGAGACTCGCCGGCGGAAGCTTTTTCAAAGACTAAGTCAACTAAGTCAATTAAGTCACAATCGGTTGTTCTTCGAAGGGAGCATTTCAATGGGAATAAATTATACAAAACAAAAGCCCAATTTGGAAATAGAATTCGAGAAATCTCTGTACTTTGTAGAACAGGAGATGATTCGAGATTGTATTTTAGTGTGGATGATAAAAGGGTGTTGCAAATCAAGCATTTGAAGTGGAAATTCAGGGGAAATGAGAGAATTGAAATTGATGGTGTTTATGTTCAGATCTCTTGGGATGTTTATAATTGGTTGTTTGAAGAAGATAATGAAGATGGGTATGGTCTTTTCATGTTTAGTTGAAAACCTTGGATTATTTGAAGATGATCATGAAGAAGTGATGAACAAGAATGGGTTTCTCATTTGGGGTCACAACAATCTTGTGGATTGGTTTGAGAAGATGAAGATGAGGAAGAGTTTGATGAAATCTTCTGAAAAGGGTTCTTCTTCTTCTTCACTTTCATCGGGTTCTCAGTTGTAGTTTCGGTTATGGAGTGGGCAACATGGAGGAGAATGAGCTATAGGGACCCTTCTTCTGGTTGTTTTTTCTCTTCTTTTGTATGCTTGGAAAAGTTGAGGGGCTAATTTTTAATTTTTTTTTTTTCTATTGGATGATGGGTAGGGTAGGTTTTGTTTGATATTTATTCTCCGCGTTTCTTCCATCGATTTATCACATTGTATGATGATTTGTTTGAGGGTAAACCCTATTTGTTATTGAAAATACCTTATGTAAGCATGAGAATAGGTGATGAATTAATTCAAGATATCATATCTTCTATTTTTGATAGGTTTAATTTTGAGACATTCATGACTAAGAATGACTGAATTCTCCTTCGGATTGATCTTTTGATAACAAATAGACTCGTTATTCTTAGCTGTTTAGTTATCGTGATGATAAATTGTTGTATTGGGGATTATCGTAAAAGAACCGATGATAAATTGATTCGATTCTTAGTAAGAACATCATAAGCTAGTGACAATAGGATTAATTTTTTTTTTTTAAATGAAAAAATGAATTCAATTAAAATAGATTAATGAAATGGACCTAAAAAATTGTCAAGCTTGGCTGGCTTTCTTGGTGAGTGGTGACTATAGTTTGAGTTAGCCTGGCAATGAGTTGTTTATGTTATATGATTATTTGAATTGGGTCACTTTTTCTTAAAAAAATATTTATAAAAAATTAAAATACCATTACACAAAAACACCCATGTTATAAAAATGGGAGTAACCAATAATTCAATTTGGTATCTAATTTGGACAATAAATTTAAATAAACAATGACACACCATAGTCCTAAATTTATTCGATCTTTGCATAAATGTGAACATCTTATCAAAACTAGGCGGTTTTAGGGTTTACCCAAAATCAGATAAACGGTTTATTATCATCGAGTTCATGGAATTGATTGAGACAATTGAATAGGTTTAATGGACAAAATTAGACATTTTTTGAATTCAATGGTTTAAAAGAGACATTTGTATAACGTCAATGGGGTCAATTTAACTATTCTAGCTTAATTAAAATGTAAATTTGGTTTATAATAAGGGGGCTCTTTTTCATTATTAAAAATTCATCACCATGATACCTACCATCCATATACAATTTATTTATTTCTTATTTTAATAATCTGTATTAAATGAGGATGTAAAGTGGAAGTGTGACAAAAACATATGGACAGGTGACAAAATCCCCTATAATCAGGGTGAAGTTGGCTATATTATTATTAGTTATTATTATTATTAATTAATTAACATATTAATGCTTATCTAAGAAGTCACCCCCAATAATAATAACATCAATAATTTTCTAAGTTCTGATTTTAAGGGTGCTCATGACTACTGTGGGTCCAATTCACAAAATAAAATTAAACAAAATATATTTATATGAAAATTAAAAATAATAGGAACAACATACAGAAGAGACGATTCCCCATGTTCGTGGAGAAAGGTCTTTTGCGATTTAGCTTTGGAAAAGACAAAAAAGTGATAAATTATTTTCTAGTGTGTCTAGTGTTTCTATGTGTGCTATAATTTATCACATTGGGCCGAGTAGTGTTCCACATACTCATAGAATTGTTGAACAAATTTGGAACAATGTTATTATTGAGTATAATTATCTTGCTCATACATGAAAACTTATGAAACACTTGTTCCGATTAATGACCAAAATTAGAACCTATATGACAAAATAGAGATACACAAATCTCAGGCGGTTCGAATTAAAAATCGGGATAACTAATTGAAACTCACATTCATATATTTATATATATTGTTTTATATCTCTCCATTTTGTCATATTAAATTGGATTATATTGTTATTTTATTCCTAACAAATTTTCCAATTAAAACATAGGTATTTGATTTGACCTAATTCCTAACTAATTGATTTCAACTGATCATAAACTTTGAAGTTAGGTCCGGGCTAGGCCCAATGAGGGCAACATTATTTCAAGACCCATTAACTGTCAAACGGTGTCAACATTATTTGTGTGGGTCAGGTCGAGCATGACCCGATGACACGACCCATTTAGCTACATCATGCATTTGTCAACTATTGAAAAGGAAAAAAATAGTATGATTAGTTAATATAGAAAATGACCATTTTAACTTTAACATAAAACACATCCAAAAGGACAAACGTCTTTTTCTCAAGTGTTTTACAACTCACATAGTTGATGGGTTAGGTTTTATTCACTCTACTGTTTGTAGTTGACAGTTTTTATCAAAAATAAATAAATTAGATATATTTATTAATTATAAGTGTGGCTAATCAACCGACAGCTCCCCCATATAATTAAGATAAAAAAAATACATAATTTTAAGGCATGTTCTTCATAACCTTAAACGGTTATTGGTCAAACCGAGATCCACCAAAAACAAAATCAACCCCTTTAACTAGTTGTTTCATATACATATACCCTTTTAGTTACAATGGGGAGTATTTTTCTTTAAGAACTATTTGATGCGTTTATTTAAAAGATTTTTCCCTAAAATTCAATAATTCGATTATATATCTTTTTTATTATCCAATTAATTAACCAACCTACAAATAGCCCATACTTTAGAATTTAAATTTTAAACAAAAGAACAATAATAATAATTTAATCAATTAAAAAGTAAACAATTATTGTTTCATCGACTAGATTTTGTTTTGGATAAAAACCCTTAAAAGATCCTCAAATATCAACATAATTTGTTTTTTATAAAAATATGAATTTCGAATTAAAAAAAAACACAAATTTAGTTTATCATAAGACGACTCTAATCTAATATCAGCTCGACGGTGACATAAGGTTACCCTTCCAATAGCACCCAAAATCAGAAAAATAAAAAATAAAACCAAGTTCGGTATAAATTGTTAACATAAAATTTAACGAACTAAACTAGACGTTTTCTTCGGATTTTATAAAAGAGAGTAGAATTTAGTCTCTCATAAGACTCGCTCTAGGGTAAGGTCAACGACGTTTGCCTATAATCACCTCAACGACGAACGCCCAAAATCAAAAAAATAAAATCACTGACAATATTTAGTTCTTAAGTCAAGTTGACATAAATATTAACATAAAATTTATCAAAATAATATAAATATATTATATTTATTTGATAAAATATAACTATTATCATCTCATCTTTCTTTAATTAGGATTACTATTATTCTATCAACTAAGTTAATTAAGAGTTTACTACCTTATAATTATGAACTTTTTTTTATTTAGCAAAAACAATGATCAATATCAATCATGAAAATGAGGTTTCCAATCTAAAAAAAAAACAAAAAAAAAGGAAAAAGTATAGAGGATATACTTGACTAAATACAAGTTAAAGGACTTAAAAGGTACAACCTCAGAACTTAAGTGAGAATCAAGCTTATTAATAGCATCCTTCTTAAACCTTTTTCATACGACCAGTAGCAATCACCACTGGACCACCAATAACCAACGTCGCCGGCCGGCTCCCACCGGAACTCCCATCGTCACAAATCTAGCGCCCCATTCCGATTCACCTGCGCCGGTGGCTAACTTTGCTCCGACGACACATCCGCCCCATTTCGGCGAACATTACTCTTGAACCCAGAAGAACTAGGCATGAAATTGGACGGTTTCTGAATCAAAGAATGAGCTTGAATTCCAAGAAATCTATTGTTATATGAAGCTCCCATGAAGAGGAGTAGAGCTAGCTTGAGAAATACGGTTGACCCGGAAACAAAGAAGCCGATCCCAATCGAGACCATCGTTGGCTATTGTTGCTTTCTCTTTATTGGGCGTTTTGATGCCTCCTATTGATTGTGAACTGTAAAACTTTCTCTGGCAATAATTACATGAGAAAATTCTTGGTTCGCCGTCGCCGGTGGTATCATCAGACGGGTCCCAATTGGGTTTGAGTTCAGATTGTCGATAGATTGAGTTCTTGATTGCGGAATCGCCGGATCATCGCCGCCGCCTGCGGACGGTTTGTTTCTTGATTCATTGTAAAAGACCTCCATTTTTAGGAAGTTTGATTTATTTGCTCCATTATGTATAAATGAAATGGTACGATGGTGGAGAATACATGCTTTATTCTTGATCTATTTGTTGGGTAGAGACGAGAAGGACTGACTATGATAAACATGGGGTCTGTTTTGATTCAACTTTTTAGCACTTGACCTACATTTACCCACGTAGTGGTCCTATGGAAAGAAGTCGGTTTCGATACATACGAGAAGTACCTTAAATGAAAGCGGGGGATCATGATGGTTCTCCTTATCTTATTCATTAAAATCAATTTTAGACCATGTGTTAATTTGGTTTATTTGTAACATATTGGTTAAGCTACTATAGAATAGTTGGGGGATTAAACTTGAATCAAACAAGGACTTTATATCTAGAAAGAGAAATATGGGATTGGGATGAAACAAATAGTAAGAAGTGGTCTATCTAATCAAGACATACCCATGAATCGTGACCACTTATATTTTTGCCCTAATGTGGAACCAATATTACCACTTTTTCATTCTATATCAATAATGTCTAGAACTATTTTGGAAACACTTTATTTTTTTATTTTATAAATGTTTAGTTGATTCAATCCGTTGACTCTAACTCGTGGTAATGATTTAGAATCAATAGTTTATTTATTTGTTTCAAAATTTATAGCACCATTATTGTGATAATGATCTATTATTCCTTAACGAGTAAATGATAGAGATAAATGATGTGACTAAACACGTGAGTAAAAATTCAGTATTATTAAATTTCAAGTTGTATAAATAGAGACACATTATTTTCTACATCATTAATTGACACTAAATTTTTAGTTTTTACGTTACTATTATCTTAAATATATTGTCAACCGTGTGACAATAATATTTCTTAAGTTATGAGGCAAAAACTATTATTTACTAAGTTTCAACAAGTTTGAGTCAAATTTTTTAGTTTTGGATTTCAAACAAGGCATGGATGACTACGGTCCGTACCATAATTATGTCTATAAAAAGAAAAGAAAATAATTTAATGTTGATGTTATTTAAGAAAAACTCAGAAGGGCCATAAATAATTAGTTCTGAGTTACCTATATCTGAACTATTTAATGTGACTATTTCTAAATGGATTTGTGTTCATGTGAACATAATTCAACATAGATTAATTGATTGTTAATCAAGTAATGCTGTTTTCTTAGGCCATCTCCACCGGACACCAAAACGCAAACGGCATTCCAATTTTTGCTTCAACCGGCCACCATACGCATACCAAAAAGAGATTTCTCTCTCTAACCAAAAAAACCCATATATGCGTAGTTACTGTTCATTTCCCAAATTTTTTTATAAATTTTCAAATAAGTCCCTTGAAATATATACACTATTTAATTTAAATATTAAACTGTGTTTATATGAATTATTTGAACATTTCATTTCGCTATAATATAATATTAAATTTTATTATACGTAAATTTTATTTAATTATTTTTTATTTTATTATATATTTTTATGTTATATTCTATAACTTAAATTTTAGTATATATGTTTATTTATTTAAATATTATTAAATTATATGTTAAGTATGAATTATTGATATATATTAATTTTATGTTAATTTTATTAAAAATAAAAAAAGATTAGGGTTAAATATGTAAATTAATAAATATATAGATAACGATTAATAAAGTTAAAAAAGTTAGTGTAAGAAAAATAATTCTAAGAATATTCTTTTGGTTTGAAAATGAGTTTTTGGGTTGGAGATGAATTACTGTTTGAAGTGACATTTACTGCATTTTGGGTTTAGGAATGGGTTTGTGGTTGGGAGATGGTCTTATAAATTTGGACTTATTTAGATATGTTACTGTTTAATATATTATAATATAATTAATTAATTATCAATCTTATTTCGTTACTCTTTAAAAAAGAAACTTTAGAAAAGTTACAACGTTTCATTTTTTTATTATTATTTTTATCATTTATGTTTTTCTTTTTATATCTCATAATTGATATTATGTTTTATTCGTGTTCAACATGATAATATCATGTTAGCCGACTAAATTTTGTTTCAGATTTCATATCCGAATAATATTATCATTCGTTGGTGGATCATTTGTTGTTTAATTCTCTAATTGTGTTAGTGATTTTTTCTCGAATAAATGTATGTCCTATGTATAGTCGCAAGGGAAGCGAAATAATCAGATAAGTAATTATTTTCTTTTTTTCAATGAAGACTTTCATATGATGAAGACTCTTTTTTAGATATCCTCTCTATCAACTAGTTAGGAATAATTTTAATCGTCGCTCAGAATATTTGTAGAAATATTTCCGACACCTTTCATCGGTTCATTCGACTTGTTTTTAACTCTCAAACACTCATCGTTCAAGAACTCTAATGAACTCGTCTTTAAATGATCTCAACAAACTGCGCGACGCATGATCGTTGGATTTTTTCATTGAAAATTATATTTTTTGTAAATTGTCTATACAAATTGAATCTGGATATTTGTATTTTTTTAAATGTTCCTAAAGGTTATTTTGTACTATTGTTTACTAATTATTTTGATAGATGTAACTTCTAATTGAATTTAATTAGAGAATTACCTCCTTATAATATATATAATTACCCAAAAAAAATTTAGATAATAGTTTGATTACAAAAATGCTTTACTAGACTGAATAATTAAAAATAATCTCACAATTTCATTATAAAAAATAATAATCAATTTTTTTTCTTTTCTAAATCCGACCTTTTAGTAATACTTGATGATGATTAGCTCTGTCATAAGAAATGGAGTTCATTTTGGGTTTTTTTTTTTGTTCTCTTTTATAAAATTAAATTAGATCAAATCATTCACTTATCCATTAAAGTATCAAAACATTAAGTCAAAACAAAAATCCATTGATAAAGAGAGATCTAGAGACAAATCCCTTCTATTAAGGAGAATTGACTTCTTTAAATTATTTTGAGAAGTAAGAAAATTAATTATATGACTAAACTGAAAAGGAGGAATAGACCAACAATTTATAAGTGGGTATGAAAATTTATTGCTGAAATGAAAAAATAAACAATAACAACATATGAGAAGTTGAAATTATTGTACTGCCTTATCAACCAAACACAAGTACAAAACACTGGAATTTAGAAGGATAAAACATTAGAAAAAAAACTAGAAAGCTTAAGACAGATCATCATGCTCAGACACACCACAAAAATGTTGCAAAATTTACATTGACATGTATCGAAGGGTTAGATCAAACAATAAGACATCGTAATGATCGCAAAATAAACGAGAATCACGTGTTAAAAGTTCAGTGAACCAAGATGATGGCCATTAACTGAATCACCAAAAGGAGGCAAAGCAATAATTCGAACACCAACTAACTATAAATTTGCAACCAACTAAGTCTCGGGATCATAATATATTTAGAACTGCAATAACCAGAACCGACCCCTCAACGAACAAAAGAGGTCTCACTCCACTTTTGTTGGGGATTTTGTTTGGGATGAAAGACAATATCACGAGAGACAAAGACGGATTCAGTAATTTGAGTTGGGGTTGGCTTGAAAAATAATTGGAATGAACTAAAAAAAAATAATACGAGTAGATAAAAATGATTTTGCTCATATTTTTTTTTATAAATTAGAGAAAATTATAATAAATTAAATTGAATTTTTTTAAGAAATTAAGAGGTTAAGTCATATTTTTACCGTAAAAAAATAAAATAAATTAAGGATGGCTGGACATACATCCGCCTCTAATAAGAAGTATCATTGTTTTGGGTACGATAAACATATTTCGGCTAAAACAAGAAATCACAACAACAAAAAAAAAGACATATTTTGAATGAAATTGAAAAAGAATAGTACAACGACATCAAAACAAGTTAAAAGAAGAAGTAATGTCGAAGAAATTTAAAAAGAACCCCAGTCGGAGGGAATTACCCTAGTAAATAGGAAGGTTTTTTTATTAGAAAGATTGGAATTTTTTCACATCGAGCAATCCAATCTTCTAAGGAAACGTGAAACTATTGCATTATTTTAAAAAACATTGAGAAAAAGCCTTTCGATTCCAAGTCAATATCACTTTATTAGGGTTTCAAAATTAATCAATAAAGATTATTACCAATAATTAACAATTGACTAATTTAAAAGTAGCATTCTAAACAATAATTGATTATAAAAAGGTAAGATGGGTGACTTGCAATATCCACCTAAAGAAGAAACACATTAAACATGATACAAAACTCACTACATTACTTCCATAATTGCATGTAGAAACATTCATTTATAACCTAACATTGTTGATCAAAAAGGAGTTTATAATTAATTAAAGGACATACACATGAAGTGAAGTGAAGTGAAGTGAAATGGACATAAATAAATACAAAATATATGTTTGTTTTTGGCATCACATATGAGTTTGATTGGCCTTTGCAAATGGTTTTTTTTAGGAGAACACTCCATATGGTTCCCATGTTCAATTCCACTATTAATTTGTCTAATCAAAGGAAACCAAATCTCTTTTTAAAGATCTGTTTGTCTCTTCATTTAAGCCTCTTATTTCTTGTTAAGCATGTAGTAGTGGGGTAAAGATTGAGTAATTCTCCTACTCCATAGCTTTTCAATCACTTCTATCTCTTCCTCATTTCGAACAAGTTCGTCAAATTTTGGGTTAAGTACTTTTTGTGTGTTTATTTTTGAGAATTAGCGTTAGTTACACTAGTTTGTGTCCTAAAATAGCTTGAAGTACATTCATCGTTTGAAAATTATATCATTATCTTTTAAATCATAGTTTATTCTCTAAAGTAAAATAATACCGTAATAAAATTACACATTAACATCATATTTAACTGACTATATTAGTTAATATTATTGATTTAAGATACCCAATTATATACTTTTTAAATTTAATTTAAAAAAAATCAAACAAATTTTGTTTTCTACTTAGGGTACCCTCAACTTTGACCACTACTGAATTATTTTCATGTAACAACTTATGGGAGTTGGAGATTTGATGTATTTAGCAAGAATTCTAAATAATAATAATGGTGTGTCAAATTTGAGCAAAATACTATTTTCTTTAAAAAAAAAATCAAGTTAAAAGAGTTTTACTAAAGAGATTAAACATTTAAATATCCCAATTCATACTTACAAACATTATGAGTGAAATGAGAGCTATAATTATTAGGTGTGGCTTATTTTTTAATTTTTTTTATAAAAAAATATAATTTTTTAAAAGTTTAAAAGCAGGTTAAATATATAATATTTTCAAATATATATATTAATTAGTATTTTATTGTGTCAAATATAATTTCCTTTCCAAAATAAGAAAGAGAGAGAATGTGAGTGACTTCCCAACCAACCCATCTCTAAATAATATCTATATTAGGTTAAACATTTATAAGAAATGCCAAATGAATTCATTTTAATATAATATTTTTTTAAATGATTCTAATATCTTTTTTAATACAATATTATTTATGATTATATAAAATAAAATAAAAAATTACTCACACATGGTCACCCTTTCTTTAATTTCACTTTGAATTAAATTATTATAAAAATACCATAAAAACAGAGAGTGAGAAATCGAAGCATATTGAATTTTATAACCAATTTTTTAAACTAATAGGCAAACAAATCTTAAGCTTAAATCCTTATTTTGTTAAATGTAAGGTAAATATATAATGCTGAAAAAACAATTCTTTATATAATAATAATAATTATGAATGTATAATAAACATGATAGGTTGATATAATATGAATCATATATATATATGATGTAATGATTGGGTCTGGTTTTGCATAGAAAATTTTAAGGAATATACTAAACAAAACATAGATAAATTGATTCTAGATATAGTTAGGTTTAGAAAGTGACGTTACATAAGGGTCATCATCAATACTTATCTGATCCATTCTCACTTAAGATAAAATCAAATCAACCAATATATATCTATGGTGGATGGTTTTAAGTTTTGGGCCCTTCTCGTGGCCTTTGACACTTGCAGAGGGTCCACCCTAGGTGTCCGAGGTAAACCTCCATTAGGTCGATTAAGGTCTTGTCTGATCGGGGTTTAAAAAAATCTAATGAGGAGAACAAGAAAAGTAATGATTTGAGTAGATTTTGAAGAAGTAATTTTTTTAAAAAAAAATACTTAAAATGTTAATATATAATAATAAAATAATAATTTAAAAATAATAATATTTTAATATTTTAATGAATGAAATGAATAATGTAATGAAGAGAGATTGAAATGATATTTGATTAAATTATGTTATTTAAAGACCATAACCGAATAAGGCCTAGGAAACATATTGCAAGCATTAACCCAAATATTGAATCGAGATCAAACTCAAATTTATAAACTATTTCCAGTTCGAGTCGAGCTAATAAATAATGAGAAGTGATAGAGGGAATTTGGAAGAGAGAGAATGAGAGATGAAATGACGTGTCACCACATCACTAGCTGGAAAAAGGATAAAGGGGTGAGGATGGTTAGTTCGATGCTTACTAATACATGTAGTGCATATATCCATTAAGAAAGCGCCACATGTGCAAAGAGAAAAAAACAACAAATGAGAAGAGGCAAATGTTTCACTTTTGTGTATATATGTCCTTCATGAATGGAATACATGTATTGCCTGTAGTGGTAACATCGAATTAACCGGTGAGTAGAGAGAAGAAAAAGAAAATTTGTTATTTTTTCAGCGAATCAAATTGCGTCACGTTTTCCCTCCCCTAAATTCCCTCGCTCAATCATTTCTTTATTTTTTTTATATTTGTTTTGATCTCCTTCTTGGTATGTCTGATTCAATTTTGGTTGACAATACATGACATAAAGGATTCTTTGTTACCATGATGGTGCTAACACATGCGTACGTGTTGTCCATCTCTAGCAATGGATATAGAGTTTAATTTGTGATTTTATTTTTTAGGGTTAGAAGGCATGATGTTTTTTATAATATTTAATTAAACTTTGAATATCTTCATTTTCATGAACTTGTTTTTAAATTATATCTTATACATATATTTTGATTTGAAATAGCTCATTATACATTTATTTCTTTACGAAATTGTTCAATATACACCCTGCAAGGGTGATTTAGTAGAAGAGTCGACCTAAAATACCAAAATATCACATATTTGATTCCTATTATAGTGCTTTGAATGAAAACGGATAATCATGACTATAGGAGTGTCATGTTAATTCTTCTTATTTGCAACAAAAAAAAATCTTTGTAATACATTTATTTTTGTTTGAATTTATATCATAAATATCTAAAATCATTTAAAATGTTATAAAACCATTTTGTGTTACAAATAGGCACAAATTACTTTTATATGTGATATATTATTTTATTTTATTTTTCTAAGTCTTATTGCGGGCAAAACTTCCACATTCGTTTTGAGATGACTTCTTTAACGTGATTCTTAAATGATGACGCATCTACTCTATTTCATTTTTAAAATCAATGTTGCAGATTAAGACTATGACGAGGTTGTTACTCATTCGTCTTCTTCATATTTAGATATTGAAATTGTGTTGTGCCCCTATCATCTTTAAACAATAAAAAAATATTGATGTCGAAGGAAATGAAGATGTACGATAATCATATAATTAAAATGTAATAATGATAAAGATTATAAAATACAAAACTCGTAATAGGTTTAAATCGGTCGGTTATACCTGACTTACAACAAAAGAGAGATTATCCTTTAGTAAGAATGAATGTAATTTGATTTGAAGAAGAAATGAGTTTATTAGTCAAAATAAACTCTAATCCAAATCTAATAAATACAATTTAGTCGAAATCTTATACTGATGATTTTAAATTACTTATCAAGATGGTTCAACTTTCGAGCATAAAATAAGAATTGTTCTTCATTTTGTATTGTTTGAAAAAACTTACTATTTCAAATAAAAATAAATGTATAAGAGCAATTTCATACTAAAATAAATATACAATGAACAATTTCAAACAAAATAATGTATATTAAAACTAAGTTAAATGTACGGGAGCATATTATACATGTTATCCATTTTATTATTTAGAAATGCAACCCATTATTCAGCGAGGGTTGTCTGCTCCCGAAATCTCTCTGCTCCCCATGTTTCCTTTCATAGGCAGGGACAAAAGGTACACAATTTTTTTTCAAATTATTGTTTGTCCCTTCCCTGTGAGAGGAAACAAGAAGAGAAACGAAATTTCGGGAGCAAAGGATCCTCTCCCCATTATTTTAAAACGTTTAATAAAGTATTTAAGTAAATAATATTTCTTATTTTGAGTTCAAAAAATTCACTTTTCTTCATTTTTATCAAATTAAATGGTTAGATGAACTCAAAATTGCTTCTTTCCATTCCATTCACATCTTTCTGGTAACAAAAAAAACATTAATACAATCTCTTTATCTTCTCAGTTTAGATCAAAACCACTTCTGGGATAATTCCTACGTTTTTGTGGGAATAAAAGCTAATAAATCAAGTGATAAAAGTCTTTTTTTTAATAGAAAATATACCTAATATTTTAAGTTAGACTTTAATTGAAAATATTGTACTAACCATCCATATAATAAACCTAATAACAATCAATATGAGTCAAAAGAATTGGTCAAAAGAGAGTTAGGGGTATATATTTATAATATTTTCGAAATTAGTCTTTTTAGAAATCTAAATGGGACAAAATTTCGTACATGTTATTAGAATGCTAATTAACTAAGTTAAGATGGTCATGTCTTTTTTTCTTGTATGAAAAATAAAGCAACTTTAACTAAAAACAAATACAGTTCCCAAAATAATAATGAATCAAACAAGATCTAGATTAGCACTAAATCTTCCTCTATCAAGTGCTCATTATTAATAATGGGTCAACAATTAATTAATGTTTAATGGTACATCAACAAGATTACATGAAATCTACATCAATTAGCAAGCAACTTAAATTAAGACTTGTTTGATTCAAAATCTCTTTTCAAGAAATTTTCCTTTTAAAAGACTACCACTTATCTCAAAAAACAACCCAAAACAAACTTAGCCTAAATTAGCCATGCAACTATTTGATTAATTTAATTTTAAATTGTTAAGCAGCCTTAATTTGCTTGAGGTGACCGGCCTTTCGAGATTAATTAATGACCTCCACTAATTTAATTAATTAATTATTCTTTGTGCTAATTAACTTTCTTGTTATCCCTTAAATGATACTCTTACTTTTATTACTTTAGTTGTCATTAAAGGGATCATACCATGTGGTTTCCAAATACAAGGAATCTCAAACTTTTTTTTTTATTTCATTCTTAACCTATCATTTTTTTTTCATTTGTCTTGTCTTAAATATGTAATGAACCCAGTCGACTTAAGATGCCAAAATATCACGAGTTCAATTTTATCTGTAAGCGCTTTGTATTGAAACGGGGCTATGATGGTGGGTGTCATGTTAGTTTTTCTTAATTTAAATAATAATAAATAGGTAATGAGAAACACTATATTAACTCAGATAAAAAGAATTTTATTTAATAAAAATCTCATAAATAAGGTAAAAAGAATTTTATTTAAAAGATAAATGTCTCGTAATTTTTAATAAAAATCTCATAAATTAAAGTGACAAACATGATGGTGAAATCTTGTTTAAAATACCAAATGTCTCAAATTCAACTTTCACTAAAAATATTATAAGTTAAAATAAAAAATATACTTATGACAATTAAAAACTTTCTAAAATTAATATATATAAGAAATTTAAAAAAATAAATAAAAGATTACTAAAAACAACTTCAAAAGTTCAAAAGAACAAGATACCTAATATAAAATGCGATATTTGATCAATGTAATCAGCTAAATGCTATATCCTTATAAGATAAACATGTTTTATTAAGAAAAAATATTCTAAAAGTGTATAAGAACAATATACATTAGCTAATATAATAGGAGATTTTCAAAGCATTTTAGAATATAATCAATCGAATAAAACCTACTTTCGGTTCAAATTTTTATTTTAATTTTAACTAGTTTAAGAACATCTCATCATTAAAATTGGATATTTAATATATACTAATTTATACAATTTGTTTTTTTGATTGAATAATTTAAATCCTGAATTAATTAAAAATAATTAAAAAAAGGCCGACAATGTGAAGCAGGGAGGAGTTGATAATAGCAGCTTTGGATTGCTTTATGGTAAGTAGAAGTTTGGGCTGCTTTTGCAAAAGTCTCTTTATTGGGCAGTGATTGAACTATTTAAATATATATTTATTAGAGTTTAAGGGGATTGATAATAATAATAATAATAATATAATCTATTTCCATATCAATTTCACTTTGAAAAATAAATTCATATTATAGTAATTATATTTTTCTTTTGTTTAAAATGTAATAGTAATGTCACAGCATTGTTAAGAATACTCATTTTTAATTGAAATCATTATACAAAAATCTTGAAATATAGATACATAGATTTGTTTGTCTTTGAAAGATTTGACTTACCTATTATTGAAAACTTATGTTTTCATTATAAAAAAAACAGTTGAGGATAAAATTAGATTTTTTTTAATAAAAAATCATGTTTTGTGTAAAAAAGATGGCTAATTACTCAATTACTCTTAAATAATAGTACAATATTAGACTGGTAATAAAATTACAAAACATTTAAATGACAGTGTATTTAAAATATATGAGATGCTTTTTTTTTTAATAAAATTTCAAACAAAAAAACCAATATGGAACAAAATCTAAGAGTTTGTTTGATGGTGTACTATTTAAAATTTTCATTAAATATTTTGAAGAAAACAAATATTAACTTATAAAAAAACATTATTTGATATTTCAAACAATAATTTTAATAAAAAGGAAAGGAATATAGATTTTGTTTGGATGTTTCTTATTTTTCTTTTCTCTTTTAGAAAAAAAAAAGATAAGGTAAGTCATGTTTCTTATATTTTTTAATTATAATATATTTAATACAATTAATTTTTTGATAGTTCATTTTATTTTCTTCTTAAAACTAGTTAGATATGGTGTTTTTTTTTTTTAACTAAAAATCCTTTTATTTCATCTTATTGATTAATCAATTAGCTAGTTTATCAACTTTTTAATAAAAATAATTATTTTTTTTATCAAAAAAAAGTTTTTTTCAAAAAAACCCCACATAACCTAATATCAAAGAAATTATTGTTAGTCCCACCTTCCCAACTGTGTGGGTTTTAGGATAAAAAAAATTATATGATTTGAAGAAATCTTTTAGGAATAGATCAAAGCCTTGTTTGATGAATGGTTAATTAATTGGAATTACAATATCAAATTATTTATAATTAATTATAAAATGCAAAATTAAAGGTCATAACATCTCGGGAGTTATGTTTTCATTACTTTTTTTTTAATGTGTATATGAATTATTTTACATATAAGTAAT
This sequence comes from Impatiens glandulifera, assembly GCF_907164915.1. Lineage (NCBI taxonomy): Eukaryota > Viridiplantae > Streptophyta > Magnoliopsida > Ericales > Balsaminaceae > Impatiens > Impatiens glandulifera. The sequence goes on along the minus strand of NC_061867.1, from coordinate 6,757,814 downwards.
ATTTTATTCATTTAACATCTACCTTTGGTAATAAAAAAACAACATTTCTTAAATAAAAAATAATAGAATTATTTAAAAAATCAAACTAACAACTCGATCTTTGAATTATTTAATTTTCCATGAAAGACAATGTCGGCAAGGTTGAACTATTTTAGTTGTCCTTTCAATATGTTAATAAAATACTTCTTAATATTTTAATAAGGTGTCTTATCACCATAATATATTAAAAAAAAATCCAAGAGCCATTATAATATATATTTTGTAGAACTTGTTGTTTTAATTGTTTTTAAAAATGAATTCTTACTTTTATATAATATAAAAAATATATAATTGAAGTAAATGATTTTTAAATATAAAAGTGAATAATATTTTTTTTAATCAAAATTGTAGATCAACACATAAAATATTTTAAATGATATATTTCAAAATTTAAAAAACACAGTATATAAAAAACCAAAATAAAAACATTTCAAAATGTATGATAAGATAGAGAGTAAAAACGGTTTATAATGAAAATATCATCATTGACATAATTTATGGTTTTTAATTACCAAAATTTAAATTCCTGTAATTTATTCTTTCCATTTAAGAATAAATTTTTTTTTTTATTATAAATATTAAAAATAAATAAACTTCATAAAAAAAATATTTCAAAACATAAAATTAAAAAGTAAAAATAATTTATATATAATTAAATATAAATAAATGATTGAGTGAATTTGGAAGATAATTTGAAAGAGAATGACGTCAAACAATTTACAAAAATCACAAATTTTCTCTCTTTTCTCCATTTTATATTTTTTCCAACTTGACAAGTAATTCCTTCGTTAAATTCTCAAAACATTATTAGAATAACTAAATAAATTAAATAAATTGATAAAAATCTTATTTAAAATTCTACCTATTATCTTATTGTATGTTGGATTTTCATTAAAATGACTTATAAATTGAGTACAATAATTTGTGGGTTATATTTATTTATACTTTAGATTCTTATTTTTAACTAGAATTTAAGTATGAGTTAGAAATATATATATATATATATTTATAATATTCCTTAATTAGAAGCACAACCAAAAAACCACAAATTCTATCGAGTATAGAAGGATAGTTAATTAGTATAAATAATGAGAAAATAAAAGTAAAAATATAATAGCTAAAGTTTAAAGATTCTTGATTCTGAGAAATTTATTTTATTAAAAAAGTGAGAATAAAAAAATATTAATAATAATTAACAAAAAGTAATTTCAAAATGTAAGCATTAAAGAGAAAAGCGTTATAATTGAAAATCTAAATTGGCATAAATTTCGGTTTTAAATAAGCATAGATTCCTCTCTCTTTCTCTCTCTACCTATCTCCATTTATGCTCTAATCCGTTGAACTTAACCCTTCTCTCTCTATCTTTTCTATATCTCTAAACTGATTGGTATCTTTTCTACACCTGGGTTTTCTCTGTTTTCTCAAATTGAAAGAAAAAATCCACAATTCTTTCAACTTACCCAGAAAAAAAATGATTCTTGACCAACGATTTGATGACACCACCGATCAATTCCCGATCGGAATGCGAGTTTTGGCCGTCGACGACAACCCAGTTTGTCTCCGGCTACTCGATTCCCTTCTTCGCATGTGCCAGTATCATGGTTTGTCTTCTTCTACTACCCACCTCTTTGTTTCATTTTCTCTTTTCAATCTTTCAATTTTCATCAATTTTAGTCAATTTTGTATGATTCCAGTCCAAACCCATCTATTATATTTGTGTATGACTGTCTTTTTGATTCGCCCTACTTGTTTTCCTTGATGAAAATTTGCAGTGACGACAACTAATGAAGCTATAACAGCACTGAACTTATTGAGAGATAATAAGAACCAATTTGATTTAGTTATCAGTGATGTTCACATGCCGGATATGGATGGTTTTAAGCTTCTTGAGCTAGTTGGACTTGAGATGGATCTACCAGTCATAAGTAAGCCTTAATTAGCTTCAAATCTTAATCTGATAATGACTAAAGAATAGATAGATAGATTAGATTAGATTCATGGATTTGATATTGGGAAACTGGTTTTCAGTGTTATCTGCAAATGGTGATACAAAACTGGTGATGAAAGGAATTACACATGGAGCTTGTGATTATTTGCTTAAACCAGTTAGGATTGAAGAACTGAAGAACATATGGCAACATGTTATCAGGAGGAAGAAGAATGATCCAAAAGATCAACTGGTTAATAATAATAATAATAATAATAATAATGATAAGAATCAACTTGAGGTTATTGATCCAAATGGATTCTTTGACCAGAATGTTAAGCAAAACAGGAAAAGAAAAGATCAGGAAGGTGAAGACGATGATGAAAGTAACAATAACGACGATGGATCCAACCAGAAGAAGCCTCGGGTTGTTTGGACAGTCGAATTGCATCGTAAATTTGTTTCTGCTGTTAATCATATGGGTATTGATAGTAAGTTCATCTTCTACATCTTCATTTCTCCTTTTCTTTTCAAATCTTAAGCAGAATTTCACCATTTTTATCTTCTGATTTACATTACAGAGGCAGTGCCCAAGAAGATATTGGATCTGATGAATGTGGATAAGCTGACTAGAGAAAACGTTGCCAGCCATCTGCAGGTAAGATTCATTATTAGCTCTTTTATTTTCTTTTAAAGGATGAAACCATAAATCTACTGCTCTACAATAACCTGAAATTCGCATAATCATCATCCAAACATTGTTAATACAAGTTATAACATCAAAGCTCCACATCGAGATCTTGAAGGTGCTGAAATCTTTAAAACCTACCCCAAACACATGCATTTTACTATAAAGACATTCAAAAGTGTTGTTTTGATAATTCTCGAAGCTTTCTTTATTATGTTTGGGTCATGATTGTCAATATTCTTTATCTTCTTGATGCAGAAATATAGGCTTTATTTGAAGAGGATTAGTTGTGTGGCAAGCCATCAAGCTAACATGGTAGCAGCTTTAGGTGGTGTTGATTCTGCGTTTTTAAGAATGGGTTCTTTCGGGGGAGGATTTCAGAATGCTCATTTTAGGTCTCCGGTTAGTGGAATGCTAGGCCGGTTGAATACTCCAACTGCACTTGGACTAGTCCAATTTGGTCATGAACTAAACATGAATAATCCGAACCATGTCCAAATTGGGGACCTTGTTAATCCCAGTTCGAGTACTTTTTCTGATAAAAATTCTATGGTTAGACTGCCTATAGGACAACCTTTGGATATTCAGAAGGGTATATTGGGAATTTCAAACTCGGGCACACCATCTAATGATTTCCATGATTTTTCTGGATGTTATGAGAATTTTCAAGGTCAAACAGAACCAATTGGTTACTCGTTTAACATGGTTAATGAACTTGGAGACACCATGTCTTCAATGGCGATGACTAATGGACCTAGTTTGAATGGTTCGGTTATGCAAGGATGGGATGGAAATGGAATAATAAATACTTCTCGACATTCGAATGACTCGGGTATGATTCAAGGGATGACAATGATGGCGCCTTTCAACCAGAGAATTGAATCAACAACAACAACAAATGGTTTAGCATTTTATAGTAGTAATAATAATAATAATGAATTTGGTACTAATTCAAGTTTCTTCAATTATTCCTTGTCGGGTAAGCAGAGATTCCTCGTGGACAAACAAAGAAAGACACATAATGGGATTTCTTATGTTAACAATAACGTTGGATCCTTGGAAGATCTAATCGGTCCGGTGATGAATCAGGTACATTTCAATACAAAAACTTATGTCTTTTTGTTTCTTTAGATTTGATTTTAACTGTATTTATCATATTATCATTCATTTTCAGGAAAAGGGTTTATAATAGAAGAGGAAGATGATCCTTTGGAAATATGGAATATGATATCAAGGAGAAGGGGGTTGGTTTAGTTAGTTAGTTAGCAGTATTTTTATATGTTTTAGAGGACTATATATATATATCATATATATAGTTCTTTTGAACTTTAAATGATATTCCATTTAACTAGTGTTACACTTGCAATGGTTTGATCATAATTGCTAGCTAAGATAACTTTGTATTAACTATCTAACCTTAGATATTACACATAAGAAATATTAAATTCTCTATCCATTTTTTTATTGTGTTTATAATTTCGTGTTAGAGATATATCAAATATGATACTATGATAGAAATTAATATTTATTATAAAAAAAAGTTGAGGTTTGAGCATCAGGTAGGAGGAAATATTAAGTTCTGAAATAATTTATTTTATTTTAGTAAGTTCCTTAATTTTCTTCTTTTATATTAAACTTTTTTATTTATAAAAATTTTCATACAAAAACATGTGAAAGGTGTATTCAAACTGTACCGAATTTGTCAACTATACACCCACAAAAAAAAAGTTAACTATACCTATTTTTCGTATTCAATACCCCTCTTCCATATCGTATATGAATCGGATTCTACAACAAAATTGATTGGAGTATCGATGCTATTTAGGATTTATGAAACCGTTTTCAAAATTGTTGTAGTTAGCATAAGACGGACATAGAATTTAGGGTTGGGCTTGAAAATAAAATTAGAGTATGTTTAAAAAAAATAACAAGAAAATTTTAGATAAAACAAGTGAATAAAGGTAAGTTTTATCATTTTTTTTAATAATTAAATAAACAAACCGTGAATTATATTAAAAAATTTTTAAAAATGATGTGTAATGTCGCATTTTTACTCAATAAAAAAATTATTTTTTTCTGAGTGGGTACGGAACTCGGTATAATCGGTTAGGTAACCTTTTATTTTTTATTTTTGTATTCTTTTATTATTTGCATGTTTTATGATTTTTTTTTTCAATATAATGTTGTTGTTGGGGGTGTTTAAACCCTTCTCAATTACTTTTAATATACATGGATAATTTTTTTTTAAAAAAAACTCATATTTAATTGAAAGAAAAGAATCAATAAAAAGAAAAGAACATTCTTTGAGTAAAAAGTTTTCAAAGACTTTAATTAATTATCATGTATTTAGTGCTTTGCTCTTAAGTAAGTGAAAGTTATTAATAGCAGATCAGATCTTCTGCTACCGATTGCCGTGTTCCCCTGTGGCGGACCAATCAGATTGCAGCATTAATAATTTAATAATAAATCAATCTGGGCAGGAGACGGAGGGAGGGAGAATCCGGAATCCGGGTTTAGGCCCGGGTTCACACAAGACGCCGTTAACGGAAGCGCCCGTTAACGCCAGGAAATAATATAATATTCAGATAATACCCAGATAAGATATCTTCGCTCTGATCTACACGCCCGTTGCCATGACCCTCATGTAAACCCCGCATACCCACCCATGAGAAGAACGCCTGCCGTTCATGAAAATACACTTACACGTCCATGTAAAGACCGAATTGACAGTCATATTATATTTACGTTTTTTAAATATTAATTTAATTTATTAAATAACACAGGCAGCGATATAATATTCGCTTCAAGTAATTCAATCTTTTATTTTCTAGGATTTTATATTTTTTTTTTTTTAAATTTTTTTTTTACCTCGAGACTCTCTGGAGCGAAGATATATTTGCTTCAATTAATTTTAATAAAAACCTCATGTAAAACCCCCCTACCCACCCATGTAAAGACCGCTTGCCTACCATGTAAAGACACTTACCCGTTTATGTGAAGACCAAAATGACATGGATTTTATATTTCCGTTTATTAAATATTAATTCAATTAATTGAAGATGACATGCAGCGACCGAACAAATCTTCGCTTCCATTCCTTGGCTATATTATTTATTTAATTTTTTTTATTTCATTTTTTTTCCTCTAGACTCTCTGGAGCGAAGATATATTTGCCTCAATTCATTCTAATAAAAGCCTCATGTGAAACCCCCCTAGGCACCCATGTAAAGACCGCTTGCCTACCATGTAAAGACACTTACCCGTTTATGTGAAGACCAAAATGACATGGATTTTATATTTCCGTTTATTAAATATTAATTCAATTAATTGAAGATGACATGCAGCAACCGAACAAATCTTCGCCTCAATTACCGGCCAGTTTTTTTTCCCAATTTTTTTTTTATTTCATTTTTTTTGGCTGGAGTCCTTCATGAGCGAAGATATATTTGCTTCAATTAATTCATTACTTTTTTTTATTTATTTTAATTTTTTCGCTGGAAAAGAACATTTGTTCGCCTAGACCATGTTCCATGTGAAATGGATTGAATAGTCGCTTCTCGAGAGAACACGTATTCGCCCTTGGTCCCTGTGTCATGTTAGATGGAATGAATAGTCGCTTTTCGAAAGAAGACATGTTCGCCCCGGTTACATGAATATATATACCCCCTAATATGATTATTTTATTATCATTGCCGCCCGATTCATCTCTCTCTCTTCCTGCCTCCTTTTCACGGCGATTCGTAACCGGCTCCCCGTCGACCGAACCTGAATCCACATCTTCACGACTCCACAATGGTACGTATTCCTGACTAGATTCTGTTATGTGATGTTGTTGTCTCTTTAATCTTTAGGAAACCCTACTCTCAAAATGTCACCTTGACTGTAAATCAATGTTATTTATGAAAACTTACCTAGTGTTGTGTTTTGTGATATTATTTCCCTGAAACCCTAGTACATACTCACAAAGACCGTATTTTTTTCATCCACGTGCAGGCAACTGCCTCAGCATCCGTCCAAAACTTTGGCAAAGACTGGATTTTATGCCCAAATCAATTAACAAGTGAAGAGATAGTACTCTTCGTTACATTTCTCCCTTTTTTTTCTATATTGTTTAAGTTTTCATCCTGTTTAACTGAAAAATTTATGATTGTTCTTAAACAGCACTTGATGCAACAATATGCTAACACATGTGGTGCCATGGTGTCAATGAGGTGGCGAGACGATGTTACCCACGTCATAGCATCCACCGATTTTAATGGTGGATGCGGTCGCACCATCAAAGTATTGAAGGGCATATTGAACGGGAGTTGGGTCCTTACCATTGATTGTGAGACTCTGTCATTCTTAACCCTTTACTGTTAACTCAATATTCATTTTCACATATATGAAACTAAAAACACCTATTGCTTTTATACAGGGATAAAATCATCAATTAGATTTAACTGTTACGTGGACGAGGAACCATACGAGGTGCAGCGAGATAATCATGGGACTGTGGGCGGTCCAAGAGCTGGCAGAATGCGTTATTTGAACAATGTAAGTTTTGTCTTATTCCTACTCCTCCATATGATATTCAATTGTCCATGATTACTAATAATGTATTGTATTTTCTTTCAGCTGCCCAAACTCTTCGACAGTTACAACTTCATATTTGCAGGGGAATTCATCCCGGCTTACAAACTTGATCTTATGGGATTTGTAATTGCTGGAGGAGGTACAACTAAAGAAATGGAGAATCCATTTGTCGAGCCCGAGGACGACAAAACTATAGTTGTATACGACAAGTCTCGGCACGATGTTAATGAACTTGTTTGGGTATTTGAGGCAGAGAATCCTCTGAAGACATATTTGGATGTGTTTGGTGTTCCTCACACAAGCTTGCTAGAATCCATTGCTGCTTGTGATTTGCAGCCTTTGTTTTTGTAATAGACATGTGTTGGTTTAATTTGTTACTTAATATTTGAATATTTTGCATTCTTGAAAATTCAATGTCATATTTGATTTCAGAATTATGTTTTTGTTCTTCGAATTGTTTTTTTTTTAAACATGAGCCTTATATTTAACTAAGTCTTGAAACATTAAGAAATACTGTATAACTTGAAGTATAAATTTGATAAATAATTAATATTTCTTAAAACTACTGTCAAAATAACATTTGTAAAACAATTGTCAAAATAATAATGTGAAGAAATCTTCGCTTACTGATTGATTGATTGATTTATTAATTTAATTTCATAATAATTTTTGTCATTTAATTATTAAAATGAAATAATTTTTTTAACAAGTCACCTCACCGCCACCTAACACCTGCCACCTTTTCATTAAATGCTGCATGCAGCAAGCCATGTTGCTAAGCTAGACAACTTTGTACTCTTCTCTCTCTATACCGTACGACCATTTCTTCGCCGGAGTTATACTACATTGTCTACCATCGACCTCTCCTTCGCCGGAGACTTCATTATAATATCAATCCATCTTCCTAAATTCTAAAATGGTATGTTTTTGAATGTCATCTATACCTCCTTTACTTTTCTTCCCAACCTTTTCTATGTTTTTTTAATACTCGACATGAAATGTCCTGTTCTTTTTGATTATCAGGAAGGAATACGTATCAGCGAGAATGATATGGACGAGAATGATATTATTGATTTAAGGTAACATTGTTTAACTTCTCCAATTTTTGTAGTGCACATGTAAGCGAAGATCTCTTCACTACTATATTATGAGATAATATGTTATGAAGCGAAACTATATTCGCCTAATAATACAACCTTCATACTGTTGAAGTGAAGCTTTCTTCGCTTATATTGTTTTCATTTTCCAATAATCTACAAACCTTTATTTTCCACTTGTTCAAACTGAACAGCGAATCTGCTACTTGTCGTCGTCAATTGAATTTCGATGGAAACGGCCAACCTTTGGAGGACATCGAATCCAACTTAATTCCACTTTTAGGTAGAGAATTTGAGAGTGAAGAAGAAGGCTACGTATTCTACTTAGCATACGCTAAACTAATAGGATTTGGTATAAGGCGCAGTTCAAAACATGTAGACAAGGAGGGTAAAATACTGGATAGAGTTTTTTGTTGTAGTGCACAGGGTGAACGGGGAAAGGACAAACGTGATGTCTATGTGAAACGTAGACGTTCTGTGACTCGGTTCTGTTGTGAAGCGAAATTGAGGATAAAGCGTGCAGACAATGGAAAGTTCGAAGTGGTAAATTTTATTAGTGATCATAGTCATCCTCTTGCAAGTCCAAAGAAAACTCACCTGTATAGATGCCATAGGAATATTTCTGCAGTTGCAGGCTTACATATCGAGATGGCCACTAACGTGGGAATTCCTCCTAAGTCATCACATGCTCTAATGTCTAAACAAATCGGTGGAAGGGAGAATCTAGGTTTTCTTCCTGAGGATTACAAAAATTACCTGCGCACGAAAAGAACCAGAGAGTGTAATTTTGGGGAAACAGGGGGTGTATTAGAGTATTTGCAGAACAAACAATCCAATGATCCTGGTTTTTATAATGCTTTTCAACTTGATGCGGACGATTTGATAACGAATATTTTTTGGTGTGATTCCAACATGCGGTCCGATTATTCATACTTCGGAGACGTGGTCAGTTTTGACACCACATACAAGAAGAATAATGAAGGTCGTCCAGTTGCGCTTTTTGTAGGTGTCAATCATCACAAACAATCAATTCTTTTTGGAGCAGCTCTCTTATACGATGAAACTGCGATGACTTTTGATTGGTTGTTTGAGACTTTCACCAAAGCTATGCATGGGAAAAAACCAAAAACCATTCTTACAGATCAAGACGCGGCCATGGCTAAGGCCTTGGCATCTCAATGGCCCGAAACAAATCATCGTCTCTGTATTTGGCACATATTTCAAAATGCAGCCATACATCTTAGCTCGGTGTTCCATAATTTCAGAGATTTTTCTAAGGATTTTTCTTCGTGTATATATGATTTTGAAGAAGAGATAGAGTTTGTTGAAGCTTGGAATCAAATGTTGACAAACTACGGGCTTGAAAACAACGATTGGTTGAAACGCATGTTTAGCATCAGGCGAAAGTGGGCATTAGTGTATGGACGACAAATGTTTTGTGCTGATATGACGACAACACAGAGAAGTGAGAGTATGAACAGTATGTTGAAAATGTACTGCTCCTACAAACACAAGTTTTTAGAATTTTTCAAACACTTTGAAAGACTACTCGATGAAAGAAGATATGATGTGTTGAAGGCTGATTTCAAATCAATTACCAGCCAACCTAGTCTTAACTATCCAGTTTTGATCTTAAAGGATGCCTGCAAAGTTTACACCCCAGAGGTCTTTAAGTGCTTTGAACAACAATGGTTTATGTCGCATGATTGTGGTGTTGAAATGTTAGAGGATGCCGACACACACAGAAAATACAAGGTAACACCCCACACTAGGAGATGCTCTCATACAGTTACAGTTCATAAGAATGACGATAAGAATATCGAGTGTAGCTGCTGTAAATTTGAATTTGGAGGGATTTTGTGTGCTCACATCCTAAAGATTTTCACAACGATTGACGTGTTGAAGATTCCTCCGGCGTTGATATTGAAGAGGTGGACAAGAACAGCCAAAGATGGAATATTTGGAACTGATCCAATCGTGGACAGTACCAGTGTTGATCCGAGTGAGCTTCATAACATAAGATACAGAGATTTGTGTGGGTTGTCCATGCATTTATTTAACAAGGCAGCCGAAAGAGATGACACTTACAATCATGTCAAAGAAATCATGCTGAGCCAGTGCACGTTTGTGGATAAAAAATTGCAGGAGAGTATAAATATGCAAACTCCACCAACCGGTTTATCACGTTCTGCCGAGGCTGCCCCTGTTCAAGCAAAAGGAATGAAAACTAAGAAGCCAACAAAGTCGGGTAAGAGAAGGAAAGGTGGACTGGAGAAGAACTCAAGAAAACGAAAATCAACAAGAATAACCAGTGAATCACATATTCCGGTATGAAATTGCTGACTTACCCTTCTTTACTAATAATTGTGTTATTAATATTCATATAATAACATAGTTTTAAATAAATTTGATATTCCTTTCCAGCCATCAAGTGCAATGCCAACGACAACTCCTCAGTTCTCAACTCCTCAACAATGGGACGGAAGTTTCAGCATGGACGCCAATACTCCGTTCACTGTTCTTTTGTCATCTCAACTATCGAATTCCAGTTTCATGTGAAATCTGATATGTATATAGTATTGTATGTACGTTGGATATGAAACAAAGAATAAGGTCGAATGTATGCATGCGAAGTTTTATGAAATACCAAATGAATGACCACACTAATTCATTTCTAAAATATTACATACACCTAAATCAATCGAATATTTATTCGCCCCAAGTCAACTAATATTAAGTATCCTTTTAGATGCAAATCGAGAAAATGAAACATAGTACTGAGGCGAATATGTGTTCTCTTGAACCTGACCATGTATCTCGGTCGAATATTTATTCTCCTCATATTTGTCTGATGAAATTGATCTTTATGTTGAAACTGGTATGTACATGTCGGGGTAATTGCAGTGACATGACAAGTCATCTCGCTTCTCATGGATGAGATGGTGGTTTTACATTACCAATAATTTTAGGCGAATATGTATTCGCTTATTCGATAATATTTCTTAGAGGCGAATATTTATTCTCTTCATATTTCTTTCATGAAATTCGAGGCTTCACATATATATTTTATGAAGAGAAGGTCTTTGAAGCGAATATTTATGCGGCTCATGTTTATTTCACTTAATTTATTCATTTCACACATAATTGAACAAGTATTTGAAAATCAACTTTCATAACAAAACACACTTCATGTATACACGTTCATTAGAGTGAGGATGTGAAGTAACAATTTTTGAGAATTGAAATTACACAACATATTCTTTATTGTAACAATAAATCATTACAATTATAGGAATAGTTTAATTACCCCATCTGTCTATGAGGACATTATTGTACTCATGTCAACTAAAATTGTTCGTAAAATTTAATTACACAATATGTATACAGTTCCTAATTCATTGACTTATCCATTTACGGCAGGAATTGTAGACCTCGCTCCTGGCCTTGTTTAGCTCCGAGCCAATGACACGCCAACAGTATTCCATCCTCAATGTCTTTATTTGGTTCCTTACATTTCTTTTCACTCCAAAGCCAGTTTTCCACCCCTTCACCTCACCGTCATACGTCTCCATGTGTCTCATGCAAAAAATGCCGCAGTCAGTGTAATTCTTTGCATCCTGCCATGGCAATTTCAGACATATCTTTTCCAAACCGCCATACTTTTTAGCAAGAACGGGGTCTACGTCGTTCATATATTGTTGAATGTAGTCATCCTGATACATCATTACAAACAACATTATGTAATGTATTTTAGTGCTACTAGAATTCCTAAATTGAACTGTTTTAAATTTTAATTGTAGTGTCATACCAAGATTTGGGCATTCTTATATCTTCTTTCGAAGGGCGATTGCATAGGTGACTCCCGGTTATCAATTACTTGAAATTGCCGTTGTATGAAGTTATAGCAAACAAGGTAGAAATGTCTGTCATCAATGATTGGGAAAAACAACTGTGGATTGAATTAAAAAAAGATTAGATTTGAACTGAGTGGTAAATGATATTATAAGGTATGACAGCCAGAGATGTACTTACGAGGTCCACTTCCCAGAGGTCCATTTTTGAAATTTGGAAAGCCCGACCTTCTAGACAGAACCTGTCATTGAATTTGTCTCGGGTAGTTATCCCACCTTCACGAAAAATCTGTTTACAGCAGTCTTTAGTCTCACAAGAATAACATAATTGATAAATAACAGTGCTAGTACAACTTACGGTGAGCACGGTTGTGTAGAAAATCTTCTTGTAACGAGGTTTGACATTTTTCCTATAAAGGTTGTGCAAAATGTATGACCAAACATCAATAATCATACTGTCTACCCAGGTTTGATCAGCCATTGTAAGCATGTCCCCGCGCGTCACGTGTAGACATAGGTGTTCCGCAATAAATAACATTTCACTGCATGAAAACAGCAAAACATTTTTCAAGATGGTGTGCAATTCCTATTTTTTATGAATAATTAAGCATTTGCAGCAAACATTACCTTGGATCAAGTCCTCCAGCAAATACGAAACCCACAAAAATCTTCTGAAAGTTTGTTAGTTTCTTGTCATCCCTAAACATTTTATTGAATTGTGGTGTTTTCAAAGCTGTAGGCAAGTGCAATGCTTTAAGCCATTCTTTCGTTTGCATGTTTGGACGAGAAGAGCCAGTTTGAAGTGGCGGTAGTACACTTGAGATGCCTTCTTCCGGCTCATTATTTACTATCTCCAAAGAAGAGGCGGCGTGAAATGGCGTCAGTAGACTGGAGATGCCTTCTTCAGGTTCATTCTTTACTGTCTCCAATGAAGAGGCGGTTTGAAGTGGCTGTGGTAGACTGGAGATGCATTCTTCAGGTTCCTTTTTAACTATCGCCAAAGAAGGGGAGTTTTTGTTGGTTTCTGTTTTGATGACATCGGTTAACCAATCAGTCTTCAAATTTCGTGGGGGTTTTCTATGGACATTTAAGGCCTTTGAAGGTCCTGCTTCCTCTTTTTTTTGGATAATTAGGGTAGGAGGCAAGGCTGGGGTGGTGGGAGTGCTGGTGTTCGTGTTGGTTTCTGTTTTGGGAGTAATTGGGTTGGCTTTGGGTTTGGCTTGTGCCATTGTAGGGGGTGTGGTTTTGAGTGGAGGAATGGGGTTTGTTTGGGGCTTGGCTTGTGCCATTGGAGGGGGTGTGGTTTTGAGTGGAGGAATGGGGTTTGTTTTGGCTTGTGCCATTGGAGGGGGTGTGGTTTTGAGTGGAGGAAGGGGGTTGGCTTTGGCTTGTGCCATTGGAGGGGGTGTGGTTTTGAGTGGAGGAATGGGGTTTGTGTTGGCTTGTGCCACTAGAGGGTGTGTGGTTTTGAGTGGAGGAAGGGGGTTGGCTTTGGCTTGTGCCACTGGAGGGGGTGTGGTTGTGATTGGAGGAAGGGGGTTGGCTTTGGCTTGTGCCATTGGAGGGGGTGTGGTTTTGAGTGGAGGAATGGGGTTGGCTTTGGCTTGTGCCACTAGAGGGGGTGTGGTTGTGATTGGAGGAAGGGGGTTGGCTTTGGCTTGTGCCATTGGAGGGTGTGGGGCTGGGGTTTGGGTAACTGTTTTGAGTGGAAGGGGGTTCTTGTGGGATGGGGGTGTTGGTGTGAGGGTGGGTTGTGTGTGGTCTGGGGTGTTTAGAGGATGGGTGTTGGATTTGGCTTGGTTGTTGGTAGGAAGGATGTTGCCTTTCGCTTGGGTGGTGGCTTCCGTGTTGGGGTTAATGCCACTTCCTCTGGGCTGCTGCTTTTTGTTTTGGTCCATACTCCGCTGTAAGCCTTCCCTCAAGATTGCATTGGAGTTTAGCACCGTGGCCAATGGCTCAAATGCAGACTGCACAAGTTCCATGGCGTTTATCTGGTGCATCTCATTCAGATATTTAGCCCCTTGTGCCAATTGTTCGGCAGCGGCCGCAACCTTCCTCAAACATGACGCTAGGTTTTCTGTAATTGGAGCATGCTCAGTTGGATGGTCATCTCCAGTTTGTGGTGGTGTTGGCTGCACATTTTGTTGCATCGGTGGTTGCTCATTCGGAATGGCTATGCGAGCAACCACCCTACCATGTCCAAACCCCCCCTGTGCAGCCTCATACTCAACCCTTTCGTACATCTTCTTCTCGTCCCAGCATCCTAGAATAGGAAAACTCCTTGAGATCTTACTGTTTACCTTGAACTCAACCACACGGTCCAAGTAGCACAACTGATACATTAGCATGAACAAATATATGTTAAGTTCAAAGTCATCAAAAAATTATGAAAGGAAAACCTCCAGCCAATAGATTTCTACACTCACCAAAAGAAAGGTTAATGGTCCATGGAAATAGGATGTCTTTTTTGCTTTCCACTTATAAACACTGTCGACTAGCCCGTCTAACGTGAACTTGCACCAGTTGTAGTCTTTGATTTTAGATACATCCTGGAGGGATTTCAGTACTTTGAATCTGAAAATAAAAAAGTATTGACTCAAGCCATTTAAAATTATATTGAAGTTCTAAATGAGATCACAGAATTAATGCTAGGTTCTTTGGGTATACCTGCACTGTGGATTTTGGGATGTCCACAAAAAACTGGATACAACAAACACCACGAAGTCCATCTTGAAGTTACTGTCTCCTTCTGTGTTCTGTAGAATTTTGTCCGGCATTTGGTAGGTTGAAGGACCTCCACTGTTCTCGAATCCCCATCTCCTTCTCCACGCCGTGAGATGGTCCTTGTACACCTGGTCGTCCGTGTGAATTCCCAAACACTCTGCCACAACTAATTCACCTCTGGGTATGTTCAATACACATTGAACATCCTCTTCATCAATCTGCATCTCCTCTCCACTGTGTAGGACGATGCTCCTCCTTCTGGGATTGAATAGACTCACAATGCAGCGTGAGAATTGAATTGGGCATTTTGATATCCCAAGTGACAGAAGGGAACCAAATCCTATGTCCCTCACAGCCTGCTTCTGTTCTTCAGATAACCTGTTAATCAGGTGATGAAGGCCCGATGGAGAGGTTCTGCTCTTGAAATCGACCTCAGGGTCACGAGTCCTTCTTCTTTTCTTCCGAACCTGGTTCTCACTAAGTGCTTCATTCGCCGCGTTGGCCAGAATATCCAGTGGTGTCGTTGGCGTGCCTGATGAATCGGGTTTTCGTTTCCTTTGTTCAACACTACATTATCATTAGCAAATTGGCTTATTTACCTAATCCAAATATAGTCAAATTTTAACAATTGTAACATTCGCGTAATTACCTTAGTGTGTTCACTTCAGTCGTGGATTCAGTATATGGAACTATTTGCATATCGGAATCCTGATTCTGAGATGTTAAAGTCACATTTAGATTCGAATGACGTAAACTAAGAAAAAGAAATACACACAAGCATGCAACCGTAAACACTTCTTACCATTTTCGCTGGAGCCGAAGATACTAACCGGAAGACAAATGGATTCGTAGTCGAAATGCAGGAGACGACAGCGCTAGGTCAGATGGTCGAATAACGTACGACGGCCGGATTCGGGTTTCAGATGTTTTACAGTTTTACTTGGCACAGTGCACTGTTAGTGTGAATGTATTTTCATTAGGCCGTATCGGGTTTCACAAACATGAATAAGGAGTTTCTCATTAACTTCGTACGAGTCGAAGCGATATTCGCTTTTGTAGTGTGAAAGGTAATTATTCATTATGAAAAGTAACATACTACAATAGACGAGGATGTATTCGTGCAGAACTCCGCCATGTACGAATATATCTTCGCTTAGTACATGTCATTCTTGTTTCACATGACTTGAAAAAAAATTCCAACGAAATGAACAACTATTTGCTTCTCGATCCTGAATAAGCGAACAAATCTTCGCTCTGCCAATCTTACAGATCGTATCCAATCTAAACGAATGACATTTGATTCGATGGTAGCGATTGACTGACTGGCCGTCGTCACAAAGCCTGAGACTTTGTGACAGTTGACCTGACATGTGGAAAATTTTTTGGCGGTTCAGTGTATTAATTTCATTTTTAATTGAGCTGTGAATTAAATTTAATTAATTTTTTTTTTCAAATATATATGACAATATATAAATTTAACTTTCACACTCATGTAATAAATAAAAGGTTTGTTATGTATGAATAATTTAATATTTCATATAATGTTTTTTAGAGGAAATGTAATTTTTTAATTTATGACCGTCGTATTCAGATATGATGTATGTATGAATAATTTTGTTATGTATGAATAATTTTTTGAATAATTTTTTAATTTTTTAATTTTTTACAACAATTTTTTAATTATAGTAAGTGTAGATCAAACATCACCTAAACTTTTGAATTAACAATATATAAATTATGATTGATGTTCCCTATCTAAAATAATGAAGACTGGTCCGATTCGATGTATAATGATTACTTTAAGATATGATGTCAAGTAAAAAAATATGTGTGTAATGAATTATAAATAAAAATGAAATGTGATCCAGGGGATAAAAATATGTCTTGAAGCGAAGATTAATTCGCGGCGTGTGTTTTCCACCCACATTCATTCATTAATTTTGGTATTCACATACAAGCGTTGGTGCACTTACATCAGGTGTACAGAGTCTTCTCATGTAAGGGTTGTGTGTGCCACATGTACGTCAAATGAGAATTCATTCAAGCGAAGATTTATTCGCTTCAAATTAGTGCCTCATAACTTGCAATTTTCGCTGAACACGGATATATGTTCGCCTCTTTTCATATATAATTACTTGAATTCATGTGTGTAAAAATAGAAAAATAAAATAATTTGCAACTTTATTCAGATATAATATTTTTAACATTTTGTGATGTGACAACAATAATGCACACTGTTCCGATTTGACATGTCATGACAGGCTTAATACTTTTACTGAATCCATAGATATGAAATGATTTCTTTATAGGGTTTTATACAAAAACACACTTCTTTTTCGATGATGACATATAATTTCTGCATGATGTGACAAAACAAAAGGACTGCCTACTGATCCGCCAGGTCATTAGAGCGAATATTTGTTCGCTTAATGTCAGTTATAATAATATCATATTATATGAAATAAGGGGAAATTTAAAATACATTTCACGTTGGTCTACACATACACGGTTTAGTGTCTTTCCATGACAGACAAGTGGTCTACACATACAAGCGTTGGTGTACTTACATCAGGTGTAAAGGGTCTTCTCATGTGGGGGTTGTGTGTTTCACATGTAAGTCAAATGAGAATTGATTCAAGCGAAGATTTATTCGCTTCAAATTAGTTCCTAATAATTTGCAATTTTCACTGAACAAGGATATATGTTCGCCTCTTTTCATCTATAAGTAGATGAATTCATGTGTGTAAAAATTGATAAAAAATATAATGTGCAACTTTATTGAAATATACAATTTCTTACTTTTTGAGATGTAACAACACTAATCCACACTGTTCCGATTTGACATGTCATGACAGGCTTAATACTTTACTGAATCCGTAGATATGAAATGATTTCTATAAAGAGGGCTTCTTTTTCAATGATGACATATAATTTCTGCATGATGTAACAAGTCATTTGAGCGAATATTTGTTCGCTTAATGTCAGTTATAATACTTTCATATTATATGAAATAAGGGGAAATTTATAATACATTTAATTTTGGTCTACACATACACGGTTTAGTGTCTTCCCATGACAGACAAGCTGGCTTCTCATTGTTGTGTATGGGGGATGTACACGGGGGACAGGTCGAACACAATTGTGGCGAATATTTCTTCGCTTAGGGAGTTAATGAAGCTCAGATCTTTTCCCTGTTCATATAGCAATACTATTATAGTATTATATTGAATATAATTTTATAATTATTCATGAAAATATTTTTATTAATATTGAAATAATTTATTAACTAATATAATGTGTTGAATGACAATATTGAATTATTTCTTTTATTTAATATTATGAAGTGTTATTACTTTTTCGTGAATGAAATTACTTTTTAATGATGTAACAGAGAGACTACACACTGTACCGATTTGATATTTCATCACGGGACATTTACTTTTTCTGAATCAATAGAACTAATAATTTATGAACAAAACAGAAATTCTGTTTCCTATAAATGTAGTGATTACATGAACAATCTTCGTCGGCAGCATGAAATATCTATTGAGCGTTGTTGTTGAGAGTGTGTGTTTTTTTCATATAAACTATTGGGATGTATCATTTGGGAGATTCTCTGTGATGGAAAACTTGTACAATGAAGATCAACTGGTGGAAAACATCTTCAGTGTACACGAATGCTTGGTAACTCAAGTAGAAACTACCGATCAAATGAAGATCATTCGTGTACACTGCTGTGGTTGCTTCCCTGGGATGTACCATTTGGGAGATTCCCTGGGATGGAAAACATCTCAAGAGATAACTCAACAGGTGTATGACCCCAGTTATGCGTTAGAGATCCGCCGTGGTTGCTTCAATGGAGATGCCTTGAAGCTGGAGATGCAGATGAATATTGTTAAAATGTACAAATGTTTATGAAACGGGGAAATGTTTATGAAACTTGTAATGAAAATTTGTACGTCGAATGATAATAATTATTTGTTATTTATATTTTCATGCACATGTCATTAAACATTAAAAAAAATGAAGTTTTGGTCCGATTCGATTTGTAATGATTATAAATAAAAATGAAATGTGATCCACGGGATAGAAATAGAAAAATTGTTTGTAGCGAAGATTAATTCGCGGCGTGTATTTTCCACCCACATTCATTCATCATTTTGGTCTTCACATACAAGCGTCGGTGTACTTACATCAGGTTTAAAGGGTCTTCTCATGTAAGGGTTGTGTGTTTCACATGAACGTCCTCTTAGAATTCATTCAAGCGAAGATTTATTCGCTGCAAATTATTTCCTCAAATTTTGCAATTTTCACTGTACACGAATATATGTTCGCTTATTTTCATATGTAATGAGATGATTTCATGTGTTTAAAATTTGGAAAATACCCATAATTTGCAACTTCATTAAAATATACGCATTTTTATTTTTTGTGATGTGACAACAATACTGCACACTGTTCCGATTTGATATGTCATTACAGGCTTAATACAGTAATCCATAGATATGAAATGATTTCGTTATAGGGTTTTATTCGAAAACACACTTCTTTTTTCAATGATGAAATATAATTTCAATACAATTCCGTTCACTGTGGTCGACCTCAAATATGAAGATCAAGCGAATAGTATTTCGTTTCGTGACAATGAAAGTGTCAACAATAATATGTAAATTCAAAGATTGGATGCGCCATCATCTTCGTTTTCAAGGGTTTTACATGCGAAGAAATGTCCGTTTTACTGATTAGATACTGTGTAAGGAAGCGAGCAACCAATCGATGGATCAATCTAAGGGGTTTACATGAAGAGATCAGTTGTTTTACATTATACTTTGAATTGATCATGAGTCATGACATCCAAATTGCAATCATAGAATCAAACATAACAACAATGAGTCGATTTATATCACTCCACAATAAACTCACTACATAATGTAAAATATAACTTCAGACTATAATCAAACATAAATTGATAATATTGTTGAATACACAAAAACATTCCATAATCCGTTTACATAAGTACTGCACAGATTAACCAAAAATATAGCTGTTCAACAATACAAAGGAAGCTCTAGTCTGATTCATGAGATGATGACTCGTCTATCGGCCCTGTCAGCGACACGACCTCATGTTCGATGACGGGTGGAATGTATAGCTGAATGGCTTCGTTCACAGCATTGATCCATCGGTTGGGGATGAAAACAGTCAAAGAATTTTCAATTATTGATGCGTACTCTAAGTAAAGATGTTGAGGAGTAAACATGAAGTCCTCCGGAGGATTGTCTCCATTTGAAGGTAGGGGATTCCGTAGGCCAAATTGTCTGTATATGACACTTGTGCAGTAGGAGGTAGTTCCCTGAAGGCCCAACAAAATGATGAATGGAGAACCCCTCATCTCGTACATCATTTCAGTAAACAGATACCACGGAACAATGAACCTAATTGGGTGAATATCCGAAATAAAATTCGGAGGCACGTGTGCATTGACCCTTTGCACTTGTAGATTGGCAAAGGAAGTGTAGGGAACTGAAGGACGGGGCAACCAATGCAACTTGTCTAACAACCAGAGGTATAGAACCAAAGGTGATCCACGGCGAGAATAGTTGTTTTCCTCGGGAACAAATTCGTTAAGACCAAGTAATGTCTCAGCAAGTACCAGGCTAGCCAGGTTTGGGGCGTTTCCCATCAGTGCAGGAACTACCCGCAGGAGCCTTTCCGAAGGCCGGCGTCCTGCAGCCGGACATAAAAAAAAATGAGCCAGAACCACAAGCATGATCAGTTTGCTTTGTGTGTGGTTGATGGTCCTCTCAGCTCCCTGGACACGCCAAATGTACTCGTCTATGTTTGTCATATTCAGAAATCCATGTTGGAGGGTAAACAAGAGAGCATCAAACATTGTACATCCATAGAAGCTGTCGCAAATGTGGACGGCCATATGAGGATCTTGATGGACAGGCAAGATCATGAGTGCATTTGTACCACACCTAAGGATTGAAGCAAAGTCCTCTAGCGTCGGGCATATGTGCATTTCCCCAATAACAAAAGAACGAGAGTCCGTATCCCATCTGCTTTGCATGTGGGCCATCAGTCCGTCGTTAACGTTTATTCGTAATAGAGGAAGAATCTCATCTACATGATAGACACTAAAAGGGACAGGGTCATCGTTGATCAGACTTAAGTATCGCTCCAGCTGTTGCTGCGATAAAACCAGCATGTCTGGGTCCATCTCTACATCCATCTTATGAGTTTTACGCTTAATGACTGAATGAAAGACAACGGTAGATTGAGATTCGGGAAGGAGTGAGAGTGTAATGTGAGAGTGAGAGTGAGAGTGAGGGTATGAGAGTGATGATCTTGATACAGCAGTAGTTGAAGTTAATAAATGAGTTTTCATTCTTGAATTGACATCAATACATACCACAGGTAGGTGCATTACATGTTGCGAGGATATCTTCGTTTATGAATTGGCAAACATATAGCGAAGAAGATATCTTCGTCTCGGATATTAAAAATATGGATTGCCCCAAAATTTAACATAAGAAGATATCATCGTTTCGGATATTACAAATATGGATTGAGCCAAAAAATGAAAATAAGAAGATATCTTCGTTTACGAATTTCTAAATTTTCAGTGAAGAAGATATCTTCGGCTCGGATATTAAAAATATGGATTGAACCAACAAATAACATAAGAAGATATCTTCGTTTAGGATTTTGAAAATGTTTAGTTGCGAGGATATCTTCGTTCATGAATTTAAAAACATATAGTGAAGAAGATATCTTCGTCTCGTAGTTTCGAAATATCGACTGTACCCCAAAATAAATTAAGAAGATATATTCGTCTAGGAATTTGAAAACATATATTGAAGAAGATATCTTCGTCTCGTAGTTTCGAAATATCGATTGTACCCCAAAATAAATTAAGAAGATATATTCGTTTAGGAATTTCTAAATATATAGTGAAGAAGATATCTTCGTTTAGTAATTTGCGAACATATATTGAAGAAGATATCTTCGTCTCTGATTATCAAATTAAGGATTGCACCGAAAAGGAACATAAGAAGATATTCGTTTAGAAATTTGAAAATGAATAGTTAAGAAGAGGGCCACAAGAAGACATAACAACATAATTCTGTTTCAAGAGGTGGTCATCATGTCAATATTACGGTTGCAAGTTTATCAGTTTGATCATGTTAAGAATATATCTTCGTTTAAGAATATTCAAAGATACAGTTAAGAAAATAACATCGTCTAGGATTTCACAAATATGGGTACAAGAATACATATCAAACATCAATACATTATAAGCAATTCATTATAACTCCATACATTAAGATCTGAACTGCCTTCCATACATTAAGATCTGAATTGCATTATAAGTTATAAATCAATATCAAACATCCATACATTAAAAATAGGTCAATTGACCTGTGTGAACATAAGATTTACTGTACAAGTATAATTCCGTATAACACATACAAAACCCTAATATCTTGATCTAATTGCAGTCTTTAACTTGAACCTATTGACATTGTGGTCAGACATAAGAATTCTGTATAAATATTTTATCCTCAATGTACTCAAAGCTTCGTCGGCCTTCAAAAGAACAAGAGAAAGTATAAGAACATTTAAAATTGATAAATGTCATAGAATAACATATAAAAAACACTCACATTTTTTTCGTTGATGTCACATGACCAACCCTTCATCTTTCCTCTATATGTTTCCATATGTCTCATTAAATATACACCGCAGTCGGTCTTGTTTGTTTGGTCTTGCCAAGGCAGCTTTGGGGCCGTTATCCTGTACATCTTAACCTTTTCTGCAAATCTTTGTATGCCTTGCCTTTCCAAGAAAGTCGAAAAACTATCGATTTGATTCCTCAACTGGACATACTTCTCCAAAATTTTCATTCTATGCGGACGACCGGAGTTGTCTAGGACATTTATTTGGGAGTCTTTAATATTCACACATACAAGAAAGAAATGTCCAGAAGTGACGACAGGTAGGAATATCTGCAAAAAGAACATAACATTTGTTATTTTATGGCAGTCTCGTTACTTGGAATTGAGGGATATGTACATACCAGGTCAGCGAAGATGATGTCTTCTTTTGTGACATGGTAGTTTCTCATGTCTTCTTCAAGGGATTGACAAAATAAGGTCCTATCATACTGCAGATTAACCTGCAAAATAAGGGGGGAGACTCAAAGTCATGAACATTGAAGGATACATAGAACAAAACAAGAGAAGCACTTACATGTGAAATTGTTGAAAAACATATTATTCGTGGCTCATGCCTTGGCAACCTACGGCATTTGAAGTGCACAATTATGGACCAAGCGTCCACAACTTCGCTCGCAATTTCACGACCCATTTTCACCGTTTGAAAGAGCTTACGGGTGATATTACCCGGTGCACCTACGTACAGAACGTCCCTGCAAAATACATTCATTTACAAGACCATAACTAACTAATTTCATATTTGAAATTCCGAAAAGCATGAGAGGTAACTTACATTTCAGGCAGGTCTTCATCGAACACAAAATCGGCTAATCTCTGTTCCTTGATGGTTATGTTGTGGTCCAACATATCTGCAACTTGTTGCATGTAGGGGGATCGAAGGTGCACAGGAATTTTCGTGATCTTCCTCTTAGGATATTCTCTAATGTTGATGCATCCCCCCCCATCACCTTCATCTTCATCTTCAGAAGATTCAACGGCATCAGAAGCCTCAACCTTTTCCTTGCCTTTAACCTGATCATTTGGTGCAACAGATTTGGGTTCCGCAACATGTTCATTCCCTTCACCCTGAGCATTTGGTTCAACATGCTGCGCTTTGGGTTCCTCAACCGGTTCCTTCCCTTCACCCTGATCATCGTCTTCAAGAGTGGGTGTCTGCACTGGGGGTACCTCATCCGGTTCCTTGAATTCGCCATCATGATCAGTTGGTTCAACACGGGGTGAGGCATCTTTGTTGGGAAGAACTGCATCCTCAGGTTCGTCCGGTTGAAAAGGGGGTGACTTTCTTTGAATGGGCTGAAATGCAGCCTGTACATCTTCTAGTTCAACAAGGAGTGATTCTTCGTCAATGTCATGACCTACATCCTCAACATCTTTCGGTTGAACAGGGAGTGACTGATCTTCATTGTGCAGAACTGCATCATCGAGATCATTCGGTTCCACGTGATCCGAACAATTTTCTTGATGGGGCATAACTGCATCCTCAGGTTCGTCCGGTTGAAAAGGGGGTGACTTGGCTTGAATGGGCTGAAATGCAGCCTGTACAACTTCCTGTTCAACAAGGAGTGATTCATCGTCAATGTCATGACCTACATCCTCAACATCTTTCGTTTCAAGAGGGAGTGACTGATCTTCATTGTGCAGAACTGCATCATCGAGATCATTCGGTTCCACCTGATCTGAACGATTTTCTTGATGGGGCATAACTGCATCCTCTAAATCATTCTGTTCAACCCGTGTTGTTTGATTGTCTGCATGGTCCTCCAATGCAGTCTCACATGTGTAATCAACCCGGGGACTAATGACTTTCAAGCCCGCACACGGTAAAGTGTCCACAAGTGCCTCCCTTGTAGGATCTTCCACACCTACATGAACCGGACCATCGATCACCACCTTCAAGTGTTTCATGAAGCCTTCAGACTCTCTGAGGTTCAGGAAACCGGCCTCAAAAAAGGGCTTCGGATCGATGTTGCGTTTCTCCAACTCCCCTGATAGGTAATTCAGCTGTTGGGCTGTATCTTTAAAAGTTTGCAGGATTTTGGATGTCAACAACTGTACATTATGAAAAACATACTTCATTAATCTTGAAAACAGGATAATAAAGAACAATGGGAGTCAATTTATTGTTTCCACATACCTCATTATCGTCTTCTTTTACTTCAACCGAGTCAACTGGATTCTCGGGTTGTCTAACTGCTAGGCGCGCCCTTGCCCTGCCAAGCCCAAAACCACCAGCACGACCTTCTAAGTTGGTAAACTCCAACACGCTGACGTCATCCCAACAGGAGATGATTGGAAATTTTCTTTCGTAGGGGATACGTTCACCTTCCACAAAAACACCATCTAGGTAGCAAATCTGGAGTAAAGGAGTGGGAGACATGTTAGAAAATATTACATATCTATAAATCATATATAAGAGAGGCAACAATACTTACCGATAAAAGGGTTATAGGTCCATCGAAATATGGATTTTTATTTTTACTTGCTTTTTCTTTCCAACTTCTTACACTGTCAATCAATCGTTGAAGTGTAAAGTGGCACCAGTTCAGTTCCTTTATGTTATCAACCTCCATTAAGGATTTGAGAATTTTGAACCTGAAATGAAAAAAATACATTTGTCAGTATTCAAAAATACAATTAGATATATAAGAGGTTTGAATACATGTTTACCTGGCTCGTGAATTTTGAACAGGACATAAAAAACTAGAGACAACAAAGACAACGAAGTCTATTTTGAAATCGTTGTCTGCACTTGTGTTACTTAATATCTTGGGGATCATAGAAAGTGTTTCGGGAGCTTTGGAGTCTTCCCCGGTCCATCTGGTCTTCCAATCCCTCAAGAAATTAAAATAAGCAGGGTCCTTAGTCTTGTCCAACCCAACGGACTCGACTACGTTCATTGAGCCTCTAGGGAGGTTCATCACGAGCTGTACGAGATCTTCATCGATACGGATCTCATCACCGTTGGCCAATACCAGAGAACTCTTATCCGGGTCAAAAGATTGGATTACATGTTTGGAAAAATGAGCAAGGCACTTGGAGACGCCCATTGTAAGAAGAGAACCAAACCCGATTTCCTTAACGGCTTCCCTCTGTTCTACGCTCAATTGAGGAATGAGTTGAGCGAGGCCATGAGGTGATGATCTGGTTAGAAATGTCACTGGACGTTTCTTGCGGGTTTTGGTTTTTTGGGGAGAGGGGGGAAACTCTTCATCGAATGGGGTAGTAGACGGAGAAATATTAGTGGTTTCTGGGGGTGGTTCTGGTAACTCTTCATCGACTGTTGGATTGGAGGTAGGAATAACATTTGGTTTTTTTTTAGGGGGAAAAGGTGGTGGTAAAATATCATCAGTACCTGCAGCAACATCAGTAGCTTCGACAGCAACTGTGGAAACTGATTCAGCAGTCGATGAAGACTTAGTATTCGTCTTCGGATTTCTCTTCCTCTTCCTTTCATATGTAAAGTTATTAAACCTCGAAGTCATTATTTTGGGTGGGATAGCATAAATCAGTATTCAACGAAATAAATTGAATAAACATGTGTAAAATTAGTATAAACACAATAAGATCAACATACCTCTCTGGTTTAGTGCTGGGATTGACGTTGGATGCCGGAGTGGGTGCAGTTTCGTTTTCGTTTATGCTCCTACAAACTTGCAAGACGACCTCTCGGGAGTCGATGGGATGATCCACTTCCATGTTCTTGCCTTGGTTACCCGACATGTTCAGAAGATATCCTTGTAGTATAAACGAAATATCTAGGGTTCGACGTTCAGTGTTTGGATTATCGCCGGGAGATAGAGAGAGAAGAATATGAACAGTTGCTTATGAAAATGAAATTGAGGGAGAGTCGGCTTGTAGCGGGAAATTGAAATTATATCAACTAGTCATGGAAGCGAATAAATATTCGTTCGATATCGTAACTTCTTAAAAAAATAATAAAAATAAATGCAAAGTAAAAACTATTCATCGAAGCGAAGATTTATTCGCGGAATGTAAATGCACGGGTAAGTGAATTTACATTACAGGCAAGTTGGCTTCTCATTGGAGGGGAGGTGGTTTTACATGAACGTGAGGATAAAATTATTTGAAAATAAGAAATCTTCGCTTTCAATCATCTACTCGAAAAACAAAATTCAAGCGAATATTTGGTCGTTTACTGATTGTCAATTTAATTTAATTACATTAACATTTATTAATAAACGGAAAAAAATAAAAAATTAAAAATAGCCTGGTAATTGAGGCGAAGATTTGTTCGGTTGCTGCATGTCATCTTCAATTAATTGAATTAATATTTAATACATGGAAATATAAATTCCATGTCAGTTTGGTCTTTACATAGACGGGTAAATGTGTTTACATGGTAGGCAAGCGGTCTTCTCACGGGTGGGTATGGGGGTTTTACATGATGTTTTTATTAGAATTAATTCAAGCAAATATATCTTCGCTCATGAATGTCTCCGGCAAAAAAAAATTAAATACAAAAAAAAAAAAAAATCCGGTAATTAAGGCGAAGATTTGTTCGGTTTCTGCATGTCATCCTCAATTAATTGAATTCATATTTAATAAACGGAAATATAAAATCCATGTCATTTTGGTGTTCACATAAACGGGTAAGTGTCTTTACATGGTAGGCAAGCGGTCTTTACATGGGTGGGTAGGGGGGTTTTACATGGGGTTTTTATTAAAATTAATTGAAGCAAATATATCTTCGCTCCAGCGAGTCTCGAGGCAAAAAAAAATTAAATAAAAAAAGTAAATAAAAAATCCAAGAAAATAAAAGATTGAATTACTTGAAGCGAATATTATATCGCTGCCTGTGTTATTTAATAAATTAAATTAATATTTAATAAACGTAAATATAATATGACTGTCAATTCGGTCTTTACATGGACGTGTAAGTGTATTTTCATGAACGGCAGGCGTTCTTCTCATGGGTGGGTATGCGGGGTTTACATGAGGGTCATGGCAACGGGCGTGTAGATCAGAGCGAAGATATCTTATCTGGGTATTATCTGAATATTATATTATTTCCTGGCGTTAACGGGCGCTTCCGTTAACGGCGTCTTGTGTGAACCCGGGCCTAAACCCGGATTCCGGATTCTCCCTCCCTCCGTCTCCTGCCCAGATTGATTTATTATTAAATTATTAATGCTGCAATCTGATTGGTCCGCCACAGGGGAACACGGCAATCGGTAGCAGAAGATCTGATCTGTATTACAGATATTAATAGTGCAACTTTTAGTGACATCATAAATAATCATTTCTATTTGTTTTCACCTATTTTACTTCTTTCAATTATTTTGCCTAGAATGATATATAAAACAACCACTTCTAGGAGAGTCAAATGTTGATGATGGATAAATGTTTATTTCTATATATAACTTTTATAAGTTTTGATAGCGGCAAGATTTTAGTGTGATTATTTTTTATATTAAAATTCTATATCTTTACCAATCAAAGAATTCATCCTTAATTAAATTGGCCAAATTGTAAAAACTTACTCAGCTGTGTAAATTGCAATTTTAAACCTTCTTTCTTTAAATCATACACTTTTTATTTTTATTTTTTTTAAAGGTTAAGTTTCTCTCTTTTATAATGCGACTAATCTCTGTGAGTTAAACATATGGGGAGCATTTTATTGTTAAAGTTATAAATTTTTTATTTTAACAGTTTAAAACATTGTTAATTTATTATTTATGCGATATTTATAAATAAATTAATATATAAAATATTCATTACACTAATTTAACTATCGAATTTATGCTAATTTATGATTTTTTTACTGTATTTTAAAAAATTGGTAGTTAAATTAGTTATATTAATTTCTTTTATCTATTTATTTATAAATGACACGTAGATAATAAATTGACAATGTTTAACACGTTTAAGACAAAACTTGTTTTGTACAACGTAATAAGGATCCCTAATTTGACAATTCAACATATTAAAAATTATATATTTAAAGTTTTTAAAATTGTGATTTAAATTTTAGATAAATTAATTCTCAAGTAAATTGTAATATCCCTTCTCATTTTTAAGGTCGGTAATAATAAGAAAATCGATTTCTATAATGATTCGTAGCACCCAAACGAAAAATAATCAGACATTTATCAAGATCTTTTTGAGATCTCTAGTAAAAATATGCTACAGTGACAGACTGTTTTTGTCCCAGATCTAATCAAATTGTTTGAAGAATTCCTGTAAATAGACGTATTTCCATCGAAGGGGAGGAGAGACAATAACTCCTCATAGATATTTTTACCAACGTTTCGATTGACCTAGAGACTGACGACAAATTTTCTCTGTCCGACTCTTTCATTTTACAACTATCTATATTTATCACGCATCTCTCCAAATAACTCCATCCCAATTTCCTTGAAAAGGTGTGGTTCTATCAAAAATCTTATTTTTTGGTTGGGAAGTTATCAATGTAAGAGTCTTCACATCTAACAAACTGAAATAGAAATGATTTCATATCGCTAGCAAATGCAACATTTGTTTGAAAAGTGAAGAATTCATTGATCATATTCTTCTTCAGTGTGACCTTGCCAAGAGCACATGACCTCTTCTACAGAACCTTCTTCATTTTCAATAGGATACACCAACAAAAGTCATTGACTTCTAGCCTCTAGGTCAAATGGATTGAATTAAATTCCAGCAACAAAATCACGGACGATTGTAAACCAATTCCCCTCATCATATGGTGAATAATCTGAAAAGAAAGAAATATAAGAGTTTTCAAATATAAGTTATGGAGACGAGCGTTTTAAACAATTTATGTTACACGCGTTCGCTTTAACCTGAAAAAGAGGAGCTTGTACGAGATGAAATTTTTTCGATTTTATTAACATTTAAAATTCTTAAGTTATTTTCTTATTTATTGTTTCGTTTTTTTTCTTTATTTTTATATCGTTTGAACACATTTTGCATTATTTTTAATAAAAATTTAATTAATTTTTTTTGATATTTATTTAATTGATGGTATAAAAAAGTATAATGATTATTTTGTACTTCATAATTAAAAAGATAATGGGTACAAGTTAAA
The DNA here is from genome assembly GCF_907164915.1 of Impatiens glandulifera. Taxonomy (NCBI): domain Eukaryota; kingdom Viridiplantae; phylum Streptophyta; class Magnoliopsida; order Ericales; family Balsaminaceae; genus Impatiens; species Impatiens glandulifera. Next base: position 6,728,126 of record NC_061867.1, on the reverse strand, counting down.
AACCTCCATTAACTAAGGTGTTACTTCTTTAACTACTCTCTCAGTCTCTCACTCTCTTTGAAGAGAGCAGCTGTATTATTATTATTATTACTTCCATACTCTCTCTCTTCCTTACGCAGTCTACGAGGAATCGTTAATGGTTAATGGAAGCAAACCTTACTGTTCATACTGAAGAAACATGATGTATTACCGCCGAATACAATGTAGATATATCCTTCAATAGATCGGAAAAAACTTGAACAATGTCGATAAAGTGTCAAAGTAACAGTAATCTCGGCTCCGTAGTTCTCGATCGTTCACGCGGCGAGAAGTTCAGTCTCTGGACGTCGTTTTCCGGCTCATCGATTCGTCGGAAGATCATTGATGCTGTTCGTTGTGGAGGTCGATCGCGTTACGTTCCAGATGATATCAACGTTGAAGGAGAATCATCGCATTCGTCTGAGAAGATAATAGAGAGATCTAAATGTGGATCCGATATGTTGTCGGAGCTTCTGAGGTTGCCGGATTCATCGGAAAGAGAAGCGGCGGAGGAAGTGAAGAGGAAGGTTGAAGCGTTGGATGAGATGAAGAGAGTAGTTAAGAATTTGCAGTATGATAGTGGTTTAGATGGAGCTATTGGTGTAAGAAGACTTGCTAAAGAGAACTCGGATGCGAGAACTACGCTTGCAATGCTTGGTGCGATTCCGCCATTGATTGCATTGATTGATTCGGAACAAGTTGATTTGCAGATCGCTTCTCTTTATGCTCTTCTTAATCTCGGAATCGGAAATGACGCGTACGTATTTTGTTCTTCCTTCTTTCTAGATCTTCTTCATATTTTGCGTATTCATTGTTTTGTCTCGATGATATGAAGTATCCGTACTGTATTGTTATGTAACTTGATCTGCTTTCTTTTCACGCATTGTTCTTCATAATATAATTTGATAATCAATGAACAAACATTGATAATCTGTTGTTTTTGTGAACGATTTTGCAGAAATAAAGCAGTGATCTGCGTTGCACCTTCTTCTTTGTATTTTTGCGTATTCATTATTTTGTCTATATGCTTTTCTCGATATATGAAGTATCCTTATTCTATTGTTATATAATTTTGATCTGCTTTCTTTTCACGCAATGTTCTTCATAATATAATATGATAATGAATCTTCTGAGATGAACAAACAGTGATACTCTGTTGTTTTCGTGAACGCTTTTGCAGAAATAAAGCAGCGATTGTCAAAGCAGGAGCTATTCATAAGATGCTAAACCTTCTTGAATCATCAAATGATTCAGATATATCAGAAGCTGTCATTGCTAATTTCCTTGGCTTGAGTGCTTTAGATGCAAACAAACCAATTATTGGTTCTTCAGGTGCAATCCCTCATCTAGTGAAAACACTCAAGAACATAAATGATACAAGTAGTTCTCAAGCTCAACAGGATTCCTTAAGAGCAATCTACAACCTATCAATCTCGCCCATGAATGTACCAATCTTACTAGAATCTGATTTAGTCCCGTATTTCTTCAGCAAATTGGGTGATATGGATATTAGCGAGAGGATTCTCTCGATACTAAGCAACATTGTATCGATTCCAGAAGGGCGAAAATCAATCAGCAGTGAACCTGAATCATTCCCAGTGCTGGTAGATATATTGAATTGGACTGATTCCCCTTCATGTCAAGAGAAATCATCTTACATACTTATGATCATGGCACACAAATCGTATGGAGACAGGAAATCAATGATTGAAGCAGGAATCATATCGTCTCTACTCGAATTAACCCTTCTGGGCAGCACTCTAGCGCAGAAGAGAGCCTCGAGGATACTCGAATGTTTCAGTATTGACAAAGGGAAAGTAGTGGTTATGGACAGTTGTGGATCAGGTGCTTCTGTATCAGCTCCAATGTATGGATCTTCTGATCAGTCATTACAATTGAAACAGTATCGATTAGAAGAAGGGGAAGAAGAAGAAGGGTCGAGTAATATGATGAGTGAAGAAAGAAAAGCTGTTAAGAATCTTGTTCAACAGAGTTTACAGAACAATATGAAAAGGATAGTGAAGAGGGCAAATCTACATCATGATTTTGCACCTTCTGATCATTTCAAGACATTAACATCTTCCTCAACTTCGAAAAGCTTACCATTTTAACAACAACAACAACAAAATCAACCGCGAAAAAAGAATAAATCCGGGTAAGTTCTATTATATATTAAATGTAGGGTTTTTGTTTTCCCACTATATAAATGCATGCATTTTGGTTGATTTGAATTTTGATTTGATGTTAGTAGTGTTTGTACAAAATAATAATAGCTTATGTTTTAATGGTTTATGTAATTGATTTTGATAAATGAAGAAAACAAATTGCATGATGATTTATATGGGGTTTATACATTTGATTTGGATGAATTTGTAGGAGATGTAACAGTAATTTGTCTAGAATGTGGACCCTAATGATAATGAAGTTTATTATTGTGATAGTGGTGGTGTGGTGGGGTCATATTTTTCATATGCAATAACATGCGTAGGGACAATTGTAGTACTTTTTGTTTACTCATTTATATGATTTTATTTATTTTAATTTTCATCTGGGTATATGTCCCTTGTGTGTGGGTTCATTTTTCTCTCTTGGGACATGTGTATAACTGGAATCTTTGGACTTTTTGATCTAATTTATTATGCCTGCAAATTACAGGGTAGAACATGGGTGTGTTATATAGAATTGTGCTTTTTTTTAACTGCATCATTGGTTCTTGTAATCTGACTTTTAATTGTTTATTTGAGCTTTTTCTTTTTCTCTATATATTTTTTGAATTACCACTAACATGCCATTAGATTCCTTGAATGACTTTAAGTTAGATAGGTTAATAAAAAATAGTGCAAGTCTTACTTAAGAGACCTAAGAATGTATTAAGTTGAGGTGGGGTTTAGGAAAAAATAATAGATGTTTCTAAAGTAGTGGATTTATCGTTATTCAAATCCACGATCTTCACTACATTCTTCGACACAGTCATCAAGATGAACTCATTGATAGATTTGTTTTTAGAAATCCTATAGTTATAGTTAGGAACGGAGTCAGAAATTAGAGTCAATGATTAATAAAAAAAAATTAGGAGTTGAACTTGGTGTAAATTTATAAAAAAAAATGCATTTGGAAAAATCAAACCTAGGCCAAAATATACATTGATTATCAAAATTTAGTAGATATTGTTAGGCTGATAAACAATAATTTAGTAGATATTAATTGTTAGTCTGATTCTAAATATTTCTCCATGAAACCACTTCTTTTTATTGACATCTCTTTGTAATAATCCAACCTCTTAGAAACGTTTCACTATATAATGTATCACACCCAATCAACCTTATTTGAGATGACAACGGGTATTTTACCGATCCTCCGGGTGGTAAAGTACATATTTCTGATCCCGAATCTGGCTATTTGTATTATATTTTTAATTCGTTGGGTACCCAATTTTTTACGGGTATCTTATTATTCGATTAAATATGTATAAGATTGTATATATTGAAAAAGAAAAAAATATAATTTATTAAATCATAAATAACTTTAAAACGAACGTTATCATTAAAATAAAATTGAAACATGACTTACAAGTTAAAAGTGATCTTGAAGATGAAACAATCAACATTTTGTGATTAAAAGATTTGAATATGAAAGAGTCATGAAAAGAAATATTTAAAAAATGATGTTATTATGAAATATGAGTATACAATAATTAATATATTTATGGTAATATTTGGAATGATATTGAATATGAAAGTTACTTTAAACATTAAAAAACATATATATTTTTAATATTAATATAGTCGGGTTTTGAGATTAAGTTTCGCACACTCTACTGTGACCGACTTCAAATTCGATTGGTAACCTTCTTCTCATTCCTGACCCGACCCATGGGTATCTAAGAGATACCCATCTTCAGATACAAAACCAATCTAATACATAGTGATAGAATTGAATGAGAACTAGAGTTGACTTCATGATAAAAATAATTGAGATAATCAAACCACATACAATCATAAATAGTGTGTTTGAACATAATATAGAAAATAAAATTAAGGGAGTCTTGAACTTAGTATAAAAATAATTCTAAAAAAAAGAATTCACTTTGAAATAATTAAATTTAAGACAAATATATATTATTTATCTTAAAAACTATTAGTTTATTATAAGTTTAAAAAATAGATATATAAAAGTTCAATAGATAATAAAAACAAAAAATAGACTGGACCTAAGCCCAATAAATGCCCCTATATAAGTACATAGATCATTGCCTCTTAACATATGGTAAAGGAAGATATTTTGTGCAGAGTTAGGAGTCACAAATTCACAATTGAAGACTATTTTATTAGTATATAACTTTAAATTTTAACCCCTACAAATACTAAATAGGTTTTCTTACTTAACCTTACACATATAAGACTAAAAGATCAAAACAAAATTCAAAATAGACCTATCATAAATAAACATTGCTATGAAAAGCAATAATACATCCATGATCCAACCATATATTTGTTCATTTTATCCCTCCCCACTTTAAAGTGAGTAATTACTTTATCCATTTGAAAGCCACTTTTTATTGTTTTTTAGTACAAGTGTTTTTCCAATTATATTTGAAGTATTTTCTTTTATTTATTTATTTTTAATATAGAATGATTATGTTTTTCTAGTCATTGTAAAATATGTAGATTTTTGTGGAGCATGATAACAAATAGGCATACAAAGTTGAAGAAAAAATAAAGACTTAAATTCCTTTTTTATTTTATCATCTTCTTTACTCCTTTAAAATTGATTATTGTTCTTTCCATTTACACTTGGTTTTACTAGATCATCCACTTCCATTTTCTTTTTACCTTTTATTTGTTATATCATTTTCTAAAATCATTCATAAGCTTTTGCATCCACTTATTTTGAATCTTCGAGAAAGAGTCTTTCTTCAATACTTTAAAGTACAAGAACTTCATCAATTCTTTCGACTTTGTTTAAGTGAAGTTGGTTTTTTATTTTCAAAATCATCCAAGTTCTTTCTTGATCTTATGTTTTGATTCTTTCCATGCATTCATACTTTGTTCACACACAAGTAGTTGTTTAATGAAAAACATTTTTATTTGTTCACATTGAATATATATGAGGGCTATGAATTACATAAGTCAAAAGATTGGCCCTAATAGGACACTGACTCTTTTGTTTTTTTTTTTAATAAAAAATTAAAAGTGAACATAAGAAATACAAATTATTATTAGTTATAATTTTCAAATAAATTAAGTCACCTTTTATATATATATATATATATATATATATATATATATATATATATATATATATATATATATATATATATATATATATATATATATATATATATATATATATATATATACAAGGCACCTACTTCAAATTGAAAATATATTTGAAGTTTCAATATTCTATTAAATAGTCTAAGGGCATATACTCTTCAAAAGAAAAATTATTTTTATGTTGAAACTGAGTTTTTTAATTGTAGGAAATATTTAGGTTTTAACACATTATATATTTTGGTTGCAAAATTGATCACACAATTTCAAAAAATATACAAATTAAATTTAAAATTATACTTTATTTTTTTTATTAATAAGAGTAAAACTCTAATATATAAATTCTAAATATAATATTAATACTCTGATTAAAGGAGGTCACATCGGTGGAGGTTGAGCTAGCCATCTTAAAAAAGAAAAAATAATATAATTTAACATACACCAAAAGTCATAAACCCCCATACAAAAAAAATTAAAATTTAATTAAATTGTTATTTTTATTATTGAACAGTAATTTCTTGTTATATTTAATTTTTTTTCTTTCACAACTTTATAATGTTTTTTAACACTTTCTTTTATAATAATTTTTTTTATGATGTAATATATAATGGTCTCTATATATCTAACTAATTTTGATATATTTTTTTTTTATACATTTTCTTGTTTATAATTGTTCTTTATATATTTTATTATTATTTTGAAATTGCTCTTTTGTACATTTATTTTTATTTAATTTTGTTTGAATTTTACATCTTATAACATTGTTAATTTGTATTAAAATATACACAAATTCTTTTTATAATATATTTATTTTTTATTATTTTTCTAAGTCTAACATAGACAAATATTTTGCATTCGTGTTTAGATGATTTTTTCAACTCTATTCTCAAACAACGATATTGCAGACTAAAACGACGACGGATTTGTTGCACATTCGTCTCTTCCATATTTAGATATTGTGTTAGTATTGTGCCCAAAATTATCTTTAAGCAATAAAAAAAACATTGAAGTTAAATGTGAATAATATATCCGATAGTATTTACGAAATATGAAATATGATATTGTAATACAAAATTCATGTCTTGAATCGGTCGACGATTTACACAACCCTTAGTGAAAATGAAATTAGATTGAGAATAAATATAATTTTATTTGAAGACAATAGTCATAATAAATTCTAACTCAAATCTTATAAATAACATAATTAGAATATTAGGTAATTGATAATTTTAAATTAATTATCTAGAGGATTCAAATTTTGACAATTAAATAAAAGTTGTTCATATTTTGAATATTTTGAATTATGTTGTTTATTTTCCTGGCTTGAAAGAGCTTATAAAAATAATTTTAAATAAAAATAAATATAAATATATAAGAAACAATTTAAAATTTAATTAAATGTATACATATTATTATATACTCATTACTCTAATTTTTAATTTTGTCCTTTTTCTAGCACAAAAATAAAATAAAATAATTACTTCATTGATCAGAAGAAATACAAGTAAGAATTGAGTCATAAATATTATTATTAAAAAAATCTAGAGAAATAATAATCTGCATTCCAAACATGCCCTTAAAATATTAATTATTTGGAAGAAGACTTAGGGTCAATATGCAAAGTTTAAATAAGATGATGTAGAAAAATAGCATCATCTTATTGTCGTCACTAAACAAACGTAACCTTAAATGACTTAGTTTTCTTTCTTCAACAACCCTATTTATTAATAAATGATGACCATAATTAAACATACTTTTATATTTTTTAATATAGATTACTACATTACAATTTAGATCTACTATATTTAGATTTAGAGTGCTTATCCCCTCTCCTAGTACGGGCAATAGAGACGAGACGAGATATCTCAAGCTTTCTTAAGAAGTTCTCAGTTTAAGTCGGTTAGGTGTTAAGAATATTTTATCTATTCATTCTGTGTCGTGTGTAACAATTCTTTATTTCCTTTTCTATTTATCACTTAGTACAATGACCGTCCTAAGGTATATATAATTGAGCTTATTTGAAAATAATGTATTAATTTGAATGTTTAGACTCTATCTTTGAACTAATTTTTTAATTATTGATTAAATATTAATTTAGATAAGATAATATTAGGAAATATATTTTAGTTATTTATATATTCATAAATTAATTATCGTATTTTTTGTACCACTTTTGAATCATATTATTAAACAAAATTATATTTGTATTGTTATTATTAATTAATTTTTTTTTTAAACATTAACTTATCGTTGATTGATCTTTATTTACTTAATTTTAAATTCATAATTATTTTATATCGAGAACTAACATTATTTTGATATTTATTTACTTAAATTGTGATATATCATTTTCTACATATTCTTCTCAAAAATTTTTTAAACTTATTATCATTATTCTTTAATAATATAATATATTTTTAACATTTTTAAAAAAAAAAAGGACAAATTCATTATAAGTTTACAAAGATAAAAAAGAAACTTGAAATTTTTTTTACATAATAAGCAAATAAAAACATTATGGATTTTTTTGTTAATGTGTGGGAGGGGAGCCCTAGGCGGTCTCTTTATTAAATTATTAAAACTCTTCCTTCTATTTTTCTATTAGTCAATTCTATATTAATTATTTTATTTACTTTTAATATAACCAAGATACACATATTTATTTATTTATTAATTTAATTACTATTAAATTTGTTTAACTCATTTGTATGAAATTATTTTTGTTAATGTAAAAAATTGATATTATCTTGACAGTCGTAACATTCCGTCCAACTTAATTAAACAAGTTATTTTAAACAAATAATAATAGTGTTTTCAAGATAGAAAAATAATTATTTTTAAATAAATATTATGTCATCCTTTTTAATTTATTGACCTCAACATTTCAACTGTTGTACTAGTCTCCTTTTTAATATCTTTCAGGTATATGCAATTGTTTTCTTATAATCTTTACCAAACACATGCTAAATTAAGGGTTTCATTTATTTGGTTGACCCCAGTTTAGAAGTTTAGAGTTTATTGTGGAAACATAAAATAAATTTTAAATTTTGTATAGTTTTTCTTAGGGACGGTAACGAGAGCGAATTGAGACGATAAATACATTTATCATCCTCGCACCGTTTAGTTTTAGAGAATTCTTGCGATACATCATTATATTATATTTTTTCTTTAAAAAATAAATATTTTATAAAATTATATAAATGAATTTTATAATATTGAAAATTTATATTATTTTAAATAAATAAATTTAAAACACTTATAAAATATATATAATAAATAAATATATTAGTAATGTTATATATTTAATTGTATCCGTGTTAGAGACATAATGTGATAACGAAACGGGAAACACAAACATTATTTTCGTTCCATCCCGGAAAACTACTGATTAAACAAGAATGATTTTTTACAAAGTGATGAAGCAGTATAAACATTTGTAGAACAAAATTTCCCAAGGTGTAATAATGGAAATGTGTATATTGATTAGTATATCACCAAATTAATTATCTCCAGAATATACCATTCAAAATTTAGTATGCATTCGATTTACTTACATTTAAAATCTGGCTTAGCAAAATAATTGTTATTATTGTTGAAGATAAAATAATGTTAGATTGACTCAAAAGAATCGTAAGATTTTCATAATGGTTAAAATAGAGTCGTGACAAAGGAATTGTGCTAACCAAATTAAAGAAAAAAACATAATATTAACTATGGTTGTTTGCATTATGATTATTTCATTAAAAACAATTATCCAATGATTATAAAATTAATAACATAAGTATTTTATTCTATTTAATATTTAAATATGAAACTAGTAAGCACTTCCCAAAAAAAAAGTAGCTAGAAAAATGAGAAGACCAAGACTAGTACAAAAAAATAGTCATCTCCTTTAGTCTTTAGTCTGATTCTATACTATCCTTTAATGTCTCCATCCATATGGAAATTTAATTTCACATACAAAAATAAACTATATAAGAAGCAAGACACTACTCTCATATAAGATCAATCTTCTCCATAAGCAACCATAAGCATATGGATCCTCGAACTCAAAAGGTAACTGATTTTACTATATTTGGCCGTAAAAGCATGTAACTAATTGTTGCTTCGGGAATTGTTAACTTATTACATTAGGAACACGACATTAAAGCACAAATTGAGCGGTTGGGTGCCGAAAATGGGATTCTAGGACAAGTTTTGGAGACTATGAGTAACCAATGTAAGATTCTCGAAGCTCTCATCAACAAGAATGAACAACAAATTCAGGATTCAGGAATCAAGATAGGGTCTCAATCGACAATCTTGTCTAAGCCTTCACAACTACTAGTGAGCATGAATAGTCCGGTAAAGAAATAATAATATTTGAAAAATAGTTATTTATTGATAAAAATAAATAAGAGATTGATATTTATGTGGTGTTGTATTGGTCAGAAAGTAAACGATGGATTCCAATGGAGAAAATATGGTCAGAAGAACACTAAAGATAACGACTCTCCTAGAGCTTATTATCGATGCTCCATGTCTCCTCGTTGCCCCGTCAAGAAGAAGGTAACCATCTCTCCCAATAAATCTAATCCAAAAACGTATCTAAATATCCACATATAGAAACACTTTCTAGAGCTCAATTTAGGTCTAGGTTTGAACGTAAAAATATCAACTTTTGAACATTATTTCATCTAAAGTAACATCCGAATTTTGAAACTTCAAACCCAACTCCAATTCCATTCATTATAAATGGATAAAAGAAGAAATATCTTCTTACAGTACAAAATGGATCAATTATAGGTACAAAGGAGCATCAAGGACAAGTCAATTGTAATGGTAACTTATGAAGGAGAACACAATCATGAGCCTATGGAGGATGATGGCAACAACACAATCAATGGAAGTTCATCAATCAATGATTCTAATATCCTATGGAAGAAGAAGACTCATCATGCTTTTGAATCAATGGACGGTCTAGATCTCAGCCTTTCATCTCCTAGTAGTCAAGAGGTTACAACAACAACAACAAAACCCAAAAATTGCAGTGACAATAAGTATAGTACTACTGAAGATCGTTACATTAACTATGTTGATTCCTTAGCAAAGGATTCCAATTTCATTGCCACTTTAGCCGACAACATTGCCCGCAGTATAGCTAATCAATGAAGGTTGATTCTTAATGGGCGCGTTTGAAAATATCTTTTGTGATGTTCTTTTTATCTATTTCTTGCACCCACAATAGTCAAATCTATCCAAACAAATCATAATAATCTCAAACAGATATTTTATATGGAACAATTTAACAAAGTCTAGAACTTTGAGTTCAAACAATATACATAAAACAAGGGAAAGTTGAGGAAAGTAAATACTAATACTCCACTTGACCAGTCATTCTATAAAGTTAATAAAACAACTGTCTACTAACCAGTTTGTGATAGAGCGCCAGTAGCAAAAAGAAGATTCCTCCTAGAGAACTGTTATCAGCAGAGGTTAAAAGAAGTCAAAATATATCTAGATTATTTGAAACATCTATTTTGAAAGGAAAAGTAAATCCTAATGTCCCTTGAACTCTCATAGACAAAGATCAAATAAACACTTTGTTATATGACCCTTATGTATCTTTTTTTTTTTTGCAATCTAGAGTTTCTAAGAACTTGTTTGATCTTGGGTTATTTGAAAAAAATCTAGGTTATTAATTCAAACTCTTGTTTGATGAAAAAGTAGATTATTTTGGGTTAAATTACTAAAATGTTATGTATTTAAAATTTAAATTTGATAAAAAATAAATTAAGGGTATTTGGTATTTTATAATTTTTTTAAGTAACCCAAGATCAAACAAGCTCTAATAGGATATTTAACTTAATATGTACAAATTAAGGGGTTAAAGATTTTAAAAGGAAAATTTTAGGGTATTAAATTAATCTTTGTCTACTAGTTCAAGGAGCTATTTATCCTCTTACCCTCAGATTGTAGACAGGAGTACTTTTGGTAAACAAAGTCTTCAATGCTCTCAACCTGTTTGGATTTCCAATTTTGCTGTCCATATTACACGAAACAACTCAGTAAAAAATATTTCACAACTCAGTAAAAAATATTTCTTATGTATCAAATCAACTAAATGCTACAGCTTGTATCCTACATGCTTCAAGGTTATGCTAATATTTATTTTCTGTGAATTAAAAATTTAAAACTGGTGAAGATCAACAATCTTCTTTGGTTTGGTTGCTCTTTTGTTATTACTTTTCTTTTTCGTTAATATGTAATGTATGTCCATGAACAATGTAAATGGGTAGTGCAGTCTTTATGTTTAAGTGTCGAACAAGTCAAGTATCTAAAAAATAAAGGTTGAATAAACCAAAAAAAATATCTGAATTTGATGTGGCTGATATGTAAGCTGATTCGATAAAATGTGAAACTAATGTCCAGAAAGTACTTAAAATACTATTTTACCCTTACAGCGACGCAATTTGATTAATTTCTAAGGTTAAAGTTGTCTTTTGCACGCTATTTACGGAATGAAGTCTAATTTTTTAAACTTAAGTTGAGTTGAATCTAAATAATTAAGTGATTTTAAATAGAAGTTATGAAATGAACTTAATTCAAATAAGCATTTAATGATTAGATTATGTGATAACTTGTGTTATAAAAGTTGCATTAGCTTTAGATGCTTACTTTTCATCTGTCTTTGTCACTTTTGCACTTGCATTCACATCCCATAGTTTTATCGTACAGTCAGAGGAACCAGATGCAAGAAGTGAACCTTCGCCACTGCCGAATGATCAAGAAGTTTCAGTAAGTTGATGCAAAAGCTCAATTAAAGAAATGTTACGAGAATTAGGAAGAGATGCATATACCTGAAGGAAAGTGACCAGACACAACTAGTGTGGCCCATCAAAGGCGTTACACATCGACCAGTAGACAGATCCCACAACATAATTACGCCATCTTCATCACCCGATGCCATGTATCGACCATCAGGGGAGATTGTCAGTGTCAAGATCATATTCCTGTGGCCAATGAAAATCCTAGCACACTCTCCGCTCTGTACATCCCAAAGCCTTATCGTTTTGTCACTTGAACCTGTTGCAATGTAGTTGCAATTCGGATGCCACTGTACACACTGGGGCAGCATACAACCATAAAATTAGTCCATGTCTATGAGAAGACAAAAGAAATAATAATCATAATAGGGATTTGCAGTTCCAATGTTCAAATTAGATAGAAAATAAGTATTGGGCTGTTTTCGAACAAATTATTTCGCAATGATTCGGAAAACGTTTGTTATGATTGCAAAAAAAAATGATCTGAAAAACAATCTCATCATGATCGAGAAGAAAAAAATCTATATAGAAAATGAAGCAAGATAAATTACACCATAATTGGATCATCTAGAAAATAATTTGTATGCCAAATGAAGCATATTAAAAATCTCAATCTAATCTGGATCATCATGTAGAATTTTTTATACCAAACAAGAAAAATCAATTTCAATTTTAACTTGGGCATGTTAATGAGATTTTGAGTAAATACTAGTTTCCAAACTAGACAGATAAGATAAGATATTGCACCTTCATCAATCCAATAATCTTGAAAAAACAAAAAAATCTTCATCTTTAAACCAAACAAATATTTCATAATTTTTAGGCTGTCACATTGCTTTGCTTTGCAGTTGACTCGTCATTTTCGATCTAAAGAATAAAGCCAACATGTAGATTTTTGTTTTTAGTTCTTCTTCCTCTCCTTGTTGACTAAATTTATTCAGTTTGTAGACCTCACAACAGAGACTAGTTCTATAAACTTTTATTTTTTCTAAAATCAGTAAATTGTTAATGTTTCCTAAGACATCCAGGATGTTCTGGAATTAAGATAATGAAATTTGAATATAGTACACTTACATCCACATCAGATAGGTGCCCAGCCATTATTCTTAGAGGTTGTATTCTATCCATTGACCAAATTCGTGCTGTACGATCATGTGAAGCACTGGCAAAATAGTGCCCTGCTGGACTAAACTGCACAATTTCCATGTTAGAGAATAAAAAAGATCAGCATATATCAAAAGCATATGCTCATGAAATAACATACAACCTCACTAAGAATGATGATAAGCAAAGTCAGAAGAAAATCAAACAAAATATGGTTTTGGCTAAATAGGCACTAAACCACACTTGGAAGCAGCTCTGCCTAATTTATGTAGGTAATGGTTACACATATTTGAGGTTTGGAGTATACAACTGAAATTACTACCTTATAGATGACAGTTTACAAAACATCTACATAGAAAATAACACAACCAAATGTCATAAAGAAAAATTAGACGCATGAAAACTCTGTTGAGCAAGTCTTAGGCAGTGTTTGATAATACAACTTATCATTTAATCTATATTATTAAGTGCTTATTTGAATTAAGTTTGATAATTATTATCTAAAATCACTTAATTATTTAGATTCCAATCAAATTAAGCTAAAGAAAACAAGCTATAGAAATATTGCTTAATTGATAGCTATGAATTACTTAACTCAGTAATATAGTAAGAGTGTACAAAAGACAACTGGAACACATTTAAATTAATCAACTTATGTTACTACAAGGGTAAAATAGTCTTAGTTCCATATTTGATCAAATCAACCTATATACCTTAAAATTTAGAAATTTCATTTGGTTAATTCAGCATTTATTTTACAAAACTTAACTCATTCGAACTTAAATTCAGTATTCAGTTCCCACTTTAAGTTTCAATTTTATCAACCGCACTCTTACAGTCAAAAGATTTACAATGGTAGCATAATAATATTAATTCATTGAAAGATAATTAGATTATCTTCATCAAGCCGAAATATTCTTTCACAAGAGAATTGCAAAGGAACATGCTTAAATTCTACAGAATAAGCTGATATTATGAATCAACTCTACCTTGACATCCCATACAGGATAGTTATGACCTTTGTAGCAAACAAGATTTGCGTTTATATTTCTTGTGCTCCATAATCGAACTGAAATAGATACCAAGAGTCTTTTATAAGAAGTTTTAAACCAGGGGTATTATAAAGCAAAATGAGGATGCAATCAGTAGCTATAAAACGGGATAAAGATAAAACAAGGTAGATAGGTACCCGTGGAGTCTGATGAAGATGACAGAAGAAAATCTCCCAAAGGACTGAAACATGCAGAGTGGATAGGCCCTGAGTGACCACGGAATAATGTATATGGTCTCCTTCCAGTTAGACTTTGCATATAATCATTTGGCGTGGAATCCTGTTCACCCTGCAAATTTGCTGAAATGAACTATTATTAGGGATTTCAAACAATAATTCATGCATGTGACCTAATACACACATTTATACATACATTGCACATAGCAAGAAGTTGCAAACTAGCTTGAGATAATTAAAATATTTTATAAGACTATTAACCAAGGAATGATGATCGAGTTGTTTAATGAACGTTTATGTCACGTGTTCAAGACTTGGTATAAACATTGTAGCAGCATTTACAACAACTCTATTATTACAAACTTGGACATTTAAAAAATATTACACATATATATTGTTGTATCAGACAAAGATGGCCTCCTAGTGAGCTCTGTTAGCATAGAGGTGAGAAGATGGGAAGTTTGATAAAAAATCAAGGCCAGTGAAAACATAGAAGATGAACTGCATTAAATAATGTTGGACAGGGTAAATGATACCTTCATAGGACACAAGGAGTGCTCCACAAGTACCATTGGGAAGCGGAGGAGGAAAAGTGTGAAGGAAGTGATGACAGCATTAAAGACTCATCAATTGATTAATCATGTAGCCAAAGCACTACTGGTATGTGGATACTACTTGATTATCATATTACAAGATTTGATAACAAAAAGAAGTCATGGTTATTTAGGTCATTGAAGATCAAGTTGGAGTTTTTATTGAGGAATAAGATTTTATCCCCCTTTGCAAATTATCTGATGAGGATATTGATATCCAATAGAAAAACTTGGGTTTGCCAGAATGCAAGTCTATTCATCTTTTTATTCAGAATCATGGCAACCTACTTTGTAACAACGGAAAAAAAACGTTATATTTTGGCTTGTGTGAGTTGAATCACTGTTGTATGACATAAGAAGATCCAATTGGGAAGATTGTCGTATAAGAGAAAGAGATAAAAACAAGAAAGAACAAGAAAAACTAATCATGAGTGAAGAAAATAAGATAAGACAAGAAAATACTGTTATCACACAAAAACATGATAAATCATAGGGAAGGGAAATGAAATAGAGAGAAGAAATTTTAACATTATATGTTAATCTAGACTTTCCATACCATTTAAGAATACAAAAGGATATTTTATTCTTACAAATGTTGATAATGTTATTGGAAAGATACTCATTTTTCAAAAAGTCTTGATAATGTTAAGAATTTGATATGTGTAATAGTAGACTACATGAGATGATAATTCAAGATAAACCCAATGAAATCCTAAATAATCTAATCAATCCTATGTTCATGAAGTCCTTTACTTTCTCCAAAATACTAAAACAGGTGAATGAATATCTCCTAGATAATACTTACAATTTCCAGCCCGTTGTCCAAATTTTGACATATCCCAGACCTGTAGAATACCAGTAGAATAAATTAAATCAAACTATTACCCATGGAAACTACATTAAGGAAATCTATTGAATTTACACATAATTATTGAGAACACGAGACTGAATTAAGAAACGCTACCTTCAGTGATGAGTCTGAGAACCCACTAGCAACCAATGAACCATCGGGGGATATCGTAGAACAGCTTAGTCTAAGACATATGCACAATCCAGAGAAAATTAAAACCACATCACCAAGTACTCGCAAAGAAGATAAAACTCCAAACTCTTACAACATCAAATACATACCCATTATGTGTGTTGAGAAATGTATAGAAGCTCACTGAAGGAAGAGCCACGCTACTTAATTGCACACGGTTCCGCAAATCTTCAAGGATAGAATGCTCAACCTCAACAGGTCTGAGAAATCAAGTCAAAATAATACGGATAATAAGTTTTCTAAGTAGAAGAATCATGACAATGATACAAGAGTTGGACTTGAATTCCATACAAACACCATGGATACTCATCATTTTCTCCTTGCCCATTGAAGGGTTCACAATATATTCAGCCTTGAACTACAAATCAATTATGTTGTGTGGGCTTTGGCCTATAAGACAGGAACTAGCTAAAGAAAGGTTTGTTTATGTAGTCTAGTCAAATACACAGAGCCTTCTTTTGTCTACGATATGACTTAGGCATGTTTGATCCAAGGGTTAACTGGTTTTAATCAAATAACCCCTTATCCTATCATCAATCAAATCATCAACAAAAATAACCCTTTATTTTTTGTAACATTTTTAAAATATTAAATAGAAATGATATTTTAGTCATTTAACCCAAATAATCTACGTTTTCATCAAACAAAATTTTTTCCAGAAAAAATCAGATTATGTGATAAAAAAACCTACATCAAACAAGCTCTTAATGTCTATCATAAAACTAAATGTAATATGTTGTGTATCCTAATGTTTCAGCTCCATAGCAGAGAAATGTTGAATTTGCACTGAAAAAATGAGCCTGCACCAAATCTAAACTAGAGATACAAATGTGTCTCAAAATTTAGAGCTATCGAAATATTACATTATTGGCAAACTCAGTCCTGGTTTTACACGTGGTGCTGCTGGAACAGAATTACCATCACTGCGAACAGTTTTCCCAGTAGCACCCACCACCTTTTCTTTCTTTGACTTCTTGAGTGGTGGACCTTGTTTCCCTCCATCCGTTGATCTTTTCTGAACAAGCATCAACAAGTTAAAATGTATAGGTAAAGCCATCATCTAGTTTTT
Organism: Impatiens glandulifera; assembly: GCF_907164915.1. Lineage (NCBI taxonomy): Eukaryota > Viridiplantae > Streptophyta > Magnoliopsida > Ericales > Balsaminaceae > Impatiens > Impatiens glandulifera. Next base: position 6,710,993 of record NC_061867.1, on the reverse strand, counting down.
TTTCTACAACTTTTATCAGTAAAAATGTGTGAAAACAAAATGCGTCCACAAGATACATGTATAGGAAAGAAGCCAAAAAGAAAAACATAAAACTTAAGAGATTATTTAATCATATTGCTATCCACCTCAACAAGGTAAGGATTAAACCACAGGCATCTATAATCGAAACTTGATTAAGGTGTTGATAAGAAAAGGAGCATAATGATGAAATATGAAAGGTATTTATAGATACTAAAGCACATGTAATCCACCTTGGTCTCATCTAAATCTCCTTCTTTAGTTTCTCCTTCAGCCTTCTCTGAGTCTGAGAGCAAACTTCCAGCTTTCTCCAGCCGGTCTTCTATAGTATCTTCAAGCAACTATAGAAAATTCCATGGTCAGAATATAGAAATCAAAATAAATGACAAAACAAAGCAGTGGGCTGCACAGATCATATATTCTCAGCTAAATTAAACTAAACATATAAATGTTGTTTAAATGCTGCGATATTAACATGTTACTACACTAATAATTTGATAAAAGTTACTCAGGGTATCAAATTTAGGTTAATTCATCTTGAAATTAAAACAGATCAATGAAGTTAATCTACATAACATGTACATCTAAAACACTATCTTCTATTATCATTCAAAGCTCCAGAAGTCTACGTTTCATACTCATTCAAAAAATATCATGCATTAAAATATGTGATGTCCTTCTGGTCTAGCACTAGTCCTGGCATTAAATAACAATCTTTTACGTTTGTCAATAAACTTTATCACTACATAAATGTTGCTAGAATATTATATGAGATACTAACCACAAGATATGCAATTTGATGAGATGAATAAGGATTTTGCTTGACTTAGGTTTCATAATAGCTATATTTTTGTAGACAATAAATATTTCCATCAGGCTATGTTCTATGTATTGTTATGTAATGGGACATGTCAAAATAGCTTCAGAAGTCAAATGTATTCCAACTCAAAGTAGAACCAGTTTTTGTATTAAAGATGACAGACCTAATGTTCATAATGTTTATTTTCAGTTTCAAGAGCATACACAAACACAATATAGACTTACCCCCCAGTGTATTTCTTTTTGATTAATCAAATTAGTTGTATCCTGACCACTTCCAACCAGAGTAAAAACTTCAGCATCATCAGAAATTGAACTAGGCTGACCAGGAGAAACTGCAAACACATATCATGAGCTTAAAATATTTGCATTAAAAATAAAATCAAGGAAATATTGTAGCAGAGAAATGACACTTTGAAGTAATAAATCACTAAATATCAAGAAATGAACTCACCTTGGAAGTTAATATGCTCATTAATAACTCCTAGCATTGTTATAGATTGAGATTTTTGCAAATATTGCAGCAAAAGCTCATACGAATACTGATATAAGAAGGAATGAAAACATTAGCCCTCAATCATTCATAAAACAATTAGTTTTCAAGCAAGTGAAGAACCAAGAAATCACCTCACACATCTTTAAATTTACTTTGCTCTGTCGAAGAGTGTGAGCAAACTCCATTTCCTGCAATAAACATTGATAAAAAAAATATAAGTCCCAAGTGCATAAATGGACTATATAAATAGCACCCAAAGGTGATTCACCACCTCTAGATGAGAAGGAGAAAGGACGCCTTCCAACTTCTGAAGATCACGTGAATGTGTTGTCTGGTCTTCACGAAAGCTATTGAGAAAGGCTCGAGCTGAATTAGATGGTTATCAGGAATGAGCTTGTGTTATATCACGGAACCAGTACAGCATCTCAGAGCTTGAGACACAAAACAATATAAAATGTGTCCACATGAACAACTAACCTCCTTCAATATGGCCCTTGGCCACAAGATTCATGAATGAATGAACGAATATTGGATAAAGAATGCGGACCAACTCGTGCTGCATTAAGTTTATATAGATATCTAATCAGTGAGATCAAAAGTTCATTGAAGAACTATAAAGAGTAATAATAATGAAAATGACAATGACAATAATACTATGAAAATTGATAATGGTACTATACAAGCATAAATAAAGATATAATGAATATGAACCAAAAGCAGGTGAAAATATATAACAGTTACATCACAGAACCAATAAGCCAGTAAGTGCCACAAATGCACTGGAGAGTAATATTCAACTAATATCTGTGAACATGTTCCCATGGAAATTTTACAATCACACTGTTCAAAAACATGAAGGGCTTGTTTGATGTGGGTTATTTGAAAATAATCTGGTTCTTTTTTTAAAAAAACATATTGTTTGATGAAAAAGTGGATTATGTGGTTCAAATGACCAAAATATCCTTAATATTTAATATTATAAATCTTATAAGAACAAAGTACTTTGGTATTTTAGTTGATAATTTGAATGATTTGATGGAAATAAGTGTTTGATGATGGGATGTTGGATTATTTGGATTTAGTCCAAATAACCCACATCAAACAAGGCCCAACTCTGCTCTAGATTACTAAGCCAGACAACAGTCTTTTTCTAATATTTAAGACTAATATGAAGATGTGACTGTCATAGTGTCCTTTAAGAATTCTCAGCACAAAGAAATGAAAACACTCATAGCCAACAAACAAGTATGTAATCAAGAAAACAAATAAAAACTCATCATCAATAGTCAGCATCATAGTAAAGCTATCTAGGAACTTTAAAGTTCATCATAGTTTATAGCTATTATCTGAAGCTCATTCGAAGTGTTACTGTTTTCGGTGGCAAAATAACCCTTGGGCACAATGCAATAGGATTTATACAGAGCTAGCATGTTCATGTGAAAATCTTATCAAGATTTGGACTCAGATGAACACAGTGGATTTCTCCTTTTATGAATGCTCACTTTTTTTCTACAAGTGATCTCTTAATAATTTTAAATGGTGAATGTTTTTTGTTATGCATGAGCCTTAGGGTGTGACAACTCCCCCATTAATGGACGAGAAGAACACAAATACCATGCCTAATTTTTTGCTTAAAGTTAATAAGCATTAAACCAACTTTCCATATGCATACAAATATACAAGCCTACACACATATAAATGAAACTTGCAGTTACAACATCCCAAGCCAATATTAATAAGTAAAGTTCCTAAAATCTTGTTGATTTATTCTAATTCTAAAACAGTAATCAAATAGTTACCTCATGTAGTTGATATTTTATAAGATGTGACATATAGCTATGTGAATATTATACAGCAGACAACCATAGAATTAAATAAGACCAATAGCAGAAATGCAAAGAATTTTTCCCCCCAAGACTAGCTGAGGATAGTATCATGTGTTTGTGCTAACACAGGTATCTGTGTAATATCATGCACAAAGGAAACTACATGTGCACCCTTCTAAACAAACTAAAAGTTGAAGAACATTGTTTTTCCATTCTTGCACAGCATTTAGTCAAAGAAACTAGAAGTAATTTCAGGAGAAATCATCAGCCACTAAATCAAAGTTAACAAAAACTTATAGAAGGAAACCTACATTAACTTGAAATATATCAACAGGAATAGCGCAGAAAATGTGTGAGCAAGCAAAAATTACGATACAATGAACTATTTACCTTATACAAATCCAACGAACCATATGCCCATGATCTTAATTTTCTATATTCCTCGTGATACTGTGATGAAATATTCTCCGGCCTAAATAAATCAAACATTAGAACGTTGAATAAGGATGTACAAACTGCAAAGTCAAGCTAAGTGAATAAAATATAACATGCATTGAAGAATAAGATACTCTAATTCCATCATTTATTAATGCAAATCAGTTTCTTAATATAATACAAAATTATAAGTAAGAAACTGTCTTGAAATGTGTTCACTTCTTGTGAGCTTTGGTGAATTCCTTAGAGCAGTTTGGTGAAAAACACATGATAATGAGACTATTTTAACCTCCTTAAACTTATACAGTTGTAGTTCAATAACTTGATCATTGCATATTGTATACTTTTAATAGCCTTTCTCATATCTTCGACTAAACCATCATAAATTAAATGTCAATGAGATGAGAGGAGAAGAGAAGAGAATCCCGACATTATACCAATATTACGGCCATCCCAAAGAACACCAATTGCAATAGCCGGAAGAGATAAATTAGGTTGTGACAGTGGAAGTCAATAAATAATTATGTGCAGATTAAACTATTTGAAATTTTATCTGTATAATTGAAACGTTCTTGGTTTTTTGAAGGCCAGTAATAAGCAAAATTTTTAACTTATCTGTAACACTCATAATTTAAGGTAGATAACAACTAGAATTTAACAGATGATAAAACTGAAACTTCAGTAGCTTGTGCTAACTGAAAATACATATGAATGTCACTCTGAATAATTTTCTTCATACAGTTTACATTGCCAAATGCTTACCTAAATATCTAATATTTGTCTACTTGATTATAATCAGATAAACAATGGTAGTTACAGAAAAACAGTCAATCTATATGCATTATGAAACATATTATATAATTGTGATATAGCTGCACTTTAGGCATGGCAAGTAAAGAAATCCAATGATCCCTTCATGGAAACAAAAGCAGCCATTGTAGCAAAGCTTAAAACATCAGCTATATTCAAATTCATAGTTCTACAATCCTGTCTCCATTATTTTTCATCAGTTCTTTTAAAGGGTACTCCAAAGTGAGTCATGTAAGAGACTTTCTGTAAGACAGTTCTAACTTGAAATCAGCACACAAGTTCAAATCTTTTCTGATAATAATGGAACTAGAGAGAAACCCTTCTAGTTTTTTTACTTAAACAAAACAATCTAACACAATTCATCGAACAGAGATCTGGGAAATATGAAAGACGTACTCGGCGAAGGCGAGGATGTGTTTAGCAATGTCTGAATCTGAAAGGGTGGAATTTGCAGCGGCCGTGTGCTGTTGGTCTTCATGAAAAGAAAGGTCCGTTGGCTTAAAACCCTTCTTCTTCAAGTAAGCCAATACGGCTTTCTCTATCTCTTCTTCATCCATCTTTCTTCTTCACGAACTCGCGCTCTCTGTATTTTCGATTTCTTCTCTGTTGAATTGAGAAACTCTCAAGCTAAAGAGAACTATAAAGGTAGGTATTGGTATTTTTTCGAGGTTATTTTTTCTATATAAGATTATTTTGGACTTTGTTTATTTATTAATTTTTAAATTTCATTAAACTAAAATATTAAAATTTTGTTAAATATTAATTTATAAAATTATAAGAATAAATATTACAAATTTAAAATTTATTTATATTTTTAAGACTTTTATTCTTATTTAATATTTAATTAAACCTAGTAAAATTTAAAAAAAATATATGAGAATTAACTTTAAATTATTTTTTAATCAAATTATACTTTAAACTTATTAATTTATTCAAATAAATTTTATTACAAAATTACTAGAATTAATTTTAATAAACAAATTTTTCACAAAATAAAATTTTATCCTATAATTTAAGTGATAAAATGATTCATAAGACAACAAAGGTAACACTCATATAATAAGACAACTTATTCAATTATATAATGCTGTATTTTTATGAGTTTTAAATTTTAAAAAAGCATAATAATATTATTTATAATAAGAAAATTCTCCGTGTACATATAAAAATAAAAAATAAAAATTATAATAATTTTAAAATATGTATTCAATTATTAAAATTCTTAATAAATAATAAATAATATATTAAAATAAAAAATAATAATACACTCTCATATATTTTATTCATTTAATTAAAATAACTCATCTTCTCACATATCTCATCATATATTTTTTTCAATGGACTTCTCATTTTGTAACCTTACACTTTTACTTTGATCAAATAAAAAATCTCAAACATTATCAATCTCTTTTTTACCCTTACTTTAGCCTCAATACACAATCGACATCTCACCTCGTGACCTTAAAACACGTCGACTGACCAACAATCTCATTCTACATTTATCTACCAATTTAAATCGGACTTCTCATTTTGTGACCTTAACTTTCACTTCAGTCAAACAATTAATCTTCTTGCATATTTTAACCACCAATATCAATTTCTTTCCCAATCGACCTCTATCTCATTACCTTACTTTCACTTTGACCGTTCAAAAATCATCTCATTTCACATTTATCCACCAATCACAATCGACCTCTATTCTCTCGAAGATCTTACTTTTACTTCATCAAACAACAAATCTTCTCACATGTTTTGTAATATACAACCCAAGATTTTTATCCTCATTTCGGCTAACCATACATCTCATTTCACATTTATCAACCACATTTCATCTCGTTACCTTATACTTTCACTTTGACTAATTAACCATTCCATTCCACATTTATCCACCAATTCACATTCGACCATTCATCTCGAGACCTTATTTTCACTTCGTCAAACAACTCATCTCTTAATATATTTTACAATATACAACTCGACACTAGTAAAAATTTTATTTTTAAGGAGAGCAAAAACCATCGGAGAAAGAGAAAATGTCTTCGGTGATATTATTCACCGAGGGCGATAAATGCTCTCGCAGCGTCTCGGTAATGCAGTTGTCGGTGGAAAAAAAAAGAGTATATGTGAGATCATTTGTAGCTCTCAGAGATAATGAAATTCTTTCTCCTCAATTTGGCTAATCTTCCATCTCAGTCCACATTTATTCACCCAATAATCAACCTCTCATATGTGACCTTACACTTTTACTTCAGTAAAATCAACTATTTATAACATCATCAATCTCTTTTATTCTTTAATTTGGTCACCAATCCTCAACCGACCCCTTATCTCGTGACCCATCTCCTTACATATTTTACAATATACAACATGACTTTTTTATCCTTACTTCAGATAACTAACCATCACATTCCACATTTATTCACACCTTAATCAACCTCTCATATTGTGCGACATTACACAATTTCATTTCGGTCAAATCAACCATCTCCAACGTTATCAATCTCTTTTACCCTCACTTTGACCCATCAATCCCCCAATCAACCTCTCATAACGTGACCTTACTTGACTTTGATTAACCGACTATCTCATTCAACATTTTTATCCCATTAATCTCAATCGACTTCTCATCTCGAGACTTTACTTTCATTTCGGTCAAACAATCCATCTACTCACGTATTTTAAAATAAACAACATAACTTACTGATCCTCACTTCGATTGACCAACCCATCTCATTTTATATTTATCCACCCTAATCGGACGTCTCATACTGTGACCTTAAACTTTTATTTTGATATATTACCAATCTCTTTACCCTCATTTTGACACACCAATCCCCAATCGACCTCTCATCGTGTGGCATACTCACTTCAATTACCCAACAATCTTATTCCATATTTTTATCCACCTCAATTGACCTTACACTTTCACTTCGGCCAAATCAACAAACAATAAACCATGAAATATTTTAACTATCCATCCTAAATCGACCTCTAACTTTGTGAATGTCATTTACCCACCCACCAATTTCATCGCAAATTTTAACCAATATCATTCGCATCCAACCATCTCCTCACTTCGATAAACCAACGTTTTTATTTCACATATTAACACCATCAAAGTTTTTTAATAGTTTAAAAATTGTGCCTAACGGAATTTGAATCATAGTCTCTACTATATAGCATTAACACTTCAATTAATAAACCACTTAAAATTATTGATTTATATTTATAATTTTTTTTTATACATATATAATTGATATGACTAATAATTAAAAAAACTTATATATTTTTTTAAATATTTAATAAATACTTATTATTTTAATATATTTAAATTAAATTTTTATTTTTAAAATTTATTATTTTTTTTACTAAAGTTTATTATATATATGAATGAAATATTATTATACTATCAATGTTGATTTTTTATTATTGTTTTAAATAAATTTTGAATTATTAATTTTATTTAATTAAATTTATTATTAAAATAAAAAATAAAGAAATGTGTCAATTTCTTTCATAATTAACGAAACTCTATTTGTCTTTATGGTCCCTTTACCATTTTGTCCCGAACATAATTTTCTCTTTCTAACTTTTTACATAATAATTTTTTATTTTATTGTGCCTTATTTTTTCCACGTACTGCCATGTGGGGGTCGCTGGGGAGTCACTTCCCCCATCGTTGTTCTCCTTATCATTATTCTTTTAATCGGGTAATGAGGTATCTGTTGAGATCGGATACTCGATAAATCGGGAATAAAATAAATAATAGAGATATCCGTTGGGTTCAGAGTCAGGTAGTAAAATAAAAATCTAATTTGGAGATGGGTACTTTATTACTTGGTGGGTAGGGTCACTAATAAAAAAATGTATATGGCGACCTTCTCCACCGATTAGTTGTAACACCAATCTGTATTATTAGAATAATACCAATTGATATTAAAACCAATCGATATTATTCTAATAATATCGATTAGTGTTACAACCAATCGATAAAAACCCATATATAATACTGATTGGAGTTAAAACCAATCAATATAGCCTTAAAAAACCCCATGAAAATGGCCATAATACCAATTGGTTTTCATACCAATCGGCATTACTAAAGTCTTAGTACCGATTGATTATAATATCAATCAACACTTCCAATTTAATTATAAACCCGGGAGCTTCTTTTTTTCTTTCCCCAATCCAAAACCCTCATTTGTTGCCGCTGCCGTCTGAAACCCTTTCCAAAGTCGCCCCCTCCTTCAGCTGCCGCTGCTTTCAGTTTCAACTTCCTCACACAAATGAAATAGTTAAGGGACGACGGAGAGAGCCGATCAGGTCTCTATCATTCTCCTCATCTATTTTGCACCTTCTTCAATCAATCTTATCTAAATCTAGTCTTAATTGATTGTATTTTTTATGATGATGTAGGCTCCAAGTAACTATTCTTGGATAAAAAAGGTTAGTCTATCGATACCTTTTCCAATTCTTCGATCAAATATGACATGATTTATAGATATAATCATAGTTTCATTAATTAGGTCAAAGTCTAATCACTATCCAAGCACAATGCTAATTCAGATAGAAGGTGTTAACACAAAGGAGGAAGTGACTTGGTACTAGGGAATGTGTATGACATACATTTACAAGGCGAAGGTGAAGAAGAACGGATCTCACTATCGTTGCATTTGTGGAAAGGTTTCAAGGCCTCATGGAAACAATGGTGTTGTTCGTGCTAAGTTCAAATCCAACCTCCTCCCTAAATCTATGGTAAATCATTGTTACAATAATCGCATATGTTTTCTATATACAAAATGGAATGTGTATTGATGATCGATTTTCTCATTCAAATACAGGGTGATAGAGTCACTAAGGAAGACATTGAACAATTTCCTACTTTTGACTTGTTAATTAATTAAGTTATTACTAATCGGTATAGACCAAGACAAATTTATTTAATTTCAAATAAATATTAATGACAAACACCAAATTTTAATTGACAAACCTATTTTAAGTCATTTTATGTTGATTCAATTTTTACTTGTTAATTAATCAGGTTAATCTGTCTGGAATTAAACCAAAATTACATGATTTTTTGTGATAGAATAGTTCGGGTCAGAAATTGCAGGACTAAATTAAAAAAGAGGCGTAAATAATTCCGTGTAGTCACGCTCCATCTAACGATGTTCTACACATCACCTTGAAAATGGCGCGAGGAAGTTCCTCTCTCCTTCTCTCTCCTCCATTTAAAAATTCTCTCTCGCATCTTGCCATTGTACTATCTCTCTAGACTGAAGAAGAAGACCTTATGGAGCAGACATGGACGGCTTAATGAATCGACGAATGAAAAACGACAGAGAATGTGAATTGAAAAATCCCTGACCTCCACAATTTCTTTAACTCACTGCACATGGCTTATTCTCAAGTTCGTTCCCCCTTCTCACTCTCTCTCTCTACATGTATTATACATTATTCATAAATTATATTTCTATTATTTTCTCTTCATTGACCGTTCAGTTCACGTTTCAGTCGCCTCCGTTCAGATCTACAGTGACAACAAAGGAAGAGCCAGAAATTGCTGGAATCGGTTGAAGTCGTTTTCCGCTGAAGAATTGTAATCCAAAATTGCTCTAGTTTCTCAAGGTTCAGTTTCCGTCTCGCTGATGAATTTTCTCTTAATTGTTGTCTGTTTGATAATGGCTATATCAAAGGATAACTTATTTGTGTGCTTCCTATGTCGATTGCATTACTGTAATGCTAGGTTATCTTCATCCTCTGCAAAATCAGACTTAGTAATATGAATTTCTCTATCATTTGTCCAATTCAGACTCGAATCCGGGACCATTAGAAACAATTGGAAATCAATCTACATTCAATTCAATTAGCACTTTGATTGAATCTCTACGTTAGCTATTCTTGTCATGTAAGATGAGAGCAAATATTTGCTCGAATCATGGTTTAGTTTGATCTTCATCACTAATGCATAAATCCTGATCAGTTTGTTGTTTGAAAAAATAATGTACCAGTTTCTATAACCTCTTACTGCCTGCTTGTAAATGTATTGCAATTCAATTTTAAAGTAGCTTATATCCTTGTATAGAATATTATTTCACTGTTTTGTGGTGATTGTTATTTTAAACTGTTAGTATTCTTGAATTGTGAAATTGTTCAGGTTTCTTCTATTATTTGGCTGGTTTTGGTTGGATTTGATTCAGCTACAAAATGGAGAGTGATCTCCTTAAAGAGATTAATATTGAAGTTGTTTCTTCAATGAGGCCAGAGGATATAAATGACGGAAATCAATTTAGCAAAGAAATTCCAGAAAGTGATAGAGATATGTTGAAAGAGGTTGTAATCAATGAGGATCCTTCAATAGTTGACTTCCAGCGTCTGGCAGAGCTGACCAATTACAGTGAGAAGGGGTCGACTCAGTTAGCAAATCTCTTAAAACACTGGAATTATAAGCAAGCTAATGCTGTGAGATTACTCGAGGAGGAGATTGACAACTTGAGCAAGCAAAGGCAAGAAGTTGAACTCAAGCGCTTGGAGATTCTGGAAGAACATCGTTTTGAGCAAGAAATTTATTATGGTGACAAACGTCCTATTCCCAACTTAGATGTTCCTTCCATGACAAAAGATGCAGTTGTTCAGGATAAGAAACTAGAAATAGATGCAGAATTTGACACTGTATTGTACTGGAAACAACGAGCTATGAATTTAGAGAAGTTGTTGGAGGCAAGTGTTCAGAGAGAGCAGATACTATTAGAGAAGCTGCAGGAAAGCCTAAGAAACTTGGAAAGGCAGTCCTCACCTGTTGAAGAGTTGTCCCAAATGCTGAAACGATCAGATAATTTCTTACACTTCATTCTCCAGAATGCACCATTAGTAATTGGTCACCAGGTAATATAATCCAGATCCCATCTTTTAACAATTCAGTTTGCCGCTTTGATTCATGAAGTGATTGTATTATTGAACAAGGCCTTGAGGTGTCATTTTTTGAATTATGATTGATGCTGCTTATCTTTTTGTTCATACTCTGCTAATTCTTACTTTCCCTTATCTTTTGTTCTTCCAAACTATTCCATCATCTGATTCTAATCATTAATGTCCCTCATTACAGGATAAAGAATTACGTTACCGCTTCATCTATAATCATTTCCCAAGTTTGGATGAAAAGGTAATGAATTTGTGGTATGACATGGTGCATTCCTTCCTGAATTGGATGTTAAAGTTATTATATTTGTAAGACATCATATGTTCCAAACAGAATCCTAGACCACAGTGCTAACTTTTTGCTTTCTTTAGGATATCATTGGAAAAACAGACGTGGAGATTTTCACTGGCACTGGTGTTAAAGAATCCCAAGATTTCAAAAGAGAAGTGTTAGAAAGAGGCTTGCCTGCGAAGAGGGAAATCACATTTGAAACAGAGTTATTTGGGTCAAAGACTTTTTTAATGTATGTTGAGCCTGTTTTCAGCAAGGCCGGGGAAACTATCGGTGTGAATTGCATAGAAATGGAAATAACTGACCAGGTCAGAAATGTTGAGCATTTTTAAATGATGTGAAGTCTTTTACTTAAATCATAGTTAAGAAGCTATAATCTTGCCATCAATGTCAACAAAATGATATAAATATACTAGAATGACTGCCTATTATGGTCAAATAACCTGTCAAAGTTATAATGAGGATCTTGTGGAAATTCTCATGGATTAGGTTTGAGAACGGTTGTTTGTAACTATCAGTTTTAGACCTTTTCCAACCTAGGTTTTGTGAATTTGAAAAGAATTCATTTGATATGTTTTGCTTGAAGAAAGGATCTTAAAAAGATTCTCCATGCAACAACAGGTGAGAAAAAGAGAAAAGATGTTTAAGATTAGAGAGGAGATAGCTGTACAGAAAGCCAAGGAGAATGAACTGAACAAGACTATTCATATAACAGGTTGATTCATCTTTTTCTGAGTTTTAGTCATTACTGAACTCTATCAGAAAATAGATGATGCTAAACAACTTTTTGTTTTCCTTTCAGAGGAAACAATGCGAGCTAAACAAATGCTAGCAACCATGTCCCACGAGATAAGATCTCCTCTATCTGATGTTGTAAGCATGACTGAAATTCTTTCTACCACAAACCTTGACAAGGAGCAAAGACAATTATTGAATGCCATGTTATCTTCTGGAGATTTGGTCCTTCAGTTGATCAATGATATTCTTGATCTTTCCAAAGTCGAGTCAGGTTGGGCGCCTTCCAATCATTAATAGTGTAGTACTACATGTATTAGACAATGGTTTGGTATTTAATATTGGCATAAACTTAGCCTTCTTTACCTATTCTATTTTTAAAATTTTTTAATGTGATGTTTTTCATGTTTCTCAGGAGTTATGAAATTGGAAGCTACGAAGTTCAGGCCAAGGGAGGTAGTAAGACATGCACTCGAGACTGCAGCAACATCGCTGAAAAAAACGTTAGTTTTAGAAGGGAATGTATCGGATGATGTTCCAGTTGAGGTTAGAATTATATGCATTTTTGTATAGTTCTTATCATCAATATGGTATAGTGGCAATAGATTATAATTCGGACAAGGATCTTCCATTTATCCGATACTTGTGTGAGAGACAGTCTATTAGCAAGACTTCAATTAGCTTCCTATTTCATGAATGAAGATGACCTCCAGTTCCAACTCAATATAATCATCCACAACAGGATGTATCTGCTGTATATTAACTAAAATATCTTATTCAGCTTTCAGCATTTTAACAAGCGAAATCCCGATTTCAGGTTATTGGAGATGTCCTAAGGATTCGACAGATTCTTACTAATTTGATCAGGTACGGTTGTGAAGGAATTTACATATAGTTTCTTTTAGTGAAGTTATCTTATAAACATATGCTCCTTCACTAGATACTCTATTTTTTTCTCTTTTGATAAAGTTCATTGTATTATTTACTAAAAATATATTGAGAGCACAAAGAGGCTACACCAGTTGGGCATTACTAAAGATGAAAAGAAGCTTTATTCTGGTTTGATAATTGTATTTTCTTGACAGTTAATTTTTCTGCAATTCCAAGTATAGATGCATTCTGATTTACATTCATTCTCTTAACTGTTGGAAGTCCTTCTAGTGTACTGAATCTCTATTCCTTGTTCTTTCTAGCAATGCAAACAAATTTACCCATGATGGCAAGGTGGGGAAAAAGCTATATGTGGTGACTCCACCGTCTTCATTAAGGGAAGAAGGTTCTAATCAGAATTCAACTCCAGTGCAATCTGCTTATCCAGAAATTGGACAAAATATGGATACAAGTTCCCATAATCTTAAGGAAGACGATCCAAAAAGCCTACTGCAGGTCATTTCCCACCTACAAGAAAAGGTTTGGATCGGAATACCAGATATGCTTTCCAAATTCCTTCCCAACTTAAAATTACACAGACTTCTATGTTTTTTAATTTTGATAAATGAATGAATAAGACTTGACTCTTTGTATTCACAGAACATGCTCTGCCTACTCTGTTTAAGAAATACATGCAAGTTGGCGCTGATACAGCTCGCAAGTATGGAGGAACTGGACTAGGCTTGGCTATCTGCAAGCAACTGGTAATTATGTTCTACAATTCATTCTATTATCTAGCTCCTAAACTAAATTATTATGAACTGTTTTGCTAAACAATGGGCCCATTTGAAACCATTTTTTGTTCTAAATTTGAATTCTGATTCAGATGAGAAATTGCATAAAAGATTTTGAATTTATGTTTAACTAAGTTATGTTTCCAAAGGTAATCGAATCTGAATCCACATCTAGATGAGATATCAGACATCAAAAAAAGAGTTTCCATGCAGGTCTAAATGCGAAACTAGGAAATTTTAGATGTTTCCTTTGAACATGTCAATGCGGGCTAGTATTATGTGGGTTATTTGGATTATATCATAATCCAATATCCTATCAACCCATCAATATTTTTTATAACATTTTAAAATATAAGATATTATAAAAAGTATTTTGGTAATTGACCTAAATAATCCAATTCCTCAAAGAAGACCAATGTTATTTACCTTTTCATGGATTTAAGGTATCAATATTTTGTTTGTTATCAGGTTTAACTTATGGGTGGTCATTTTTTAGTTAACAGCAAAGAGGGATATGGATCTAGAGTTGAGCATCGAGCTTAAACGGTCGTATTCGACTCAGACAAGTGTTAGACTCTCAACCGTGTCGTGTCTCAATTTTATATTTATCGTATTGTGTCTTGACCCACTCAAATATTATGATCCACGGACTCTTTCGTTTTGTGTTAATCGTGTCCACGGGTTTATTCGTATCGTGCTAACTCATGTTTAAATTTGTGTTTCGCGTTATTCGTGAAAGGTCGTTGTCCGTTTAATGCGTGTCATGTCGTGTATTAATATACTCAAGATATTATGACTCGCGGGTCCATTCGTGCCTTGTTAAATTGTATTTAAATTTATTTATTTTGTTGTATTTATTCATGTCTACATATTAATTATTATTAGTATAAATAAATAGGAAAGTTATATATATATATATATATATATATATATATATATATATATATATATATGAGAAATAATAGGGGAAACAAAAATATAACGAAAGTAAAGTCACGAATAGAGATGGCAATGGGTACCCGTATGCCCGATATTCGTGGGTACCCGATAGTCGGGTTCGGGTATTTTAAATCGGGTTCGGGGTCGGGGTCGGGCATGGGGAGAGGGAGAAGGTACCCGGTCGGGTACGGGGTCGGGGATGAGGAGTGTGCGAAACCCAAACCCGATACCCGGTTATATTAATATTATTGATTTTTTTTTATTAAAGTTTAATGTGTGACTTTTCAAAAATGTTTCATCATTGCAAATGTATCATAAATATGCATCATTTAATTTGATCTTATCCACAATTCACTCCAACCATAGTCATAAATACACTACACTCCAACTTTAATTATTTTATATTCTCAAAACAATATTTCTCTACATTACTTCAAATTTTATTTTAATAACAAAATATTACTCTCTCTCATAATTCTTCATATTCAATCTCTAGTTTTTTTTTCAATGTTCATTCTACTTTTTTTTCACTCTAGTTTATCTTCTTTAAGATTTACAAAAATTATGAGGTAGATAAGTAATGGTTTTATTTTTATTTTTATTATTTTGATATTACTAATGTTAAAATTATTTATTAAAGTTGTGTTTCTTTTTTTTCAAACTTTATAATCTTATAAGTAATTTAATCGGGTAATGGGGTACCCGTCGGGGATCGGCTACCCGACGAATCGGGGATGGGTATAGAAGTAGAGATACCCGTCGGGTTCGGGGTCGGGGTCGGGTAGTGAAATGAAAATCGGGTTCGGGGATGGGTACTTCACTACCCGTCAGGTAGGGTACCCGTTGCCATCCCTAGTCACGAATCTTATGTGATCTGTCACATGGGTAGGAGAGAAAAAAAAGGAAAAAATCTTTAAATTCATTTCCCACACGTTTATATCATTTTACCCTCTCTCCGTAAAAAAAATCGTCTTTAAACCCAAAATCTTAGATCTATTCATAACTTAGGTTATAATTTTTCCGTTGTAATGGTAGGTTTTTCAGTTTTACTTAGTGTCTCAAGACTTTTTATTTTATATAGATAATGTCTTAACTTTTTTGGCTTTAATGTTCAGCGTCATTGAACATGTTTAGCGTCAATGAAATTCATGTTTATCGTTTTTTATAGTTAAAATAACTTAGTTTCTTTTAAAAAAATTCATTGTTTTTTAAAATAACATAACTATATTTTTTAACTTTTTAGATAAAAAAAATTTCCACACAAGTTCATGTTCTTTTTGTAAAAGAACATAGTTATGTTTTTTTCGCAGCGTTAGAAGTTATCTAATGAATGACTAATTTAGAATGATCTTTTCATAGCAAAATTCTCAATATTGGAACGGTCTTTTCCTCTGGATAAGAACTTCGTGAATTTTATCCATCATATTCTCAATCAACTGGATTCAGCATTTTGCAAAATAGAGACCAAAAATGATGAAAATGGTAAACATAAATACTTAAAGTGGTATGAAAACATTGAGGTCCAAGATATTTTACAACCTAGATCTACAACAAAGACAAACTCTAAAGCTAAAAATTAATGGTGTTATTCGAAATGAAGGAGAATATGTGATAACAAACGTATGTTTTGAGGTTAACCATACATTAAGCCATGGGAAGACACGACATATTAGGTCTTACAAAGTAATGGACACACATACAAAAAGAAGATTGGAATTAAACGATGAAGTTAGAACGTGTTTTCGGCAGATGGAATGTGCAAATGTGTTTATGAGTATTTCTTTGATGTTATCACTTTTAATACAACTTATTTAACTAATCGACATGACATGCATTTTGCTCCATTTATCGTGGTCAATCATCAGGATTAATTCATTTTACTTGGATGTGGTTTATTGTCAAGTGAAGATTTAAAGTATTTCAATTGGTTGTTCAAAGTTTGGTTGACATGTATGCTCGGTCAAACACCGAATGACATAATCACATAACAATGTCGATCCATGACAATTGCAATTGAGCAAGTATTTTCTAGGGTTTATCATCGTTTTTGTTTGTGACATATAATAAAGAAGGTTCCTACCAAATTAGGAAGTCATTTATGATTCTAACAAGCGTAGGTATCAAACTGTCACTAACATTTATGATTCTGATATTACTATGGAAGAAATAACATGTTACAAAATTTAACTCCATTGATGCAAAGGTTCAACACATTGAAGCAAAATTTGAAGACAATTGTTCCGTTTTGTTGAACAACATAAAAGCCTTGAAAGAACAATTTACGTCTTCAGAACTTAATCATGGAAGGTCTGACAAAGTCATTGAAGTATTTTCATCAACATGAGCGTGATACACTCTCTTGTAAAAGTAAGAGCTCGAGGTCCACCACCAATTAAACGGAAACAATCTTTAATTGAGAAAATTATGAGAAAGTCAGCCTCGAGATTCCGAAAAAATTATTTGACTGCATTATTTTGTATCTTAATTATTTTCCATGTGATTTATGTTATGTTTAATAAAAGTTTTTAAAATTATTTCAGCTTACAACTTCAATCCCAACATCAGCTCCACAACCTTCGAATGAAAGTTTGACGTTTCTCCAGTCATCTCAACTATCACAGGTAGGGTCAAATAGACATACTACTACCTCATTCAAAGCACACAAATTATGATTATTTTTTTGTGAACATTATAAAGACATTGTAAAAACTTGAGAGTTTTGTATATAAATAATATGTTTAGTTTTATATATGAATAATAATATGTTTATTGATAAAATCATCTTTTATATTACTGCGATATCTTTTTTTACCCCAACTTCGGTAAACTAACCATCAAATCTCAATTGGCATCTCATTTCGTGCTCTCACACACTTTCACACACCTCTTATCATCGTCAAACCAACACCAATCCCTCAATCGAACTCTCATTTTTGTAAGTTATACTTTTTTATATATCTCTTTGTACTCTCGACAAATAACTCACCAATCAAAATTGACTTCTCGTGACTTCACACACTTTTAAATTTCGGTCAAATAACATTTCATTAATATAATTTTAACCACTAATATCTAATTTGTTACCAACCTCTTAAATTATTTCTCACTTCTGGCAAACCAACCACCAAATCTCAATCGACATCTCATCTTATTTCATGACATTACACACACTTTCACACACTTCTTAACCCTCGTCAAACCAAACATCAATCTCACCAATCGACCTCTTATCTTGTGACTCACACTTTTCATACCTCACATTCATGTTTATGCTATGATCAATCAACATCTTATTTATATATTTTTAATCGTTGATATCTCCTTTTCGACTTCTTATACTGACAAATCAACCACAAATCCCCACCTCACATCTCATCATATTTATTTTTATCGCGACTTCTTTTATCCCCATTTCAACAAATCAACAATCAATCCCCAATCGACCACTTCGGGTTAATCAACATCTCATTCATATATTTTTTTAACCACTAATATCTAATTTGTTAAGATGACCTCTTATATTTGTCCTCCCTTCGGCAAACCAACCACCAAATCCTAATAGACATTTCATCTCGTGACCTCACACACTTTTACACACCTCATAACCCCTTGGCAAACCACCTACCATTCTTAGTCAACTTCTTGTGACCCACACTTTTTTATATGATTCTTTATCCACTCGACAAATCACCCATCAAATCTTAGTCAACATCTTGTGACTCACACTTTTTATATGCTTCTTTATCCCCTTGGAAAACCATCCACCAATCTTAGTCGACATCTTTTACCCCCACTTCAATAAATCAACAACCAATTTTAATCGATCACACACCTCTTATCCTTCGCCAAACCACTAATCTCCAATTGACCATCATCTTGTGACTCACAATTTTTCATATAATTCTTTATCCCTCATATGCCTCTTTATCCCCTCGACAAAATACCCACCAATTTTATATGACCACTTTTACACCACTTTAACAAATCAACAATTAATTTCAATCGATCACACACCTCTTATCATTCGTCAAACTAACCATTAATCCTCAATTGACCATCATCTTATGACTCACACTTTTTTATATGCTTATTTATCTCGTCATATGTCTCTTTATCCCCTCGGCAATATAATGAACAATCTTAGATGATCACTTTTATCCCCACTTTAATAAATCAACAACCAATATCGATTGATCACATACCTCTTATATCTCGTCAAACTAACCACTAACCCCCAATTGACCATCAACTTGTGACTCACACTTTTTCAGATATAATGCGGAAAAATAATGACAACAAAATGTAGGAAAATAATGTGACATCTCTTGAGTGGATTGAAAATTTAATATGAAAGAGAATTTTCAAATTTTCAATTCACTCAAAAGATGACACATCATTTTCCTACACTTTCTTGTTATTATTTTTTTCGCTCTATAATTTCTCAAAATCAAATTAATTTATTTCAAGATTATATATTTAATTTATTTATAATTCTTAAATTATAAAAAAAAAAATAGGTATCAATAAATATTATATTAAAAGAGGAATTCAAGTGGTTACATATTTTTAGACACTTTAATAAATAAGTAATAAAATTGTGTATCAAATGTTTTTTAAAGATAATTCAAATTAAAAATGTATTATTGTTTTCTAATTTTTAAATATATTCGATAATCTGTTGTTTTGAAATCAATCAACTTTGGGCCTGGATGCGTTGATTATTTTCTTGGCAAAGAAAGAAGCCCATTGGATTTTAAGATCACTAAGGGCTTGTTATGTACGTTGGTACTTGGAAAGAATAAAATATATTTATAAATAAATATAAATGTTAAATTGAAAAAATAGATATATTTATTTTCTTCTAGATGTTGCCCCTTTTTAATATTTTATAATTGTCATTTATTTATGTGAAGTGGTTAATACAGTTCAATTTAAATCAGAATATATTTTTATTAAAAATCAAACATGAAATATTTTATTTCTTATATAAGAGTTTGATACTTGAGTTATCCGGTGAATTAACTATTAATTTTAAGAAAACAAAGATTATTAATTTATAATAAACCAACTTAAAATTTTCAAAATAATAATTTTATATATTTTGTAAAAACACAATATTATATTATTTGAATGGATATTATCAATAATAAAATGTATAAAATCTTCTATTGTCATGATCTCCTTTTCATGTTAAAATGACTTACTAGATGAGAAACGAACAAAACAATGTACCATATAAATGTAATACAACTTATTTCCATACGTGTTATAATCTTTATTTCCTTTTCTTTAAAATGGTAAAATGATTAATTATTGAGGAGTGATAGATGATAGAATTTATAAGCGAGAATGAGATATCACCACATGACTATCACCGACTGAAAAAATGATAAATGGTGAGGAGAGATATTAGAGAGAGAAAATTTATTATTTTTTCAGAATCAGATTGCGACACCACGTAATTCCCTTTCAAATTTTCTCTCCCAAATTTCCTCACACAATCGTTTCTCTTAATCATTGTCTTTGTAAAAGACATCAAATTTAAAATGTTTATGTTTATATTCATGTTACAAATATCTAGCTAAACAAAATCTAAAATAATTGTTTGGTTTTCATATATACCCAATATTTAGCTAAGCTTTAAAGTTGAGTTTCAATAGTTTTACATTAAATTAAAAACTAAAATTAACATTTCAAATATGGTCATACCCATCTTTTGATAACCAAACAGATAAGAAGAAAGTGGATTAAAAAGTTGATACAAAATTCTTTTAATGAACACTCAAATGTAAACTTTTTTTGTGATTGATATGTTCCCTCTAAGGGAACTCCTTTAGTTAACATTTTTTTCCCAATGAAATAAAAAAAATAAAAAATTCAAATAAGCCTAGTTTGAATCCCAAACAATGGTTGGATCAACCAAAGATGAAAAAGTAAGAAAAAATGATAACAATTTGTAATGGAATCAAACCAAGCCAAATACAATCCTAGTTGGCAGTTACACGTAGACAAAGAAATAGTCCATGTGGAAGGTAAAGTGACGTGGCATAAGGTGAGTCAGCATGGAGTTCACATGGGGAAATTGCAACACAATTGGACAAAATCCAAGTGGCAGACAGAGAGGAGGAGAACATGGCTTAGTTGTCAAACCCGCATATTTATATGAAACCATTAGTATTAAATTATAATATTAATTATATTATATTATAAAAACCCCATTTAATGATCACTTATCTCATCCCACGTCTATTCATCATATTCCACTTAATTATTTTATTATAATTGTTGTTGAATTTATTAATTAAAAAAATGATGATTTTCATTTTTTATATTACAATTATTTATTAGCAGTGTATATAAAACAATTATTCTAAATAAAATCTGAGATAAATTAATCATCAAGTAGATAACAATTATATGTATTTAAACATTTGTTGCTTTTATATATATGTATGATTATATTATTAATTAACCTTTCCCAAAAAATATGACTAAAGTGCCCCCACTGAGATTCTATTTAGGCCATCATTACTAACCCATGATAGGTAATTTTAAAACTAATTATTTAACTAATCCTTTTTCTTTTCTTTTTTTTAAATTTATTTTTATTAAGGCATTTTGAGTGAAATCGAAATATGACCTTTAATTTTTTTTTTAGAAATCAATACTGAATAACTTTTTTTATTCTCTTATATATATAGCTAATTAATATACAAAGAATGTTACTAATTGGTTAAAGAATCTATTAAAGTGTTTTAAGTGTTAGTTAACTAACTTTAAAAAAAAAGTTATGTGGCCTTAGAAAAAAGTTTAATAACCTAATTCGTTTAATTAGAAGACCAAACTTTTCTAAAGAGCACAACAAGAAAAAAAATGACATGAAAAAATAAAATAAAAACAAAACATGACGAAAACATAAATATAAGAAAAAAAAAATACAAACATGTTTTGGAACGGATTAAAAAAATAAAGTTAGGTCGCTTGAAAAATAGGGTAAGCTTAAAAAATAAAATGAAAAATTATGGATAAAACAAGTGGATGAATATAAATTTTATCATTATTTTAAAAATTATTGAAGGAAATAGTGAATTAAATAATAATAATAATAATAATAATAATAATAATAAAATTATGAGGTAACGTACTTTTTGACCCTAATTTTTTTTAGGGTGGACTTCTGAATAAATTTGGCCATACTCAGGGGCGGAGTCAGGATGAAAAATTACCTGGGGCTGACTCATTTGCCCGATTTATTTACTTAATTCGCCTCATTTTTTTTAAATTTAGGTGGGGCGAAACCACCCTAACCAAAGGGCAAATCTAGGTTTTTCACTGGACTGTAAGATTTTTGATATTATACTATTACGTGTATTAATACGTGAACATATTAATCGATTTTTCTACAAATACTCTTACTAAATAGTTATTCGTCCAACCCTTCTTAAAATAAAATAAATAAACGAAATTTTAAGAGTGATTAGAATAGTCGATTTAAAAATCAAATTTATACATGTTAAAGAAAAATTAAGTTAAGAAAACGTGAAAAATTAAACTAATTAGATTTTAAATAAGTGAAAATTAAATATATAAATAAAGAAAATATAAAAATATAATTTATTGGATTTTTGTTATAAAATTAAGTGGGAAGGCAGAGTTGGATCACTTGACATTCCCTTAGTCAGATTAAATCTAAAGTCATTCGAACAATTGTTACATGTTTAAATTTAATATACATATATTTAAAACTTACCTTCAGCTACAACCCAAATATTTTTTTAATTTAGGTGGGGCTGAAGCCCACCCTAGCCCAAGCGTGACTCCGCCCTTGGCCATACTGTCAATTTTTTTTTTATCAAACTAGGATAATCTCGAAAATTATGATAAACCGTGTATATGTTATAATCCTAGCTATGTATTAAAGGAGCTAGCTAGGTGTAGGTGTAATAATTATTGTTATAATATATGTGATTAGATTAGATCTAAGGTATGATTTTGCTATGGAAGAAAGCTAAGAAAGCTTAGATTCGTAAACAGATGTGTTGATAATTGTTTTAATTAAATAATGATATCAGTTGGTTTGGTTGTCTTGAATGATTATTGCAAGTTGAAGGACCATTTTTTATATGATTTGCGACACAAAGCTGCTGTAATGCTCTTGCATGTCGATCGACTATTTATCAATAATACCATTATTAATTTGACCTAATTTATACATATTAATTAATTAATTAAGGTATAACCTAGAGGACTTTTTTTTGCTTAGTATATAATATAACCTCTATTAATGTCCTCATACAACAACCTGAAATTTAGACATTCTTTTTTCATACAATATTCCATTTTTGCTATAATTATGTATATAAAAATATAAATAGCCCTGTTTGATATATATGAGATACATTTAGACACTTTTTGGTTTTTAGTCAATCAAGACTGATTTTTTTTTGTCATGTATCAAATGAGGCAGTACCAATTCTTAGGGTTATCCTTTTGTAAATATTGTAACAAATGGCTCAATTATTATTTGAGTTTAAACTTGAATTCGAGATTCAAACTTCAACATTTTTAGATATTTAATATTTTTTTTTCTAACAAAGTGTTTATGTCTACTGACTCTAGCGAGACATATTTGTTTAGCGATCTTACTAGTAACTTCACGAGCAGTTTGCTTAGAAGAAAAACATGGAAGGGTTAAAAACTTTAGCATACAACGAATAATGTATGATAAAATATTTGTTGTTGAATAATTGGAAGTTCTCAAAAATAAATAAAGACTTAAAAAGATGAGAGGTATTAATGAGTTCCTTGTGATTGTGGATTAGGCTATTTTTACGGATTCAGAAATTAGAGTTAAAATGAATTTGAAAAATAATTGGGTGAGATTATAAAAATATATGTATAAAACGAGTGAATTAAGGTGAGTTCTGTCTTTTTTTTTTAATTAGAGAAACAAATAGTAAATTAAATTGAAAAAATAAATAAATTTGAGGGTCAGGTCACATTTCTACTTTGGATTTTTTTTTGGATAAATTGAAACTCATTTGAACCCTAATATAGATCTTTCTCTGTTTATCATCTACGTCTATTTATATTTTCGAGATTTTTTTACTATCATTCTCGTCCCATTCGATTTTTAAAAATCCCCTCGAGATACCGATTATATTATATTTTTTTTTAAAATAAATTATTTTATGATCAAATTTATTTTGAAGATTTATATTATTAAGAAAAAAAAATTATTATAAAATATGAAAAAAATTTTATATTGGTAATGTCAAATATATAATTTTATTTACTTATATCGAGACGAAATCAGAGTGGAATTGAGGCGGAAATACAAATATCATCTCTAGTCAACAACCTATCACAGATTGAAAAAATCGTCCCAAATTGAACCATTTATATCATAAAGTACATGATTATAATGTTCATCCTTATTTGCGGTAATTAAATTAATAAAAAAATTGTAAGAGAATAGCTTTTTTTCATTTCATTGAATTTTTTTATTGCAAATTTTTTGTGTCAACCTCTTAAAAACATGTTAATTATAAGATACAAATGGTTAAGCTTGATATATTTTTTTAATGATTTTTAGTTCTGACGTCTTTGTTTGCTTGTTGGCATTAATTTGTTGATCAATTAAAATTGCATTGTTCCTAATTTAATTTACGCAACCAATGATCAATATATAAATAATTAAAAAACATTAATACATCATTATTTTTATCAAATAAAACAAAATAATGAATGAAGTGAACAAATTATTTAATTGAAATTGGTTGCGTAAATTAAAATGGTCGGCTGTTTAATAAACGTGTGATTTTATCTTGAATAGCACAAAACAATTAAAAAAAATTAGATATTACTGCTACATTACATGCATCTTAATTCTTAATTAACTCTCAAGTCATGTGCCATGCAGTTGACTCTAATAATAAACAAATATGTAACACCAAAAGCCATATATATTAACATTATTTAATGAATTTCTAACTTTACATAGTTTAACTTGAAAAATACAGTCCATTCTCAAAATCAATATCAATTTTATGAGATGATTGTATCAATTATAAGTAGTTTTCTCATTATTCTTATCTTTTTTATGTTTTTATTTTTTGTTTGTGAACCGTTCTGATTTACATTTTTTTTTTAAGAATATAGGAATCTAACACATGATCGTGACTTCGTTTCTATTTAAGACATTCGAAGTGAGAATTAAAGTAGTTCGATTTCTATATATTGAAAAGTAATATTTTCTTACCACTATAATTAATTTTAAAATTTTGAAAATGAAAATAATTTTAATTTTATTCAATATAGAAAAATATAATTTAAATTTGAAATAAATGATTTTTTAGGTATAAAATAGATATGAAAAAAAAAATTGTTTATTAAATTTGATGATAATACTACTGAATAATTTTATATAATTATTATTTTTATAAAAAAAATTCTATTGACATTTTAAATTGAAACAAACTGAACGACGAGTGCTCTAACATCTTAACAAAATATTTTGAATCACAATCAATAACAAATATCGATCTTACAAAATAAAGCTAATATACATTACGAAATCCACCTTTAAATATTGAACATATCTTTCGAAATTTAGACCAAACAAGGCTAACATACGTTACAAAATGACCGAACCTATCGTTATATTTTAAGAAATTAAAAGGTCATATAATTATCTATTCTTATTGAAACTTTTATACTGTCTATAGTTAATTAGTCTTTCCATATAAATAAATTTTGTATTAATTAGATTTGTCATATATTATAACATTATATAAACAAATAAAAAAAAAATACTCATTATCCATATAACCCCCAGAACTAGTAATATTCATAATTTCGATTTCACCTCTTAAAAAAACTAATAAACGATAAAAAAAATTTTCTCAATGTCATCAACACCTATAACTACTAAAAGTGTCACGCTAGTGAAATTGTGTTAACAATTCCGAATAATAAATAATGATCACAAAAAAAATATACAACAACTCTCGGTCTAAACATAAAGCATAAATGATATCTATAAGTTACAAAATTTTGACATTTTTTTTTTTATAAAAATATACATAAATTTGAAGGCAAAATAAAGAAATTGATAATCCGATTTCACATGTTTGACTTTTTAATTATGTGCAACAATGGCTTTTTTTCATTTCATTATCCACACATGATTTTAATACCTGTAATTATGTTACCAACCACATTCAAACTACACTTGGTCTTTTTTATTCAATAAATTTCATTATCCACACCTAATTTTGATACCTTTAATGATCTTCATAATTCATTATCCAATTTCCTGTTATAAAAAAAATGATTATCACCTTTATTTATATAACTTATTTTATAATGACTTATAAAAGAGAAAAATGATAATTCTAAAACATTATTAAATATTCAAATTTAGAAATAAAAATACAGACGCGCCACGTAAGATCATAATAAAAAATAGAGTAAATGCTACACTATGATCCAGCCTTCGAGACTAACTGGTTTTTTTTTTTTTTGGCTGCAAATTAAAAGTATTATTTATGATAAATGACTATTTAAACATCATATATATATATATATATATATATATATATATATATATATATATATATATATATATATATATAATTATATTGAAAATAATACAATTATTAAAATAAAAGCAAATAAATTTCTAATTTAATGAAAAAGAAAAAATGAACTGTTTCTAAATAGGTTATAACCATAATGGCAGGCAAGTCTGGTATTAAAATAAAAATAAAATAAAAAGGCACTTTATGGAGGAGGGTATTTGTAGGACTTGTTTGATGTAGATTTTTTTGAAATAATATTTTGATGAGAAAATCTAACAAACTGATTATTTGAGTTAAAGAATTAATATATTTATATTTAATATTACAATTTTATAAAAAAAATAAAGTATTTAAACCCTATCTGGTTTGGGTTATATCCCAATATTTTTAAACTGATTTTTTTTTACTAAAATACCTCTAATCAATTTATTTTTCAACAACCGATATAAAAACAAGGTTATTAAATACATAATTGTGATTAGCTAAATAGCCCCTAAATGAAATAAGTCTATTTATTAATTTGATATAAAAATTAGGGTGTGAAAGTCGGATCGAACTGACTTGTAATTGATTCGAACCCGGTCTTATAACCTGATTCAAATTAAAATCAACACAATTTAATCCAAAACTCATTTTATCTTTTGATTTTTTAGTTTTTTCTTAAGAAACCTGATTAATTAAATTTTATAAAAACCCTAATTTTGATGTTTTAAAGACAAAAATAAATATAAGATAATTTTGATAGATAAAAAATCTTAGTATCATTTTATTTAAAAATCAAAAACCCAAAAGAAAAATTTATATTTATATGAGTTATAAATTAAGACAAAATAAACTTTGTATTAATTTTAAGTGACATAAACAATATCAATGAATAACGGAATACAACAAGTCAAACAACAAACCACAATAACATGAAAATTAGGCCATTTTGAAAGTATTTTAACTAGTGACTTCTTCATAAGAGATGCTCCATCTTTGAAAAATCAACCAATTTCTTTGGTAAGTGGGAATTCTCCTCCACGTTTGAATAAATGAGTTTCTATAAAAAATTATACCCTCCAAACTTGTTTAATATCATTTCGAACTCTAGAAAAAACTCTCGCATTCCGATCCATTCAAATGTGATAAATAATATTGGCAAAAAAACACTTAAAGACGTTTGAAGCAAAGTCATTTACCCTTTGCCTTGATGAGAGCAACAACTTTAATATCAATTCATTCTCTTGGAAAACTATGAAGACCCATGTATGCGGAAAACTTATCTCAAAGCAAAGGAGTAAATAGGCAGCCCCCCCAAGAAAATGATTTATGGTCTCCTCATTTCCCACACATAAAAGACAACTTGAATCCCGAATATTCATATACCTCTTATTTGATCTCGCGTATTAAGCCTTCCACGAAACACCAACCACAAGATGAATTGGTGTCTAGTTATGACTTTTAAAGGCCACACCAAATGAAATCATGGTACCGACTCCCCTCTAGCACGAACAATATCCCATGCTAAACTCGAGGAAAACTCATCTTCAATTTCAACACCCCAAACTCGAGAATCCTCACAATCATTAAAATGATAAGAAGATATAAAATTAAGGATCATCGTTCCTTCTGAAATACTCCTAAGAAGATTGTTCCATTCCCCGTACTTGACTTGACAAATAGTAACCAAATGACATTCACTCCTGATTCGAGTAAAAGAAAAATCTCTATTAAGTATAATCAGTTGATCCTCAAACCAAGGGTCATGCCAAAACAGAGTTCTCATCCCATTTCTAATATGAATATTGAGCATCTTACTAACACTATCTTTGAGTTTCAGAATCTTTTTCAGAGACCACGCCATTTCCATCTTAATTTTGCACGTTCAAATGCTGATCTCCTTTCTTATGAATCTCGAATGCACCCATCGAACCCAAAGTGAATCTTGTTTTCTCTCCAACGCTCAAAAATGCCAATAAGTGAGGGTTTTGTTCCATTCAACACAATTTCTAATACCAATACCCTCTTCGTCCTTTGGCTTACAAACATTTGGCCTCGTTTGATGAGGGGGTTTTTGGGATAAAACCCAGTTTTTATCCCAAAACCTAAACATCTTATCAACCATCAAATCAAATAATTTTATCATTTAAATATCAAAACTACCCTCTAATTTTATTTTCTCTCTCTAAACCATCATTCCCTCACCTACACCATATCTTCTAAAGTCAAAGGACAAATTAGTTTTCAAATTTTAAAAACCAGTTTTTTTCTACTTTTTATCAAACAAGGGTTTTTTTGGATAAAACCTAGGTAAAATCCAAAAAACCCTTCCTCAAACAAGGCCTAAGCCATTTCACCTTCTTCGAGAGAACCATGTCCATCTCCTTACTCCCCCAAATGAAGTTCCTCATCAGCTGATCAATCTCTTTCATGACCTTATTCGGGAGAACCAACATTAGAAATCCAATTTTTTGATGAATTTATTTTGAGTCATTTATGTTAATTCAATTTTAACATGTTTATTAATCTGAACGGATTGACCTGATTTTAACTCAAACTCAAACTCAAAGTAATGACCTAATTTAATTAATTAATTAATTTATTTATTTTTATTTTTTTTGTGTGTGTGTGTAGGGCTAGAAATTATTAGATTTACATAATTCTTCTGCAACAATGTGTTAATTAGTATAAAAATGGCGTGTAATCACGCTCCATGTAACGACGTTCTACACGTCACCTCGAAAAAGGCGCGAGGAAGTTCTCTCTCCTCCTCTCTCTCCACCATTTAAAAATTCTCTCTCGCATCTTACCTTTGTACCAGCAGGGATCAAGAACTGCTACGTGTTAATCTCTTACAAGCTTGATTGGATTAATCATTTGCTCTCTAGGAGAGAGAAAGAGACACTGAAGAAGAAGACCTTCTGAAGGAGCAGACATGGACGGCTTAATGAATTGTAAATGACGAGGTCTTGATCAAAGAGAGAGAGAGAACGTACTTTGCCTTCAAAACGACAGAGAATGTGAATTGAAAAATCCCTAACCTCCACAATTTCAGAATTTCTTTAACTCACTGCACATGGCTTAATCAACATCTGTTTCTCCTTTTTTTGCCTTATTCTCATGTTCGTTCCCCCTTCTCACTCTCTCTCTCTACATGCATTATACATTGTTCTAATTATATTTTTATTTGTTTTCTCTTCATTGACCGTTCAGTTCACGTTTCAGTCGCCTCCGTTCAGATCTACAGTCACAACAAAGAAAGAGCCAGAGTCGGTTGAAGAATTCTAATCCAAAATTGCTCTAGTTTCTCAAGGTTCACTTTCCGTCTCTTGCTGATGAATTTTCTATGTCGATTGCATTACTGTAATGCTAGGTTATCTTCATTCTCTACCAAATCAGACTTAGTAATATGAATTATTCTATCATCTGTTCATTTCAGACTCGAATCCTTGGAAATTGATCTACATTCAATTCAATTTGCACTTCGATTGAATCTCTGCCTTAACTATTCTTGTTATGTAAGATATGAGCAAATATTAGCTCGAATCATGGTTATACAATTAAGTTAGTGGACTTTACGTTGATCTTCATCAGTATTGCGTAAGTCCTGATCAGTTTGTTGTTAGATCGTCAGAGGCTCCAGTTTATTTTTTGAAATTGCTCTAGTTTCTCAAGGTTCAGTTTCCGTTTCTCGCTGATGAATTTTCCATGTCTGACAATGACTATATCAAAGGATAACTTATTTGTGTGTAATGCTAGGTTATCTTGATTCTCTACTAAATCAGACTTAGTAATATGAATTTCTCTATCATCTGTTCAATTCAGACTCGAATCCTTAGAAATTGATCTACATTTAATTCAATTTACACTTTGATTGAATATCTGCGTTATCTATTCTTGTTATGTAAGATATGAGCAAATATTAGCTCGAATCATGGTTATACAATTAAGTTAGTGGACTTTACGTTGATCTTCATCAGTATTGCGTAAATCCTGATCAGTTTGTTGTTAGATCGTCGAAGGCTCCAGTTTCTATAACCTTCGTATTTTCTACATTTGTTTGAGACGTAGAAAACATTTGTTTTCCAATTTTAAAGTAGATTATAATCTTATACAGAATATTATTTCACTGTTTTGTGGTGATTGCTATTTTAAACTGTTAGTATTCTTGAATTGTGAGTTTGTTCAGGTTTCTTCTATTATTAGCAGCTCATAATGGTATCTTTTGTGCAGAAGAAATCCCAGTGGACAGTGGGACACCATTTTGGTTGGATTTGATTCAGCTTTAAAATGGTTTGTGAAATGGAGAGTGATCTCCTTGAAGAGATGGATATTGAAGTTGTTTCTTCAATGTGGCCAGAGGATATAAATGATGGAAAACAATTTAACATAGAAATTCCAGAAAGTGATAGAGATATGTTGAAAGAGGTTACAATCAATGAGGATCCTTCAATAGTTGACTTCCAGCGTCTGGCAGAGCTGACCAATTACAGTGAGAAGGGGTCGTCTCAGTTAGCATATCTCTTAAAATACTGGAATTATAAGCAAGCTAATGCTGTGAGATTACTCGAGGAAGAGATTGACAACTTGAGCAAGCAAAGGCAAGAAGTTGAACTCAAGCGCTTGGAGATTCTGGAAGAACATCGTTTTGAGCAAGAAATTTATTATGGTGATAAACGTCCTATTTCCATATTAGATGGAATCTATGATATATGGGAAGATGTTCCTTCCATGACAAAAGATGTAGTTGTTCAGGATAAGAAACTAGAAATAGATGCAGAGTTTGACACTGTATTGTACTGGAAACAACGAGCTATGAATTTAGAGAAGTTGTTGGAGGCAAGTGTTCAGAGAGAGCAGATACTATTAGAGAAGCTGCAGGAAAGTCTAAAAAACTTGGAAAGACAGTCCTCACCTGTGGAAGAGTTGTCCCAAATGCTTAAACGATCAGATAATTTCTTACACTTCATTCTCCAGAATGCACCATTTGTAATTGGTCACCAGGTAACATATTCCAGATCCCATCTTTTAACAATTATGTTTTCTGCTTCGATTCATGAAGTAATTGTATTATCGAACAAGGCCTTGAGGTGTTATTTTTTGAATTATGATTGATGCTGCTTATCTTCTTGTTCATATTCTGCTAATTCTTACTTTTACCCATCTTTTGTTCTTCCAAACTATTCCATCATCTGATTCTAATTAATCATTAATGTCCCTCATTGCAGGATAAAGAATTACGTTACCGCTTCATCTATAATCATTTCCCAAGTTTGGATGAAAAGGTAATGAATTTGTGGTATGACATGGTGCATTCCTTCCTGAATTGGATGTTAAAATTATTCTATTTGTAAGACATCATATGTTCCAAATAGAATCCTAGACCACAGGGCTAAATTTGTGTTTTCTTTAGGATATCATTGGAAAAACAGACGTCGAGATTTTCACTGGCACTGGTGTTAAAGAATCCCAAGATTTCAAAAGAGAAGTGTTAGAAAGAGGATTGCCTGCGAAGAGGGAAATCACATTTGAAACAGAGTTATTTGGGTCAAAGACATTTTTAATATATGTTGAGCCTGTTTTCAGCAAGGCTGGGGAAACTATCGGTGTGAATTACATGGGAATGGAAATAACTGACCAGGTTAGAAATTTTGAGCATTTTTAAACGATGTGCATTCTTCTACTTAAATCATAGTTAATAAGCATCAATGTCAACAAAATGATACAAATATACTAGAATGACTGCCTATTATGGTTAAACAATCTGTCAAAGTTATAATGAGGATCTTGTGGAAATTCTCATGGATTAGGTTTGAAAACGATTGTTTGTAACCATCAGTTTTAAAACCTTTTCCAACCTAGGTTTTGTAGTTTGTGAAGCATTCATTTGATATGTTTTGCTTGAAGAAAGGATCTTAAAAGGATTCTCCATGCAACGACAGGTGAGAAAAAGAGAAAAGATGTTTAAGATTAGAGAGGAGATAGCTGTACAGAAAGCCAAGGAGACTGAGTTGAACAAGACTATTCATATAACAGGTTGATTCATCTCTTTCTGAGTTTTAGTTATTAATGAACTCTCTCAGAAGATAGAGGACGCTAAACAACTTTGTGTTGTTCTTTCAGAGGAAAC
Organism: Impatiens glandulifera; assembly: GCF_907164915.1. Taxonomy (NCBI): domain Eukaryota; kingdom Viridiplantae; phylum Streptophyta; class Magnoliopsida; order Ericales; family Balsaminaceae; genus Impatiens; species Impatiens glandulifera. The sequence goes on along the minus strand of NC_061867.1, from coordinate 6,678,347 downwards.
AATGCGAGCTAAACAAATGCTAGCAACCATGTCTCACGAGATAAGATCTCCTCTATCTGGTGTTGTAAGCATGACTGAAATTCTTTCTACCACAAACCTTGACAAGGAGCAAAGACAATTATTGAATGTCATGTTATCTTCTGGAGATTTGGTCCTTCAATTGATCAATGATATTCTCGATCTTTCCAAAGTCGAGTCAGGTTGGGTGCCTTTCAATCATTAATTGTGTAGTACTAGATGTATTAGACAATGGTTTGATATTTATTATTGGCATAAACTGCACCTTCTTTACCTTTTCTATTTTTTAATTTTATGATTTTCATGTTTCTCAGGAGTTATGAAATTGGAAGCTACGAAGTTCAGGCCAAGGGAGGTAGTAAGACATGTACTCCAGACTGCAGCAGCATCGCTGAAAAAAACGTTAGTTTTGGAAGGGAATGTATCGGATGATGTTCCAGTCGAGGTTAGAAATCTATGCAATTTTGTATAGTTCTTATAATCAATATGGTATAGTGGCGATAGATTGGAATTTGGACAAGGATCTTCCATTTATCCGATACTTGTGTGAGAGACAGTCTATTAGCAAGACTTCAGTTAGCTTCCTATTTCATGAATGATGATGACCTCCAGTTCCAACTCAATATAATCATCCACATCAGGATGTATCTTCTGTATATTAACTAAAACCTCTTATTCAGCTTTCAGCATTTTAACAAGCAAAATCCCAATTTCAGGTTATTGGAGATGTCCTAAGGATACGACAGATTCTTACTAATTTGATCAGGTACGGTTGTGAAGGAATTTACATATATCTTGTAGTTATTCTATAATTGAAGTTATCTTATAAACATATGCTCTTCCACTAGATACTCTATTTTCTTTTCTTGAAAAAGTTAATTGTCTTATTTACCTAAAAATATATTGAGAGCACAAAGAGGCTACACCACTTGGGCATTACTAACGATGAAAAGAAGCTTTATTCTGGTTTGATAATTGTATTTTCTTGACAGTTAAATTTTCTGCAATTCTAAGTATAGATGCATTCTGATTTACATTCATTCTCTTAACTGTTGGAAGTCCTTCTAGTGTACTGAATCTCTATTCCTTGTTCTTTCTAGCAATGCAATCAAGTTTACCCATGATGGCAAGGTGGGGATAAAGCTATATGTGGTGACTCCACCATCTTCTTTAAGGGAGGAAAGTTCTAATCAGAATTCAACTCCAGTGCAGTCTGGTTACCCAGAAACTGGACAAAATATGGATACGAGTTCCCAAAATCGTAAGGAAGACGATCCAAAAAGCCCACTGCAGGACATTTCTCACCTACAAGAAACAGTTTGGATATGTTGTGACGTACATGATACAGGGATTGGAATACCAGGTATACTTTTCAAATTCCTTCCCAACTTAAAATTACACTGAATTCTATGTTTTTTAATTTTGAATTTGATAAATGAATGAATGAGACTTGTCTCTTTGTATTCACAGAACATGCTCTGCCTACTCTGTTTAAGAAATACATGCAAGTTGGCGCTGATACAGCTCGCAAGTATGGAGGAACTGGACTAGGCCTGGCTATCTGCAAGCAACTGGTAATCATGTTGCCATGCATTCTATTATCTAGACCCTAAACTAAATTATTATGAACTGTTTTGCTACACAATGGGCCCATTTGAAACCATTTTTTGTTCTAAATCTGAATTCTGGTTCAGATGAGAAATTGCGTAAAAGTTTCTGAATTTATATTTAACTAAGTTATGTTTCCAAAGGTAATCGAATCTGAATCCACATCTTGTCGAGATATCAGACAAAAGAAAGTGTTTCCATGCAGGCCTAACATTTATGGCCATTGATGCGAAACTAGGAAATTTTAGATGTTTCCTATGAACATGTCAATGTGGGGCTAGTTTGATGTGGGTTCATAATCCAATATACTATCAACCCATCAATGTTTTTTGTAACATTTTAAAATATAACATGTTAAAGGAATTTTTGTTAATTGACCCAAAAATAATCCAATTCCTCATTCAAAATTATTTTTCAAAGAAGAACCCAATGTTATTTACCTTTTCATGGATTTAAGGTATCAATATTTTGTTTGCTATCAGGTTGAACTTATGGGTGGTCATCTTTCAGTTAACAGCAAAGATGGATATGGCTCTACGTTTACGTTTGTTCTACCTTATAAGGTTTCAAATATAACAGATGATTCAGATGATCAAGAAACATTCTCAGACATGGAAGAAACCGATGTAGAGGCTGATTCCAATGATGATAGTTGTGGTTTTTTCCAATTCCATCCACGCAACATAGGTTCTCTATTCTCTTCCAACAGTTCAACAAGAATGCAAAAGGTGTTGCCAAATAATTCATTATTATTCTGTGACTCTCTTGAACTAAATGGATCAAAGGAATTGCCTTCACTCGAGGATGCCGGCTCCATTGTTGTTGATAGTATGGAGACACAACACGAATCTTCTACAACACACAGTTCAGATATTTCCAAAACTAAGCCATCTCATAAAGATAACGATTCAAGTTCCTGTTGCATTGATATAGTTCCAGAAGAAGTTCCAAAGGCTATCATCTCTAAACCTAGAATCCTTCTGGTGGAGGATAGCAAGATTAATGTAATGGTGGCACAGTCAATGATGAAACAGTTAGGCCATAAAGTAGATGTTGTCAATAATGGAGCTGAAGCTGTACGTGCAGTTCAGGGCCATTGCTACGACCTTATTTTGATGGTAAGTCAATCCCATTTGGAAAACACTTTCTTTGTCTGAATCTAGATGAGAAATCGTTAATAAATTGATGAATCTGTGTCTTAATAAGTTATCTTCAAAGAAGTTTATTCACGGTTTTTGATCTAAATTCAGATCTAATGTTTCCAAATGGATATAATGAAAAAGTAAGACTATGTTAAATCGTGTTTTATGTTTAGGAAGGTTTCATTACATAATCAGGTCTTTCAAGGTAGTTGAGAGTAGTTTTTATGTGTCAGGGTTAATTTTTCGTATCCATGAATAAAATTGTTCTAACGTGTTTTTCTCTATATGATTTATGATTACTATCATGGTGTTGAAATTCCATATACAATTTGTGCAGGATGTATGCATGCCGATAATGAATGGACTTCAGGCCACGAGATTGATTCGATCTTATGAAGAAACTGGGAATTGGGATGCTGCAATAGAAGCTGGAATTGATACTCCTTTGCCCTCTTCTTCAAATTCATTACAAAGCAATGGAAACTGTATATTGACAAGAAAAAGAGTCCCCATAGTTGCGGTATTTTCTCTTCCCTTTTCAAAAAATTCAAATTAACAGATATGAAAAATACTCAATTTATTTTGTATTGTGTAGATGACAGCAAACGCGTTATCAGAGAGCGGGGAAGAGTGTTTTGCAAATGGTATGGACTCTTTTGTATCGAAGCCTGTTACTTTTCAAACGTTAAAACAATGTCTTGAACAATATTTGGCTTGAGATAGTTTGAGAATTTGGTTATTGTATATAGTTAGCAAACTTAAAATGTGTATAGATAGTTAATGTATAATTAGGGAAGTTTTGTAATGTCAATGGATCTTTATCTCTCTCGATTGTTATATATCATCACTACGAATATGATCGTCTCAAGGGTATTTTTGTCCAAAAAAAATATGTGTAATTATAAATTTGATAATAAATCCTCACTTAACAATAACTTATTCGATGACTTCATCACTGAAATTGGTTGGTCCAAAAAAATATGGTATTGGAGGTGTTTTTATTTATTTATTTAAGTGGTTTTATATTTGAATTAATTGAATTTATTTTATTATTAATAGTTATTCAAATTAATCATGACATAGATAAACTATAAATACATTGATTTTTTATCCACATTTACATCACAATTCTCAAACTAACACAACCGATACAAAAGTTAATAAGACACGAATGTACTGATTGATCGTGATACTTTGAGCGAGTTAAGACACAATACATAATGAGAGTGAGTTTCGACACAGCTCGACATGATTGAAAATCTGACACGAATTGCCATAATCGAATACGACTGTTTAAACACGATACTGAGCTTTAAATTGAACTTTCACCATTTTAATTATTCGTGATTTTTCCCAATTTAACAAAAATATGTCAATTTTCTTATTCTAAACTATTATTTTTTTCTTTTTTTTTACTTAATTTGTTGCGCCTGCAAATAAAATGATATTTAAAAATTTTGACGATAGAATATTCAGTTGAGATCTAAGTTTATCGAAAGTTAGTTTGAATGACTAAAAAAATGTGATATAAACAAATATTTGAGAAAATATTAATTAATTTAGTATTCATTTTCAGATAATTTTACAACCGTACAAATTTTTATTTGTTTTAAATTGACTATTTTTAAAATATACACATTTGAAACATTTGAATGCAATTTGAAAAAAAAGAAAATAAAAAACAATTGCTAATTTTTGTTTTATGAATTTTTTTTAATTAATTAAGAAAATAAAAATGCAGTCTTTCTTAAGCCTAAATTTGAATATTTCACTCAAATTCAGTGGCCACACCGATCGGAAAATTTTGAATTCTAGAACTGTGATTTAGAGAGAGAATGGGGCATCGTTATCTTCAAGAAGACCGTAATCCGGCGGTAGACGGTGTAGCGAATTTATTTACAAAGGCCAGCCACGATCTATCACTCGTACACGATAAGCTAGAGAAAGAGTTCATAAAGATTTACCCCAATGATGTAAGTATGATCAACCCTTTAACTCAAACCTAGATTTTCTCTTTACAATAAATTGATTTTTCAGGCGAATCCGATGAAGCTTGTGTCTCGGATAAAGAAAGTAGAGGAAGATCTGTCCACTTTGAAAGATCAGTGCCGTGAGCTACTCGCAGCCAAACAGGTATATGATTCAACCCTTATGTGTATTTCCTTCAATTCAAATGATTTGCTGTAATTTCTTCAATTTAATCAAACCCATCTATGTCTTTGCTGAAAATTCTTCAATTCAATCAAACCCATCTTTGTCTTTGCTGAAAATTCTTCAATTCAAGCCTACTTATGTCCTTGCTTCAATTCAAATGATTTGCTGAAAATTCCAGAGAAAGAAACAGTATTGATAGTTGTTAAATGGAATTCATAGGGTATTGATTATAGTTTTTCAAATGTGGTTTGAATTTTGGGTGAAACTCATGAGTTCAATAATGTATTTTTTAACATGTATAGGATTTAATAGATAAAGCCAGGATGACCCTTGTTGGTAATAAGTTGTCAGTACAAAGGATGCAGTCCTCTTTGAACATTCCTGTTGCAAATGATAATGAAGATCCAGCATATGCTAACTTCAATCAGGTAAATGAACCTATTTCGAAACTGCTATTTTGTCACAATCATGATCCCATTTATGATTTGTTCTTTTTTTGTATATGATTGTTTTGTGGATTTAATTGGATCAGATGAAAAATCACTTTTATCTTGTGCAAAGGATATGAGTTTTTTTATCTTCTACTTGTAGCATTGTATTTTGGAGGTTGTAAATTTTCCAAATGGTGTCTAAAGTGGTTACACCCTTTGCCAGCACGCAACCGAAATTGATTGATTTGGCGAGTTTTCTCTTACCCAATTAAGCTCATTGCCTATGGCTCATTAGCTGAAACCTTGCTAACACACATGGCTTCATTTGAAAATATCATTTATGTCTGATTTCTCATTCTGATGTGGATCCATAAGAGATCACATTTGAAAATTGAATTTAATCTCACACATATGATTAGTGATCCTGATGGTATTTGATCATTGACATACACACAGGTTATTGATGAATGGACTGCCAGAGTCAAATCTAAAACTGGTAAGTTTTTTTAGAGAAGATGACTGTTTTGTTTGAGTTGAAAACATATTTGTTCAAAATTTGTTGATCTGGTTTATGCAGGGGATAAATCAGACTCTGAGGATTTAAATCAGTTGCTGTTTTCAGCAATTGTGAATGACAACTGAAACATAACTCATTATACATTGAGCCCATTTCGAAAAACTTGTGGGTCTCGATTTGGGTTTGTCTGTTTCTTGTGGGTCTCGATTTGGGTCTAGCTGAGAAACTGATAAATAATTTTGTTGTCGATATAAAAATTGTAGTAGATTGAAATACATTGATGGTGTTGTTATCAAAAGTTCTAGTGTTAGAAAATCATTCATTTTATGCATTTTTTTGTTAGTTAATTTTTGTATGATGAGTAAATGAGGAATGATATAATTACAGTTAATATATATTAAAAAAAGAAGAAAAAAAAAGAAAATCACCATTTGAGTGAAACTCATTAAACATTTATTGCTTATATAAAATCCAATTGAAATTATGTTAATTTTATAGTATTTTTTGATTTTTTTCTTGAAATTAAGGAGAATTAGCCTAACACTCATAATCGGTTACACTTTCAAATGAAATAATAAGTTCGAAAAAGTAAGATAATAAGAACTAAATATTTTTTGGGTATTTCTTTTCTATAAAAGAAAATGTAAAAATAAATAAATAAGGATTGATAGTAACAATGATATAATGCTTAAAGTTTTCCAAAAATTTAGAAAATTGTCATTGGCGTAAGAAATGGACTATGTATATCAATTTGGAAAGCTTGATGCTTTTAGTTTCACCATTAAGGAAATAAACCATTTCATACAAATTCATACAAATTAAAGAAAATGGTAAATTTTGATAATGTATTCATTTTACATTTAAGGCTAATAAGATTAATTTGTAATGAAGAAATGGTCTAAATTAATGAAACCTATAGGTGAATTTGTTCATTTTTACACTGATAGGGTAAAAATGATCTATATAAGATATGGGCTATTTTATAAGAAAAATCATAGAAGTAACACAATGAAGATCATCATCATGTTCCATGTTGCTATTCTTCTTCTCTTTTCTTTTGTCTCCCAAGGTAACTAACTTCCTTCCAATCCAATGTTCTTATACATATTTTTTTTATTTAGTTGGAATTAAGGAGAAATTGTTGTTTGTATCGAAGGAAATTGCCAAAGAATGTGTTCATTATCGAGGGTAAATATCTCCACTCATAACACATTCACGACGTTTCAAGGAATGACGAGATGGACAGTGACTATAACGAACAATTGTGAATGTATTATAAGAGGAGTTCCAGTTTACTGTCATGGATTTCAAACCGTTCTTCCGGTGGATCCGAGTTTATTATTACAAAAAGGTGATGGAACTTGTGTTCTTATCAAAGGCGACTTATTAATCCCATCTGAATCTGTTAGATTTGATTATGCTTTTGATCCACCTACATTTCTATTGCCCACAAGAAATTCTATAATTTGTCAATCATAAGTTCATAACTTAATTAGGGTTTTTATTAAGCTCATTTTGATCTTTCATCCACTTTCATTTCTTGTTGTTATTTGATGTGTGTTTTGTTATATTAGTTGTGTGTTGAAAAAATGTAAGTGAGAAATGAAATTGTATTTTGATGAGATTTAAGATCCAACACAACTCAATTGACATCTAGTGGACAAAATTTGAGAAAAATTAAAAATTAAGATAGAACAAGTATATGCATTTTTTTTTTTTCAATACTAACTTTTTAGCCAGTAAATTATAAATAAATAAATGGTAAATTAGTACGACGAATTGAACTTTCTCCGCTAACACTTTTTACTTTTTTGAAAATTTATTATTGTCTCAAACTACTCTAACATTATTTTTGTCCGTGTTTCGTTAATGATTTAGTATTAGTATGCATTTTAGAAAAAAATTTGAATGAAAAAAATTAATACTAATATTTACCTCATTATTTTACCCTTCAAATTATGAGGTTTTTAATTAGAATTGAACCTAAAATATACCTCATAAGTAACTCTTCAACATGACTTAAACCTGATAATTGTAAAAATAAATTAACTAAGAACTGAGATTAAAAAATTACATGTAAGAAAATAATAATACCCCCACTAAATAGCTTAACCGATAAAAGTGATTTCTAATCTATATATATATAATGATGCTTAATTTTTAAAGTGTCCGGATTGTCGGGTCGAGAGTTGTGGTTAATTTGGATACTTGGGTCGGATTGTGGGTTGACCCATTTTTAAATTTAAAACGGTTAAAAATAAAATTAAAAATGTTAGAGGTATGTTTCGAACTTGCAATCTAACAAAAACAAGTACAACTCTTTAACCAACTAGACTACAAAGACTTTATATTTTAAATTCAACACCAAATTTGATAAACGTGGGACGTTTTAATATTAATATAAGTTCAACTTTTTAACTAACTAATCTATATATATATAATGATGCTTAATTTTTAAAGTGTCCGGATTGCCGGGTCGAGAGTTGTGGTTAATTTGGATAATTAGGTCGGATTGTGGGTTGACCCGCCTTTAAATTTAAAACGGTTAAAAATAAAATAAAAAATGCTAGATGTATGTTTCAAACTTGCAACTTAACAAAATAAGTACAACTCTTTAACCAACTAAGCTACTAAGACTTTATATTTTAAATTTAACACCAAATTTGATAAATGCGGGACGTTTTAATATTAATATAAGTTCAACTTTTTAACTAACTAATATATAATGATGTTGAGTAAATGGATACTTGGGTCAGATTGTGGGTTGACCCACCCATAAATTTAAGACGGTTAAAATTAAAAATGTTATTCGTAATTTTTTTCACGATTTTTTTTATATTATTATTCGTGCATTTGCTAAATGTTAGTTGACTAAATGTTACATGTTTGACTTAAAACAAGTTAAATAAAAATGGAAACCAGGATTCTCATTGTCTAAGATGTTAGGCTAGCTTTTTACATTAAAATAAATAAATAGATGATAATAATAAATAAAAATAAGTATTATGGTACATGAAAAAGTTAGATGTGAGAGCCTTGCCGGGCATATACGAGACTTGATCATGTGCTCGAATTTTGAATTATACTATACAATACTCTAACTTCTCTATTCATCACTGACAGTTGAATAACTTCGGAAAAAAGACAATATATTTAACCTTAAAATCCTCAAACTCTTGCAATTAATGTTGTTCCACGGGATATTAAAGTTATCTTGATTATTCACCTTCACGTCTAGCTCTTGGATATAGATGATTTTAGAGCATTTGATTAGGAAGTTGAAAGTCGTGGTACTTAATGCAGAGGATTTCAATTTTAGAGTTATTATTGTGAATTTGTTGTTCTGGAGAGACAGAGTATTGTTGAGAAAATTGATGTCTCTAACATTCGATGTGGTTCATTCAGAATAAGCGTTCTCCATGAATGTTTCGGAGGCGAAAAAGCGGCAATGGTTATGAAATCGAGGTAGGGGATGGAAGAAAAAACATTCTTCAACGGTGTGAAATAATGATAGTTTGGGCGGCCGATCTTATGGATAAAAAGGAAGAATATCATGGATTATGTGATCTGGAAGCTCGCTCAGTCGATCCTCCTTGTTCTTGAGGCATTGTTTGTCTTGGTTAGGGTTCATCATAAGTTCATAACTATCACCCCACCAAAGTAATCTAGTGGTAGATTCGACACAAGTATCTTATTTTTCGATTGAGTTTATAGCTAAATGAGCAGTTGTGGTAGAATGAATGATAAAGAGTAATCTATTTTGTTGGTACAAAATAGGTTGATATAATTATTTTGTAATATAATATATTCACTTTATAATAATAATATGTAATATATTAATAATTAACCATCATTCCTTTATTAATATATTACATATTATTAAATAAATAAATAATAAATAATATTATTTATTTATTTATTGAATAAATAATATATAATTAAAGAATTAATTATAGATTTTTTTTTAAATTATTATAAAATAAAATAATATATAATTAAATAGGTTAATTATGAAGTTAAAGATTTTAAAGAATATATAATCTATTTATAAAAATAAAATAATATATATAATCATCAAGTTAATTAAAAAAAGAGTTACAATTAATTTTTTTCTTCAAATATTGGACATATAAATATGATAAACATGTCAAAACTTTTTAGATTACTTATTTGAAGTAATTGGCAAAATGTTATTTTCTTGAAATAATTACAAAGTATAAGAAAAATTATTTTATTTGAAAATATTGTGAAATAAAAAAATTGATATCTTTCTACTAAAGTAATATTGATGGTTACTCCTTTATTCATTCCTAATAGTTAGAAATTAAGGCCTTGTTCGGTTCTGGGTTTTTAAAAAACTAAGAGAGAGAAAATTTAGATGATAGGTGATGATTTTGAAAAAGTAATGATTATTTTTGATAAAAAGACTTAAATGGTATTGATATTTATAAATAAAATATAAAATAATAATTTAAAATAGAGGGTATTTTTGTATTTTGGTTAATGATATGAGTGATGTGATGGATGAGAAGTGATTGATTGGAAAATGAATTTTGTGTGGGTTTTTTAAATAACCTAAAGAGAACAAGGCCTAAAATAATATAACACGTGAGACTCTCATCTTTATCGATATCCCATAGTTTGATCCGATTCACACATCAACTTGCGGCTCGGCTCAATAATTATCGCCTCTTAACTCACGTTGCTCTTGCGTGAGACGAAAAATGAGTCTTGCCAAAAAATCAGCCATAGTTGGACCCCTCTCTCCTTTTCTCGGCCAGCCTCTATGGTTGGTCGGATGCCTTAAAAATAACTTAATGTCCTTAATCATTTTTACTTTTTTTTTTACCCATAGATGAACTTCAATTCTAGTTAAAAATTAAGATAGAAAAAATATATGCATTTTTTTTCAATACTAAATTTTTAGGATATAAATTCTACATAAATAAAATGTTTTATGACAAATTAAACTGAACTTAAGCTCATTTTGCTTTTTGAATTTTGTTTAGTCTCAGAAACTACTTTCATAAGTTATAATTTTTTTTTTAACTTATTAATGTTTTTGTATGCATTTTTTTTTTTAAATTTAAGAAATTCACAGGATTCTTCACTTCTTATGGCTTTTTTTTTTTTTTTTTTAAATGTGATTGAATATAAAAATAATTGATTTTGGTAAGACTTTTTACACACTTGACTTACAGTAATAAAAAAAAAATTAACTAGGAATTGAGATTAAAAATTGAAGATAACAATAAATGATAATAATAAATAAAAAATACCAATTATTATTTTGGGTTCGAATTTGTATCGTTTTTATCAAAATAAAAAGTGTTCTAACTTTAAATTGTGGCACATAAGATTCTATTTATCACAATTTTAATCATTTAAAACTTTTTCACAAACAAAGTATTTCAACTTTTTAAAATTAATTTATCACATTTATAAAAATAAAACAACATTTTTTTCTTTAAATTTATTTTTGTACATTACATATTTTGTAAGGCATTTAAACTGAATTAAACAGTTTTGAAATTATATCTCGAAAAAATATTAAATTTAAAAACACAAATATGTACAAATTGATAGACCATACACAAAGTTATGTTGTTACGATAATTTTTGAAAAATAATTACAAAATCTATCTCTATATTTTTTCAATTTTTTTTTGATGAGATTACACATTTTTTAGTCACTCAAACAAACTTTTGTAAATTAAAATGTGTAAATTTGAAAACAATACTTAATTTAAAAAAAATACGTTTATAAATATTATTTCATTTAAAAACTTAACAAATTAATAAAAAAATAAAAATGATATGTTAAAATAAAATAAGATAACAAAGTTTTTATCCATTTGAGAAAAACCTTTAATGACTGAAATTTTGTTAAAATTTTGTTAATTCCATCATACGACACAATTTAAAATTCAATAAAAAAAAAATACATTAAACCAAAGCATAAACAAGTTTAGAAAAGAAAAAAAAGAGATATATAATGTAAGTTTAAGAAGAAAAATAAATTTCCATCTATAAAATAAAGTCAATGTATGAAAAAAGTAACCTAGAAACAATTCAAGGGCATAATTATATATTAATTTCCAAACCAAAAAAAAAATATCTTTTTCATTTCCTAAACCTTATCACCACCACATTTTACAAACCCTAGAAAGAGAAGAAACCGACGAAAATGGAGCTAACACTGAATCAGCTAAAGGAATTCGATGGATCGGATCCATCTAAGCCAATTTACGTATCTGTAAGGGGTCGAATCTTCGATGTAACAACCGGAAAATCATTCTACGGTCCCGGCGGTCCTTACGCTCTCTTCTCCGGCAAAGATGCTAGCAGAGCCCTCGCGAAGATGAGTAAGAACGAAGAAGATGTTTGTGCATCTCTAGATGGACTTTCGGCGAAGGAAATCGGCGTTCTTGATGATTGGGAGAAGAAATTTGAAGCTAAGTATACTGTTGTTGGTAAGGTTGTATCTTAATTTCTGTTTAAATTAACAAGATTGTGATCAATTATCATAAACCTGTTTTAATAATTGGATCCTTCTTCTCTGGTTGATCGCAATTTGTAGTAATGGAAATTGGATCCTTCTTGAACTTGCTTTGTTGAAAATTTGAAACCTTATCAATAATATGTTAATGAATCTGTTTAATGTTTTTGGTTTTTGGATTGAATATGTTGCTGCTGTTTGAAATCAATTCATCTCTTTGCATTCTCAATTTTCATTCATTGGATTGAGTTAATCTGTTTTATTGAATCTATTGCAATGTTAAAGGTATGTGATTATCTTCTGTGTCTTCTTTATAAATGAATTGATGGTTGAAACCTATATTGATGGTTCAAATGGTTCTCGGGTTCGATTTCCACTTTGAATCCACCTTAAGTTTGATTTTCACCTTGAACGCCTTAAGTTTGATTTTCACTTTGAACGCCTTAAGGGTTCGATTTCCACTTTAAATCCACCTTGAACGCCTTAAGTTTGATTTTCACTTTGAACGCCTTAAATTTGATTTTCACCTTGAACGCCTTAAGTTTGATTTTCACCTTGAACGCCTTAAGTTTGATTTTCACTTTGAACGCCTTAAGTTTGATTTTCACTTTGAACGCCTTAAGTTCGATTTCTCTTGTGAACCTCTTTTAACACCACCTTATGTTGTTGGAGTGATTGAAGTGAGTGTTATGACGGTGGGTCAGCTAGCCTTTTCAGTGTTCTAAACGGCGGTAGGCGGTGGCGGAGCGGTAAGTGACTGCCTACTGCCTCGGGTGCCTAGGCGGTGCCTAAGCGGTGCCTAGGCGGTTGAATATAAATATAATAAAGATGTTCTATAATTATCATTTTACTAAAAAGTCAAATTAATATTCTCTAATATAGTAACATTTAACAAAAATAAGTATGTAGACGAGCTGGAGAAGAGATAGATGATTAGATGATCTAAGAAGATGTAGATGATCAAGGAGGTGAAGTGAATAAGATAAGAAACAGAAAAGAAAAAGATAAATGAATTATCTTAGAAACAGAAAAGAAAAAGATAAATGAATTGGAATGTAAAGAGCCATTTCAAAATTTAAATAAATAGTGGGTGATAAAGAGTTTTTTTATTAAATATATATATACATATATTAATATTAGTAATTAATTAATTAAAAATAATAAATAATTAAATAATCTGACCGCCTCATGTATAGGCGGAGCGGTGTTGGACCGCCTATCGCCTAGGCGGCCGCCTCGACCGCCATTTAGAACACTGAGCCTTTTACATAGATCATATTTTCAACTTTTAACTTAAGTCATTTTTCGTCTATGAACTAAGTGATCAGTCTTGTCAGTCCCGAAAGGTTAACTTCAACTTAAGTCATTTTTAGTTATACTCGAACATATGACATTCCAAACCTAAAAGAGTATTAGTGGAGACATTTATTCTTATAAGTTCATATTTGATTTCTACAATGTGGGATATCACATATATCTGTTTTATGTTTTATGCACGAATAGAGAATTAGATTTGTTACCCCTTCTATGCAAGTTGGTAATGTTGAAAGTAGCAATTATGATTTGAAGCTTTGGAAACTTGTGGACTAAATCATATTGATTTTAAAATACAAAATTTTCAATTGTATGAGGGAAATAATGATTTATTTGAATTGATATGGTCGTCCAACTCAATATATTGAGGCAAAAATCTCACTAAATGGGAGCTCTTTTATTACTCAAAATGGATAGCGGTTAAACTTAATCAATATTGAGAGTTTTAAAATGCATAAAACACAAATATATATGCAATTCTTCAAAAAATTCATAGCAATAAAATAAATTCAAATGTTTATGATAACTATAAAAATAGTTTTGTATATTAAACTAAATGTCTTTAATAATTATTATATATATTATGATAAACAAATAATCTACTTAAATAAAATAATAAAAATAATTAAACATATAACCTTTTAGACTGAAAAAATAATAGTGTTGCACATGGCCTTAAAGCGCCCTACTAACACACAGGTCATTTTAGACTAAAAAACAATTATTTTTTAAACAGAAAAAAGGGTTGTACATGACATTTTAAACTGAAAAATAAATAAATATTTTTTGAAATAGAAAAAAAATGTTGTATATGATTTTATAAGGCGCTGCATTTCATATTTGACCTTATAGGGCGCTGCATATGGCTTTATAGGGCTGCACATATCATTTTAGACTGAAAAAATAATATTTTTTTTTTAAACAGAAAAAAGTGCTCCACATGACATTTTATAGACGAAAAAAAACTATTTTTTTAAATAAAAAAAAAGTGTTGCACATGACCTTATAGGCCGTTGCATATAGGAGGTGTCAAAAATGAACTCGACCCGTCAATCCGACACGAGTCGACCCGAAGAATATTGGGTTAGGGTTGGGGGTTTTCGGGTTTGAATCATTTCGGGTCAGACCCAAAATATAACCTGAAAAAGAAAATTGGGTTGGGTTGGGTTCGGGTCAACCTGAATTAAAAAATCTTGTCACTCATCAACTCGAACGGGCCTAACTCATATCCTTAATTTCTATTCTTTTTTTTTCCTTCCGTCTTTCTCACTATTCATTTTCTTCCATCTTTCTCACTTCTTTTCAATATACCTTCCTTCTCTAATTTTCATCTATTTTAATCTCTTGAACTCCGTAATAAAATGAGTTCACAAATTAATCTTGATCTTGAGGAGGATAGTGTGGAGGGTTCACCTTTGGCAAATTTAGATGCAAATAAAGAAACGTGCATTGATTCCCAAGATCAAGCCTCCAAAACTAGTATCGGTAAACGAAAGAGACCATTAAAATCAAAGTGGTGGCAGTATTTTGATATGCTTCCTAAAATAGAGGGAGAAGATTTGCAATTTGGATGATTTGACTGAAAATATTATGAGTTTATTCATAAATAGGGATGATGGCTTAAATACTACTTAAACTATGAGAAGAGATCATCTAGATTTCAGACATTAGTATTGATACTCGATATTAAAAAGTAAGTAAGTTAAATTAATATATTTTTAGAAGATTTTAGAGTTTAATTTTTTTTAATTTCATATTTTATTTCAAGGTTGGACTCATACAAAAAGGTGTACAACGATGAAGAAGTAGTGGAGTTTGAACTTGAAAATACTTTTGTGATGATTGAAGACTTTTTTTTTATAATGATATCATAATTTCGTTGTGTAATATTTATTTTGTGAAAATTTTGAATTTTCTAAACATAATTATTATGTTTATGCCAATTTTATTATTTTGTAATTGAATTAAAGTATTATTATTAAGCAAAAAACTTATTTCGGGTTAGTCGGGTTGGTCTGAGTTCGGGTTCGGGTTTGTTGTTTTCAGGTTGGTTCAGGTTCGGATCGGGTTTGGATTGAAAATTTTGTTATAATGCACCTCTTTCAACCCGACTCGAACCCACCTGAATTGACACCTCTAGTTGCATATCACCTTATAAGGCGTTGTAAATTGCATTTTAGATTGAAAAAAATGTAAATATATTTAAAAACAGAAAAAATGTGCTACACATGGTCTTATAAGGTGTTGCATATGACCTTATAAGACGCTGCACATTATATTTAAAGTGAAAAAAGTAATAAAAAGATACATTTTCATGTTTTTGACATTGTCCAACTTACAATTACAAAACTAGAAAATATAAATATTGAGTTTTCGACAACAATACGAATAAAAAAAACAAAAAAAAAACAAAAAAAAAACTAGAAATAACTTACATTTGATAGTTATCGACATTATCTATGGTTTCAGGATTTATATTCTCCTGAAAATAAAAAAAACTTGTTATTTTTGGGCAGAAGAATATGGTTGATTGAATAAACAAATAGTTGTTGAAGACTTACCATTTTTTAAGATACGAAGGACAAAACAAAAAACAACAACGTTAAAATTTCTACAAGATATAAGTAATATTCAGGGTTTCAAAATTTTGTGAAGAAGAAGATGTATCTTTTCTGAAGAAGAAGATGAAAACCCTCCGCAAACGAAGTAGATGAATATCGTCGAAGAAGAAATGAGAAGAAAATTGTCGAAGAAGAAGTGAGAAGAAAAATTGATGAAGAAAGAAAGAAAAAGAAAAGAGAAAAAAAGAGTCGACACGAAAAAAAAGATAAGTGAGCGACAACGTGACCTGCCACGTAGATTCGTGGCCTTATTTTCGTTCCTATCTCGTTTTCACCTTTATTTCTCAATTATAAATATTTAGAACTAGTGTTTAATCAAGTACATCATTTTCAGAATTTGTTTATCATTCATTTCACATGAGTAAATTAAAGTTAAAAATAAAAAAATGGAAATGAATGAAAATAAAAACAAAATAAGAATGAATATCCACTCAAAGTTACCATACTTCAAAGGAAAAAAACTCACTTAGACGTATGTACTTGTACAACTAGCTCACTTAGACGTATTCACTAATAAAAGTTCATTTAAACGTACGTACTATCAAAAATTGGCTCATTTAGCCTCTTTTAGTAACCATGGTTAACTTTTATTTTTAAATTTAAATATTTATTAATTAAATATTAATATATTTTCTCTCTCTTCCCTTTTCATTTATTATTTCATTTATTACTAATAAATGAACCCTCTATTTTTATTTTTATTTCTAATTTTTTATTATTTCTATATGAGTATTTATGATTGATTATTTTAATTTTATTTTATATATATGAGCATTCATCATTAATTATTTGAACTCTATATTTCTTCTTCTTTTTTATATATTTTTTTTATATTCACATTAATTATTAATTATTTTAAAATTGTTTGATCCCAATAATTGAATATAACAATGAAAATTTTTTCAACAATAAAAATCCTTAAACACAAAACTAAATTAATTAATAATTAAGAATTAAATAATAATAAAAACTCATTCATCAAACACCAAAAGAGTAATAATCAAATATTAGACAAAACAATTTCTTTACTACTAATATAAGTCGTGAATAAAAATTAAATAAAAAATTATTAATTTCATTTTTATTTATATTAAACTAAATAAGAAAAAAACTCTTTTTTATTTTTATTATATTAAATTAAATAAGAAAAAACCCTTCACAAAAAAAATTACAGAAAAACATAAAATTCATAAATAAGTTGTTAAATTGTTTTAAAAAAATAAGAATTTAAGAAATATAAGAAATAAAAACTAATAAAACAAAAGATGAAATATAAAAGATAAATTAATATTAAAATAATAAAAAAATTAAGAATAAAATAAATTACTTAATGAAAAAGAATGAAAGAGAAAATATATTAATATTTAATTAATAAATATATAAATTTAAAAATAAAAGTTAACCATGGTTATTAAAAGAGGCTAAATGAGCCAATTTTTGATAGTACATATGTTTTAATGACCTTTTATTAGTACATACGTCTAAGTGAGCTAGTTGTACAAGTACATACGTCTAAATGAGCTTTTTTCCTACTTCAAATTGATACATATGTTTGCATTAATAGATTTATTAATAAAATATTAAAATATAGTAAATTAATTTTAAAGCAAGCATTTAAAAGGAGGGATGCCGCATATGCCAACGAACCCCATAATATAATACTTTAAGAGATTATTATTGTAACTGCATATGCAGTGTTTTTGTTCATTCAACTTCTCACAACACATCTTTGAAGGTGGTGATGTGGGCTTTGTTATGGTTCCTCCGAGACAAGGGTCGATCAATACATCTGAGTCGCATTCAACCGCTTCGACTCGAGATATTTCGGTTGTCAATAATATCATTCCCACCACCGCCGCCCAGATGGTGAAGCGTGTCATAATCGGTTTAGTTTTGATTAAGGGTAGGTAGATTATGAGTTTATTGTGAACGATATATAGTTAATTTATAGAATTTGGGAGTCACAAAAATAAATATTAAATAATCTTTTTAATTAATAGCTTTATGGTCCACCTTCTTTTGGCATTGTTTTATCATGAGGAATGATAGAGAGCGCGACTCTGAGACAGCGACTGGGAGCGCGATGATCTACGTGGCCCGACAGGTGGAATTAATAAATAAATAAAAATATAATAATAATTAAAATAAGAATATTCTCTCTCCTCTTATTAATTAATTTTTCTCTCATCTCATTAAATAATTTCTCTCTTAAAATAACTCAATAATTTACAACAAACTCTCACATTAAATATTTAAATATTTTAATAATATGTTTAAATAAATTTTAAACCCTAAATCTTAAACCCTAAACTCTAAATCTTAAACCTTAAACTCTAAATCTTAAATACTAAACCCTATATTCTAAACCCTAAACTCTAATTAATATTACTGATTAGTTGAATTATTAATTTATCTCTTTTATTTATCAAATATTTTTTATGACATCTTTTTTATTTTATTTTATATGATAGAAATTATTTAATAAAAAGAGAGAGATCTTTTTTCTTTTTTTTTATTATTTTATATGATAGAAATTATTTAATAAGAAGATAGAGAAAATAATTAATAATAGAAGAGAGAAAATAATTAATAATAGGAGAGAGAATATTTTACATGTCAAACACGTAGGCATCGCTCTCCCAGTCGCTGTCTCAAGTCGCGCTCTCTATCATTTTTCTTTTATCATATAGTTTGATTATATATATATATATATTGAGTAATGATCCCGCAAATATTGGATATTCTGTTTAATCACAGAATATTCTCTCATCTCGTTAATTTATTTCTCTCACTCTTATTTATCTCTCATCTCTTTCATTAATTTATTTCTCTCACTCTTATTTATCTCTCATCTCTTTCATTAATTATTTTCCCTCTTCTCTCCCACTAATTAATTTATTTCCTCTATTAATTAATTTATCTTGATTATTAATTAATTTATCATTTTTTTCCGATTTATTAATCTATTTTCTCGGTAGATATTAAGTTTTTTTATTAATAATTATTAAAAATATTTTTTAAATTATAAATCCTAAACCCTAAATTCTAAACCCTAAACCCTAAATTTTAAATTTTAAATCCTAAATTCTAAACTCTCATTTCTTTTTTCTTTTTCTTATTATTTTTTCATATCTAATATTTTTATTCTCACGAATTTTTTTTCATTCATTTCTTTGATAAATTCATAATTCAACTAAATATAGATAAGAGATATTAATTATGGTTTAAGATTTAGGGTTTAGAATTTAGGGTTTAGAGATTATGGTTTAAATAAATTAATTAGAGAATGAGAGAGATAAATTAATTAATTCATAAAGAAGAGAAATTAAGAGAGAAATTAATTAACAAGAAGAGAAAAAAATTAATTATTAAGAGGAGAGAAATTAATTAATAAAAGGAAATAGAATATTCGGTGTTTTATGAGAATATTCTATTTTCGCGAACTTTCGCGGCCCCAGATTCGTGTTCCTTATCATTACTCATATATATTTAGTCTTGTAACGTTTTTTTTATTACATGTATCTTAGTCTTGTATAAATTTCAATTTATTAAAATAAAGGGAATGTAACAATACACCTTATACATTATTTCTAATTAGTTTATTTTTAAACATTTAGTTATAATTCTCAAACAACTACATTTTTGTATTATATTTAGTTTTCAAAATAAATAAACTATTTCAGTAATATGTGACTATATATAAATTAATTGTTCTAAATAAAAAGATTAAATATGAGTTGTTCACTTTATTTATACATTTCAAGAATTGATTGTTTATTTTTATGTTGATATATTTTCCATGCCTATCTTTTATCAGATTTTGTTGATTTAGAAATGAAAAAAATATAATAAAGAAACCATTTAATGTAATAATATATCGAAGATTGAATCTGCTTAAATCTTAATATTAGAGTAGTAAAATTGATATTGGAATTTTAATTTCAATTTAAATTTTATGAAAATTTATATTAAATTATAATTTAATTCATAGGTTGAAAAATCTATAGAATTATAATTTAATTATATTTTTTATGTTTAAAACAAATATAATTTAAATAATTTAAATATATATATTTTTAAATATTAGTTTGACAATAACTAATATGTCAAAGAGTTTTCTCTAAAATTTTATTATCATTAAAAAATACCGGTTTAACATATTAATTTCATAAACTCAAAAAAACAATTATTAGTTAGACATTTTAAATTTCTAAATTCAAAAAACAAAATATTGTTTCAAAATTTACTAAATTAAAAAAAAAAAAAATCTGTTTAATATTTTAACATTCTAATTTTTTTTTTATATAAATTGAAAATGTTAATCGTGTTATAAATGATAAAATAATAAAAATATTTTGTTTGGTAAAAAAACATAAAAATATAAAATTTAATATTATAATTCATAGATAAAAATAGTGGAAATGAGAATTATAAAATTAAACTGTATTGAATTTTAATTCAAAATCTTAATTTCAAATATCCTATAAACTTAATAATTAGAATTGTACCTCAATTTCAATTTCAATTTCAATTTCAATTTCAATTTCAATTTCAATTTCAATTTCAATTTCAATTTCAATTTCAATTTCAATTTCAATTTCAATTTCAATTTCAATTTCAATTTCAATTTCAATTTCAATTTCAATTTCAATTTCATGGTTACCAAACACACTATAAGAATTGAAAGTTTTTTTAGACAAACAATACTAACCATTTAGAATTTTCATTAAATATTGGTAGACAAGTTTGATTTAGGAGAAGGAAAAAACCGAAGTATACAAGAAACATCATTAGGTGAAGGATTAACATTAATTAAAGTATATAAACTGATAAAAACATCATAGAAAAACAGGCGGAGGGGGAGGTAACTAGGTGTATAATTTCTGACCCAATACGAAAATGCAATCCGAACACAAAAATATCAAGTTAGGCAATGTTTTTTGGGTTTGAGTCGAAATCACGTCTACCCATTTAAGCTCGTTAATAAATAAAGAAAAATGATATAGGAGGAAATTTGAATTAAGGAATGACATGACAAAATTTGACTGAAATGATAATAAAAAAATTTCTCTCTAATAACTCTACTTTTTTTTTCATCAAATAATTAATCACAATTGAAGTAAATTGATGTAATGTATACTTTTCTTTTATAAGGTTTTGTGTTTGTTTTACATAGTCACCCACTCATATTTTTATAAAATAATTTTTTTAGTTGAAGTATCTAATGATTTAACTTTATATGATATTAATTAAAGAGGAGGGACAGTGGAGTAATTTTTTTTTTTTTTAGGAATTAAAAAAAACTAGCTTGCAATCCAATAGTCATGCCTTCAGCTTCAGATGTAATTAAATTCGTGACTTTTTAATCTCTTAAGTCGACTCTTACCATTGGATTATCTTGGTGGATTATAAAAATAGGACAACATATTAAGTATATAGTCCGCAAACACACTTAACCATTTAAACTTGCTGCCTAACGAGCTTAAACTCAAGAACTTAGGGTTAGTATCATATTTTTTTGCCGCTAGACTAGAAGAGGGGATAATAGGGGGAGGAAATTTAGGAGAGGGAATATGGGAGGGAATGACGTGTCATCATATATCACATCACTGACTTGAAAAATGATAAAAGCTAAGGAGAGAGAAGAGATAATTTTTTTTTTAATTTTTCAAAGAATGATTATGCAAAGTAATTTTCTCTCCCAATCATTTCTCTTAATTAAATTTGGTTAAATCATATTGAATTAATAGAGTCGGTTTAATTCAATTACAAATACACATCCAAAACTTCGTATATAAATATAATCTTTATTTATTTGTATGAATAATCGATTATTATTATTATTATTATTATTATTATTATTATTATTATTATTATTATTATTATTATTATTATTATTATTATTATTATTATTATTATTATTATTATTATCCTTTTTGTCTCCACCTCTTATGACTATAGCCACTGAGAGGATACATTTTTATAATTTATTTTTGTACACTTTTATTATACTTTAAAAAATAATTTTTATTTGTGTCCAAAAATGATATTTTATAATAGTAGAATTAGAGATGATAACATATAATGTTTGAAGCTTTTAAGTTGGACAAGAAATTCAATTCTCATCACAACACTTATTAGGATACAAATACAATAAACATTGTCCTATAAACAAAAGATTTCAGGTATTTTTACTATGGGGTGCATTAAGTTTGAACATGAGTGACAAATTTGAATTCGCCAAGAACCAACATTCATAACCGACAAGATCTTGAAGATATGGCCACGAAGGTGGTGAAGGGAATCAAGTTTCGAAAATGTTGCGACTTGATTCACGTCACAAAGGTTGGAACGTAATCGGAGAAGTAGGAGGATCGGTTCTAGGGTGTTCTTGGTGATGAGCCTCATTTGTTTGACAATAGACATAAAGGAAATGTGGAGAATTTGTGGAATTGAGCCTATGATTTTGAGACCTAATTTGATGTGTCACAATGATATGTACAAAAGGGGAAAAAATATGTGCGATTATTTGTTGGATTAAAAAATGCATGAAATCACATAATGGTGAAGATGATAATCAAATCCTATTATTATGGAAATGTCAAGTAAATCATATAATGATAGAGATGTCAAAGATATCACATGATATATATAAATACATTGTAAACGAGAAGAGAGTGTGAGACTAAACCTAGAACAAACAGAGAGAGTTAGAGTTTGTAATCCCTATTATAACTTTATTGAATTGATTCTCCGAAAAATGACGTAAAATATTATTGGTTCGAACATGGGTAAAATTCTTGTGTCGTTATTTTGTTTTTTCTTACTTTTAGGTTATTGTTTTGTATTTCACTACGATTGTTATTATTCCACTTTCATTTTTAGAGTGATATTTTCACCACATTGACTTAAATCTCAATGTCAAACTCCAAAATATTTATCAAAAATATTTTCCTTCTAATGGAAACATAGTCCGAGAAGAAAATATTAGACTAGTGAAAATATTAAACTTTTCAATATTGACTCACAATTTAAAGCATTCTTTGAACAATCATAAAATACATGATTATCATGTATATGCTTGACATTTCTACGTGTAACATGTATAATACATAATGTATAGTCAATGAGCATATTGAAATGAAAAAAAGACATCCTTACCCAACAATCCACTTTGATGAGACTAATTTATTCTTCGAAGTTCAACCTTTTAAAAAGTGCTTAAATGACAATAACTAACAAGAATTGATACAACGGTCACTCTATCTAATATCTTTTGAATTTGAAAAACCCTTTTATGACTTACATTCACACTCACATCAATTTGGTTGTCAAAATGAATAATTTAATCCAACAAATTCATTTATCCTCAATCCCCTTTGGGGAAGTGTAAAGCTATCAATATCCATGCCATTACTTTGAAGCTTGTGCATTTTATTTCAATTGCAACCATTCAAACTCACACCCAATTAAACCAAAGATTCAAAGAAAATACCAGATCGAATAATTTTGTTACTATAATATTAAGCTTCAATATCTAGAAACGGATAATCAGTGTAGCCGATAATCGGGTCGAGTATGTAAAATGTTTCTCAATTGTACTTGTTGAGAGGCGCATTAAGCTTGAACCTGAGTGGTAAATCTGAATTCGACAAGAACCAACTACCATAAGCAACAAGATCAGTACGATTCTCACGTATGGCTTCATTCCCATCTTCTTGTACATATCCTACAGCCGAAATAAACGTCCCATTGAAAACCTTCCTCATGGGAACAAGACTATCCGAGCATTCACTTTTTTCAAAAACATTTTTCATCCTCGGTTCAAGCATGTGGCAATAGGCTATACCATACTTGTTTAATGCTTCAGTCAAGTAGATCCCTAAAGCTTTAGGATTTGAGTCACCTGATTCATAGTAGTTAGAAAAGGGAGAAAGCCTTATACCGACTCTGTCTGCTCCTATTTTGTTTACTACATACAGCTTCAACTACTTCCAATGCAAATCGACAACGGTTCTCTAAAGACCCTCCATATAAGTCTGTTCTGTCATTGATTTGGTCTTTCAGGAATTGGTCTATTAGGTAACCATGAGCTCCATGGATCTCAACACCATCAAATCCTACACATATTCAATCAATCAAACACATGATCAGCTACCTTACCTATGTGGATTCTGGTTCAAATCATAATTAGACTTACCAGCATCTATAGCATTTCTGTCTGCAAGTCTAAAATCATTAACAATTTCAGGAATCTCTTCAATACTCAACCTTCGGGGGAGGTGTAATCTGTTCAACGTCAATATCAATGCAGAGAAGCTGTGGATCCAATGTGTTGTCGGTGCTAGAAATTGGAGATTGTCCATTTGGCTGAAAATCTGAACAAATGGATTCAAAAATCTCAACATAATCTAATTAGTTTGTGTTCAAGCAAGAATGAGTAAGTATAGATTGGAGACCTGAATTTGAAACTCTTCCAGCATGCCAAATTTGACAAAAGAAGATTCCACCTTTTTCATGGACAGCATCTACAATGGGTCTCCAAGCTTCAGTTTGTTCCTTTGTAAAAATACCAGGTGTTTCTGAATACCTTAAAATTGAAAAAAGAAACTGAATAAGAAGAATGTTTGACATGAAAATTGTGTAAGAAGAAAAGTACCCTTGTGCAGTGTTTGATACTCCAATAGCCTCTGATATGAGAAGGCCCCCTTTTGTAGTCCATTGTGAGTAATACAAGATGGCATGTGGTTGAGGAACATTGTTATAAGATCTTTGTCTTTTCAATGGTGCCACAGGACAAAATTAATGTTCAAAATGAAAAGAAAGCATTGGACAATAAGTAAAAAGACAAGATTGTTTTAGGAAAAGGAAGAAACAGCATTTGGTCATTGATTAAGAAAAAACATGTAAACTGATCAAATGGGTTACCTATGTGAGAGCTGGAGATTGGCCATCTTGTTCTTGTAGGGAGTGTGAAGATCAGGGATCGTTTCCATTTGATCATCAGGGATGGTTTCTTCTTCGATTCTTTCCAATGGAAGCTATGTATGGAGATTGAAGACACTGCCTGGAGGAGATTCATTCCTGTTCATCCCATATTGGAAATCAAATGTGGCCCCGTTTAATAAGAAGGGTGAGATTTGATTACTTACCTTATCATCCATCTACTGCATGTGCTCGCAGAACAGTCCACTTTCAAACGTCAACACACAGGAGTCATTCCCATTTTAGATCAAACGCCTGCCTCATTATTGTGCCAAACCACGTCACATAGTACTAATATTTGTTATAATGAACTTTCATATTTTCCTATTCCCATTTTTAATGATCCATTTAATAAAAAAATTGTTTAAGCATAACGATAAAAGGATGACATTAAAAAAATTATGTACAAATTTATTATATTAGAATAATTAATTGATTCGAAGATTTTCAAAAAGGCAATAAGATCTTCACACGAATCAACGGGTTTTTCGGATCTAATCTCCGGCATCGTCATGATAATGGTATTGTGAATAATTTTTAACGGCCTACTTTCGTTGTTAAAA
Organism: Impatiens glandulifera; assembly: GCF_907164915.1. Taxonomy (NCBI): domain Eukaryota; kingdom Viridiplantae; phylum Streptophyta; class Magnoliopsida; order Ericales; family Balsaminaceae; genus Impatiens; species Impatiens glandulifera. Next base: position 6,652,495 of record NC_061867.1, on the reverse strand, counting down.
GTTCTCCGATTTCTTTTCAACCAGATAATCCACCCGAAAATTATAGGGATAGAGACTCATATTCTTAGTCTCGCATTTTTAGTCGCCCCAATTCATTCCTCCCAATAGTCTTCTAGTTAAATTCCACAAAAGACTCCATATACTTGCAACAATGTGACAATGTAAAAGTAGTTGAGAAACTGTTTCAACCTCTTTATAACACATACGACAATGACTCACAAAAATCATGTTTTTTTCATATATCTATCATCAGTAAGAGTTCCGCCGTGAATAAAACTCCAACCAAAAAATGAAATCTTAATAAACATCTTAGACTCTCATAAATTTTCTCAACAAAGATATATCGAACTAATCTTATTGAATAATCAAAATGTAACAATGTTTCACATGAAAACTTTCATATTGTTTTACTATTATACTTTCATATATATATATATATATATCAGAAAAACCATGATTAGATGGATATCTTTTATAATAGAATTATTATTTCGTGTTCATGTTAAACCCTTAAAACACATTAAAAAGTAAATTAAAGTGTAAAATATATTTTAAAAGGTCTTTTAAGTATTTTTTTTTATAATTCCAACAAATACTAGGCATGGTAAAAATGGAAAAATGTCATAATGGTTGAAAAAATATACAAAGTTATTTTATGATTAGAATATTTTTAGAAGCACAAATAAATTGATTTTATATTTTTGGTTTGAAAAAACGATGTTTCAAGTCCCTCAATGCTCCGCGGAAGAAACAAACGACGTTGTTTTCGTCCCTACTTTGTCTTCTTTCTCGCGACGAATTGAATGAATATCAACCGAAACTTTTGATTTTTCAAAAGTGGAATCGGACGATATTCAACCAAATGTAATGATTCAAATGCTGAAATGATCACCTTAGCTTGGGGATCATTTTGCCAACGATCATAGACATTAATGACTTTTTATCTGAAATGACATTAATGATTCAAATGCTGAAATTAAACATCTCTATGATGTACTCTCTTATATTACCATTGCCCTTATACTTCATTGAAATCAAACTCTCTTAACAATAGTGCTTGTTTCAGCCTTATCGCTTTTAACAAAGCACTTTTCAATTTATGCAAGATAATCTTTAGCATTGGTGGTGACTTCAGACACAGCACCCATGAACACCTTCAAAATTGCACGTTTTATGATCATAAGACTCATGCGGTTAGAGCGTTCCCATTTCTCAAATTTAGCCTCCTCTTCAGGAGAGCTAATAACCGTAGGAGTAGCGAGTTGCTCTGTCCATATCGCAAGGTCCATGTCCATGCAACCGAGAACTATCTGAATGTTCTCCTTCCAATCCTTAACGTTAGAGTCATTAAGGACTGAGACTGAACCTAAGTTGGCATTAATATTTGCAACAATAGCTGAAAACATAATTTAAACTATAACTAACATGCTCAATTCTGTAATTTTCAATCAAATTTAAAATAATCAGCAAATCCCATCCAAAATATCTAGTGCACCATTAAATTCAAGTCTTTGGACAATGAAATTTAACTGCGAGTGATATTTTGTTGTAATAATCAAACACTAACAATAATGCATGACAAATAACAAACCTTTCTTTGGAATGATTTTATATTCTCATGTAAAAATCTTTATAATTGTTACGTGCTTATTATCACAGGTAATTGTGAACTTCGGTCAACTAGTAACCTTCCTTTGGGTCGATTATTTAGTCACATTAAAATTCACCATTACAAACATTCAAAATTCGAACTTAAACAAACTAAATTAGAGAGGTCACTTTGGTGACGTCATAACTTAACTTATTTAATTTAAATAAAGAACAATCCGCAGAATTTAACTAAATAAATAATAAAATTATTTAGAAACTTAACTGTTTTAAAATAAAATCAAAATTTTATTTTCTTATAAAATAATTAAATAATATTATTTCTTAAAAAATTCTAAATTGAATAATATTATTTTATCTGAATATTATTTCTTAAAAAATCCTTAAATAAAAAAAATTATTTTTCAATAAAATAATTATATAATATTATTTCCTAATGATCCTCAATAATAATATTATTTATACCCTAGATGTTCATTCTTGTTCCTGAGATATGAAAGACAAAAGCAAAATATATATATATATATATATATATATATATATATATATATATATATATATATATATATATATATATATATATATATATATGGATCCTTAGACATGATTAGATGTGATGGTCTTTCAAAAGGGCAGAAATCCTTTAACCTTATTTCTTCAATGATAGGGATTCAGAGAGAGAGAGAGCGTGTGATAAAAAATAAGTTCGTTCTTAATTTTTACCAACCAACCTCCCTTTTATAATTTCTTCTGCCTTTTGGGGATCATAACCGTCATAACTGTCTTATTACACTAATTTCTAATTTGGCCTCTCATCAAATTAGAAATACCGCAAGGTATCTACAATTTAACATTCATAACAATAACGTCCTTAAGTAAAATCTCAAACTTCCTTAGATCACATAATATTGACTTATTATAATCAATGACCATATATATTCATTTAAATATATAAATGTTTCTTTAAATTCTAACATTTTTTACTTAATTTTAATTATATACCGAACTATTTTGATTGATAAAGCAGACGAAAAAAATGACATTTGATTAGCTAGGACGGTTTAGTTTCTTAGTTTGGTAGTGTGACTATGAATCAAAATAGCATAGCATTATAACATATTTATGATGAATGCTTACATGCTACGGCTGATGCACATGATTTCAATAACTTGTATATTTTTCATAATATGATATCATAATTTTACTCATCCATGAGCAAATAGTTACATATAATACTTGTTCATTCAAATTTTAGATAAAATAACTTCATTATACCTTACCATGCACTAACGAATGAATCGATCAAACGTCATTTATTTAATATTTATTTAATTTAGATGGAAACAACAATGATCACTCCTGACCATAAATCTTGTTCTTGTACCACAAGACTCCTTTGTTTGCGCCCTCATCTTCATCGGCCTCCACATAAAGACATTCCTTGGCTTCTCTCCATATCGAACTTATAACCGAAGTCCCATCAAAACGATAGTATTCTCCCAACATAGGCTTTATCGCCTTAGTCGCTTCCTTCGCATGATAATGAGGCATGGTCGAGAACAAATGGTGAACAACGTGAGTATCCGTAATATTATGGAGCACCTTGTTGAGAATATTTCCGAAGTCTCTATCCACAGTCGATAAAGCCCCCCTCAACCAATCCCATTCCTCGGATTCATAATGAGGCAACGAGGGGTGAGTGTGTTGTAACCACGTTATCAGCACCAAATATACATTCATCACGAGAAGAGGCCCGACGTAAACGCACATAACCCAACCGATTCCCCTGGCCAAGGCGAGGCGGTAGATAAGGAATCCGACTGAAAGAACGCCCATGTTCGATACAAGTATCTGAAACCGCTCCTGCTTCAAGTAAATCGAGCTGTAGAAGCTGCGAATTAAATGCAAAGGCCAACCCATGGTCAGCAAGATGGTGATCTTTATGGTCCGACCAATTGGATTTTCGGTGTATTTAGCTAGGTGTCCCACAGTTTCCTTACGTTTGGGGACGAAAACCTCGTCGCGTTCGATAGAACTGGTGTTTGCATGGTGCTTGCGGTGGTTGTGTTTCCACGTGAAGAAGGGGACGAGGAAGGCCGAGTGGATGATGAAGCCGACTGTATCGTCGAGCCATTGGTAATCGCTGAAGGCGTGATGGCCGCATTCGTGAGCGATGACCCAAAGGCCGCCCAGGACGGTGCCCTGGACGTAGGAATAAATAAGCCAGGCGAATCCTGACAAAGCAGGGGGTCCCGGGAGGAGATGGATGTAGGATGTGGCGGCGTAGTAGATGAAGGAGACAATGAGGAGATCGTATACAACGTAGGAGAATGAAGTGATGACCGATCTTTGGAAGCAATGTGGGGGGATTGATTTCTTAATCTCGGCTAGCGTAAATGGCGGTTTCGAGGATGGGGCTCGATCGAGGCCGTTCGCTTGTGCTTTTTGGTTCGAAGGAGGATCAGACATTCGCCCACCTGCACCCATTGCTTAACAAACGTCGACCTGCATGCATGCAATAAATATATAATAAGCTTGGATCCATTCAACAAATTAACAATACATACATGATACATCACAAACTTGATCCCACAAATTATAGATGCCATTCAATTAGCACTAAGACACAATATTTCAGTTCAGTTTGGATTGAATTTGAATTTGAATTTAGAATTATATATTCAACTTATCCAAACCCAAATATATTCTCTAATTATTAATGTATTTCATCAAAATAATTTTTTATACTTCTTTTTTTATCAACTATATAAGTAACAACCAAATTTTTTTTTAGCTATTAAATTTTTATTTTAAATTAATTTTAAACTTAAATATAAAAAAATGGTACAACAGATTAAGTATTTAGCCCACAAACACACTTAACCAGACGCAGAACTTGTCATCTGACGGACCCAAACTCAGAACCTTAGGATGAGTATCCATCTCTTATTGCGGGTAGGCTAGAATATGGTATTAATTTTAAACTTAGGGATGCTTATTTGATGGTTTCCTACTATGTGAATCCACTTAATTTGATTACCCTAAGTAATAATCCAATCTACTCTTTCCGATACTATTCAATTTCTCTCCAAATGCCTATTTTTTATAATTATAATTATATTCTTCATTCCTTTATAAATATAATAATAATATTAATTTATTTATTAAAAAAAAATATTTCAATTATTTAAATAATATCAAGTAATTATTTGAAATAAAATAAAATAAATAATAATTTTATTAAAATAAATAATATAGTCATTTTTTATATAATTAATTTTAAATATTATATATTAATAATAAAAAGATATATCATGTTATAACCTGTGTTATTAAGTAAAACGTTATATTTAAAATAAATGTGTTTGATCTATTGTTAGATATTTTAAATTTTTTTATCATATTATTTATATTCACATTCAAATAATCTTTTTGTTTTGTTTGTTATTGAAAATGCATCAACTTTGTAGTGAAAATAGATAGATACCTGAAAGAAGCTTCTGGAAGGAAGGCGCGCAATGAGAATTCTTTTCCTCCCCTGTGAGTGTTAGAGAGAGAAACAGGAGCTGTTTGAATTTGTCAATCCGGTTGAAAAGTCCGGTATTTAAGCTTATGGAGGTGTGATCTATGATGTCGTCTTCCGTTCAAACAGTACTGTATCTTCTATTTCGGCGGCAACGCATATCCTAATTATTGAATGAGGATACATAAATATTTAACATAAAACAATATCTATATATATATTTATATATAATGCTTAATTTTTAAAGTATTCAGATTGCCGGGTCGAGAACGGTGGTTAATTTGGATATTTGAGTTCGGATTTTGGGTTGACCCGCCTTTAAATTTAAAACGGTTAAAAATAAAATTAAAAATGCTAGAAGTATGTTTCAAACTTGCAACCTAACAAAAACAAGTATAACTTTTTAACCAACTAGGCTACTAAAAATTTATATTTTAAATTAAACACCAAATTTGATAAATGCGGGATGTTTTAACATTAATATAAGTTCAACTTTTTAACTAACTAATCTATATATATATATATAATGATGCTTAATTTTTAAATTGTCCGGATTGCCGGGTCGAGAGTTGTGGTTAATTTGGATATTTGGGTCAGATTGTTAGTTGACCCGCCTTAAACTTAAACCTAACAAAAACAAGTACAACATTTTACCAACTAAACTACTCAGACTTTATATTTTAAATTCAACATCAACTTTAATGAATGCATGACGTTTTAATATTAATATAAATTCAATTTTTTTAACTAATATATATATATATAAATAATGATGAGTAAATGGATACTTGGGACATTTTTAATTCTATTGCAATCTTTGGACATATTAAACCTCTTTAAAAAAAAAAAAAAACTAATAATTTGTAACTTGTATCAAGATGCAATAGATATATATAAAATTAAAAATGTTATCCGTAATTTTTTTTCACGATTTTTATATTATTAATCGTGCAAATGCACGGGCTAAATGCTAGTTTTAATAAGAGGATAATAAAAAAATAGTCAAGTCACGAATTCGACGTGACCGGTCAGGTTGTCCCCGCGTCTTGAAACGTTTATTTCTGGACATTTTTAAAATTTTTCTCTCCTACTCACGTAGCATGTCACGTTGATTTGTGAATTTGTTTTTTTTTTTTTAGTTTATTATTTTTCTTTTAATAATTCACTTTTAAATAAATATTCAAATAATTTTTTTTTTCTTTATTAAACAGTTTTCTTTTAGAAACGATAATATGATGATCTAGCTAGAGTTGGGTCTGGGTTCTTATCTGGATTAAGAAATAATTTTTCTTGGATGTATCTGAAAACTGTTTTTTATAATTTATAATATTATTTTTTTATATTTGTTCGTTGAAATGCATATTAATTTTATATTTATTATATTATTTATAGTTTAAAAAACTATTTTTATTTAATTAGAAATGATAATTATAATTGAATTATACCATAAAAATAATTTAAATATTGTTTAAGATACTCTTTCATTATATTTAAGATTTTTAATATTAATTAATAATTATAACCTGAAACATATTTTTTTTAATGTGTTTGTTTACTGCATTACCACAATTCGAATGATAAAACATCTCTAAATACACTCATTTCTTCTCCTTGTCACCATAAATATTCTCTTGCAACAATATGTGTTGGTTTCTTTGTCTAGAATATTCTTTTTGAGTGTTTGTCCCACATAGGAAGTGAGCAAGAAAAATGTCTTGACTTGGCCTTATAAATAAAGGGCTTGGGTGTTAGTGTTCTCTTGAACTATTGAGTATCTGTAATCCGTGTTAATGATTATAATGAAATATTTTTCAGTGGCTCTGCCCGTGGATTAGTCAGCACTTTTGCCGGATACCACGTTAAATCGGGTGTCGCTTTTATTCTGTCTTTTACTATTATTATTATCATTGTTCTCGCATCCGTTATAACAAATTGGTATCAGAGCAGAGTTGTTCAGATCTGCTCAGGCAAGAACGATGGTTGGAGGTAAAAGTTTGAAAGTCGACAAGTTTACTGGGAGGAATAGTTTCAGTCTGTGGCAGATCAAGGTCCGGGCATTGTTGAAACAACACGGCCTATAGGCTCCCTTGATGAAGCCTGCACCTGTCCCACCACCTGCTCTTATGGAGTCTTTGGAAGAAAGGCGCACTCAACATTGCTCTCGGCTTTGGCAGACGATATCATTACTGAAGGTGGCTGAGGAGGAAACTGCTACTAGTTTGTGGTCTAAGCTGGAGACTTTATACATGAAGAAGAGCTTAACCAACAAGTTGCTTTTGAAGCAACGTCTGTTCAGTCTGCGTATGCAGAAGATACACCTCTTAAAGACCATCTAGATCAATTAAATGCAATATTATTAGATCTACGTAATATTGATATTAAGATAAATGATGAGGATGCTGCCTTGATTCTATTAGTTTCTTTACCAATATTATATGAAAACTTTAGGGAGTCTTTCATTAGTGGTAAAGATTCATTGGCTCTAGAAAAAGTTAGATCTGCCCTTCACAGTAGAGAATTGCGACATATATAGCTGCAGTGACACTGTTTCAGATAGTCAGACTGTTGGGCTAGTTGCAAACAACCATCGGGGATATGTTAAACTGGGGAAAAAGTAGTTCCCTAAGAAACTAGTTAGTAGGGGTTCGAAACCATCAGATGTGTGCAATTACTGTAAGGAAAAGAGAAATTGGAAGAATGAATGTCCAAAAAAGAGACAAAATCAACATGAGAAGGCACCAGGTACTGTTGTAGTTGCTGAAGATGGTACATCTCCGAAGAGGATATTGCCTTAGTTGCTGATGGTCACACACATTACAATGATGTGTGGGTTCTGGATTCTGGAATATCTTACCATATTTGTCCTAGGAGGGAATGGTTTTCAACCTATGAGCAGATGGATGGTGGAAATATTTATATGGCCAATAGCTCTACCTGCAAGGTGGTTGGGATGGGCTTGATCAATATTAGGACTCATGATGGAAAATTCCGTACATTGAACGAAGTTAGACATGTTTCACACATGACGAAGAATCTGATATCTCTAAGTCTTCTGGACAAGAAGGGGTTTAGCTTCAAAGGTGAAAGTGGAGCCTTACATGTTTACAAGGGTTCAGGTGTGATTCTGAAAGGTGTGAAGCGGGGCACTTTGTATTTTCTACAAGGTACTACAATATTTGATTCTACTGCTGCTGCTTCCTCCGAGATTGACCAAGGAGACATGACGAAGTTGTGGCACATGAGGCTTGGGCATATGAGTGAGAGGGGGATGCAAATTCTGGCTAAAGATGATCTTTTGTGTGGGCATAAGATAAAGGATCTTGGGTTTTGTGAACATTGTGTTTTTGGGAAACTACATCGCAGAAAGTTCCCCAAAGCGATTAATAGAACAAAAGGCACACTTGATTACATCCACTCTGATTGTTGGGGGCCGTCACGTGTAGAGTCTTTGGGGGGTCACAAGTATTTTCTATTGTTGATTGATGATTATTCAAGGATGACCTGAATATTCATAAGAGTGATGCTTTCAAGAACTTCAAGCAGTGGAAGGCATTAGTGGAGAATCAATTTGGGAAGAAGGTCAAGAGGTTACAAATTGATAATGGTTTAGAATTTTGTTGGTCTGAGTTTAATGAGTTTTGCAAGACTGAGGGGATTGCCAGACATCATACGGTTAGGAATACACCTCAGCATAATGGTGTAGCAGAACGTATGAATCAGACATTACTGGAGAGAGCTCGGTGTATGCTCTCAAATGTTGGGTTAACAAGAATATTTTGGGCTGAAACAGTTAACACAACATACTATCTGATTAATCGTGGACCTCACACATGTATAAATTTGAAAACTTCTTATGAACTGTGGTCTAGGAAGCTTGCTGATTACTCTATTTTGAGAACTTTTGGTTGCACGGTCTACTATCATGTCAATGAGGGGAAGTTGGAGCCAAGAGCAAAGAAGGGAGTATTTGTAGGCTATGGGAATGGTGTGAAAGGATATAGGATCTGGTCCCCTTCTGAGTAGGAATGTTGTCTTTGATGAAAATTCCATGCTTAACCCAACTGTGAAGTTCACCATTCCGGTAGATTGTGATGTCGAGAAACAGGTGGAGTAGGAAAAGACTGAGGCTAGTTGTGAAGTAGAGGAGAGTTTTTCTCAACCATTTTCAGCGGCAAATTTTTCAGTTGCTCCATCATCATCTGTAGAACATCAAAATCTAGCTCTTAATTGCCCTAGAAGAGCTAATTTTGGTGTACCTCCTATAATGTATGACTTTGAGGACATGGTTGCCTATGCTTTACAGGTTGCAGAGGAAGTGGATCCTCATGAGCCATCCACCTACAAGGAAGTTGTTACGGGTACCGAGTCTGTCCAATGGCTTGTTCCATGGGAGATGAGATGGCATCACTTCAAAAGAATCAGACTTGGGAATTAGCTAGAAGACCACCAGGGAGAAAGATTGTCACTTGTAAATGGTTGTTCAAGAAGAAGGAAGGGTTGTCACCAGCTGAGGGGGTCAAGTATAAAGCTAGGTTAGTTGCTAGAGGGTTAAGTCAGAAAGAGGGAGTGGACTATAATGAGATATTCTCACCAGTAATCAGACATACTTCCATCAGGGTGCTACTTGCTATAGTTGCACATCAGGACCTGGAACTTGAAAAACTAGACGTGAAAACAACTTTCTTACATGGAGAGTTAGAAGAAGAGATATACATGACTCAGCCAGATGGTTTACAGGAACCTGGAAAAGAGGAATATGTTTGCAAGTTGATGAAGTCCTTATATGGACTGAAACAGTCTCCGAGGCAGTGGTATAAGCGGTTCGATAGCTACATGTTTGAGATTGGCTATTCAAGGAGTTCGTATGACAATTGTGTCTACTACAACAAACTCAAAGATGATTCCTTCATCTATTTGGTATTGTATGTAGATGATATGTTGCTAGCTGCTGAGAAGAAGTCTGACATTCAAAAGTTGAAGGGACTACTCAGTATAGAATTCGAAATGAAGGATTTAGGTGTTGCTAAGAAAATTCTGGGAATGGAGATCTACAGAGATAGAAGTCATAAGAAGCTAATCTTGTCACAGAAGGGATATATTCAGAAAGTTCTATCGAGGTTTGGAATGGCTACTGCTAAGCCCATTGATACTCCTAGTGCTTCAAATGCACATTTGTCTGTAGTATTTGCACCTAAATCATCTCAGGAAAAGGAATACATGTCACATGTTCCTTATGCTAGTGTAGTGGGAATCCTGATGTATGCTATGGTCTGGACTAGACCGGATCTTGCACATGTTGTTAGTGTTGTCAATAGGTTCATGGGAGACCCTGGTAAGGAACACTGGCAAGTAGTGAAGAGAATTTTCCGCTATCTCAAGGGTACATCTGATATTGGTCTCAGTTATGGTGGTGATAGTTAGTGTCTAGTATCTGGTTACTCTAATTCTGACTATGCTGGAGATGTAGACAGTAGAAGATCAATAATCAGTTATGTATTCACGCTTAGCGGTTCTGTTGTGACTTGGAAAGCTACTCTGCAGCTTGACAGTAACTTTGTCTACTACAGAGGCAGAATATATGTCTTTGATAGAAGCTGCTAAGGAGGGAATCTGGTTGAAAGGATTGGTTAGTGACTTGGGTCTACACCACGATCAGGCTTCAGTGTACTGCGACAGTTTGAGTGCAATATGCTTAACCAAGGATCAAGTTCACCATGAAAGAACAAAACACATTAATGTGATGTGCCATTTTCTGAGAAGTGAGAAGAGGATCAAGGTAAACAAAGTGGGGACTGTAGACAATCCAGCTGATATGTTTACCAAGCCGGTTCCACAGAGCAAGTTTCAACACTGTTTGAACTTGCTCAATGTTAGAAGCTTTTGATTGCCCTTGAAGGGGCAAGTCCTGAGGAAGAGCAGGTCACATCTGGGCATTCAGTGTAATGCATCTGTTTTGTTTATCTGGGCATTCAGTATAATGCATCTGGCACATCTGGTATTTAAAGTACATCTGGTGTAGGGCTGCAAATGAGTCAAGCCGCTCGTGAGCCGCTCGCAAGCTACTCGGTCGAAGCTCGACTTGAGCTTGACTTTGACTGAGTTCGAGTCGAGCTCGAGCCGACTCGTTTATTATTCGAGTCGAACTCGAGCCCATATAAAGCTTGCTCGATGGCTTGTCGAGCTTTTTCGAGCCTCAAAATAATTAAATATTTTTTATTTATTTAATATTAAAATTTACACAATATTTTTTTTATTTCCCTCTCTCTTCAAAGCCCAATATGAAGGACCATAATCCTTAATGTAAAACCCTAATTTCTAATATATATAATTCATTCATCATATTCTACCGTCACTCTTCTTCATCGGTTACTCTTCATCTTCTTCATCACTTTATCTCTTTTTCATCAGTTAGTCTTCATCTTCTTCAACAGTTACTCTTTTTCTTCAAGTCTTCTTCAACAGTTACTCTTTTTCTTCAAGTTACTCAACTTCTTCATCAGTTACTCTTCTTCTTCAATAACTCTTATCTTTTTTTCTTTAGTTTTTCTTCATCTTCTTTAGTTTTTCTTCATCTTTCTTTAGTTATTCTTCTTCTTATTCATTAGTTATTATTCTTCAGTTATTATTCTTCTTCGTCATTCTTATATTTTCTTCTTTAGTTTTTATATATTTTTATTCAGTTTTCACAATTTCTTTTACTCTTCTTTTTCTTCTTCTTTCTTTAATCTTCACATCTTACTAATTTACAAAATCCTATTGGTAACTAAATTTGTTTTAACTTATTTTATAATTATTGTTTTTGCTTTTAGCTAATTTCTTCATGTATTAGGAGAAACTTATGTTTATATAGATAAAGTTGAATAAATATAAAAAACACTGATTTTCAATTGATTGAGGATAGAAAAAAAATCGACAAGCAATATTAGGGATTTATGATAAAAAAATTTAATATATTATATATATAATAAAAGTATATTATAAATAATATTAAAAGAGATAAATAAAGATTAATATATTATATATAATAAAAATAAATATTAGGGATATAATAACTAATATGTTATATATAATATTTAAAAGATAAAAAAATATATATTAATATATATATATATAATAAAAATAAATATTAAGGATGTAATAATGAATATATTATATATATAAAAAAACGTTAATATATTATATATAATAAAAGTATATAATATATATAATATAAAAAAAATTAATCTATTATATATAATTAAATTTTGGTTCAAGCTTTCGAGTCGAGTCGAGCTTTTGGGTAATATAGTCGAGTCGAACTCGCTCAAATTTATAAGCTCGTTCGAGCTCGAGTTCGAGTCGAGCTAAGAAATACTTAATCGAGTCGAGCTCGAGCTCCAACAAGCTTGAGCTCGGCTCGGCTCATTTACAGCCCTAATCTGGCGCATATGGCTATATGGGAAAATATTCAAGTCAAGGTGGAGATTTGTTGGTTTCTTTGCCTAAAATATTCTTTTTGGTGTTTGTCCTACATAGGAAGTGAGCAGGAAAAATGTCTTGACCTGGCCCTGGCCCTATAAATAAAGGGTTTGAGTGTTAATTTTCTCTTGAACTATTGAGTACATGTAATCCGTGTTAACGATTATAGTGAAATATTTTTTAGTGGCTCTGCCCGTGGATTAGTCAGCACTTTTGCTGGATACCACGTTAAATCGGGTGTCGCTTTCATTCTGTCTTTTACTATTATTATTATCATTGTTCTCGCATCCGTTATAACAATATGTATTTGAGTTTTTATCGAAAATCTAACATAATTTTCTAGAATTCGCCATTTTGTTTTTCATATTTCAAATGCAAGTTTGATCGTTTGATTGTAGTCCTTCAAAATGAGTTTAACTGAAGAACCTCTTTAAAATTGTTTCACGTCATATTTACTTTTAGCTTTATAACAAGCATGAAACCTAATAAATAAAATAATTATAACTTGAATATATACAACATATTTTTAAAATATCTTAAATTACTTGTTAAAAGACGTGGAAAACGTGGATCGACGGTTTTTCAAAATTCCAGTATGGGAGGAGGTGAGAGCTGCTCCAAAGTAATTGAGAGTTGTACTGAGATTAGTCTTTATATAATTAAGGAGAAAGTTTTCAAATGAAGTGAAATAAGTGTCTTAATGAAGTGAAAGTCACTGTGGAAAAAATTTATATTATAAGAATAATATTTGAGCAAATAATTGAATATTATCAAACTACATTTATTTTGGATTTTAAAATAAACTCAAACAAATAAATTAAATAGTCATTTTATCGAATTATTGGAGTGTAAAATTAAAACATAACAAAAATTAAACATTTTATCGAACAGTTGAAGTTTAAGTACAAGATTGAAAACAAAAACATGTTAACATTATAATTTTTTTAACATACATAAAATTAGTTGTAAATATTTTATTTATGGAAACTGTATTTTATTTTACTTACCATGGAGCTATTATTGAAGATGAAATTGATGGATTATAAAATTATGAAAGTTAATTAAGAATGAAATTATAGTAAACAAATAATAAATTATATAAAAAGATTGAAAAATTTTAAATTATTCTAATTTCTTATCTTTAACAAATATATATATATATATATATATATATATATATATATATATATATATATATATAAATTATAGGTAAGCTCAGCCTAACATTAGCATGCGAGGAGGATAGAGGGGACTAACTTAATTTACTCAAAGTCAATCATTAACAAAACAATAAATACAAAATATATTTGTTCATTAAATATATATTCTCATGTGTTAAATCAGCATTTATATTAAAATTTGGTAAACATACCTAATTTTATGATTAATTTTATTAATATTTATATCAGCCTTTCGTACCTGGTATAACCTTTTTTAAATAAAAATTATAAATTCTTAGAAGTAAAAATAAACAATTAGACATCAGTTTAGTGAAAGTAAGAAAAATATATTTTATAAACTAAATTTATTATAATTGTGAACTGTGTTACCCTCTTCAATTTAAATGAAATTACGACAATTATCATAGATAACAAAATTAACATAACCTCCAACTATGGGTTAAACGAGCCGAGTTGAACTCGAACTAGCCCTGGCTCAAGTTCGACTCGAATTAGACTTGACTCGAGTTCGGCTCGACTCGTTTTTTATTGGCTCGGCTCGAGCTCTATCGAGATTTCAATATTAAGCTCGAACTCGGCTCGATCATATAATCATAAGCTCGAGTTTAGCTCGAAAGACTTGAATTTAAATATATTTATATATTATAAAAACATAATGGAAGTCGAGAGTTCCTCACGAAGAATACTTTCAAGTCGTGTATTTGAGATAAACTTGAAAAATATATTAGACTTCATTAAGTTTATTTTAAAAGATAAAACAATTTATAGAGAAATAAAAATAGTTTTATATCTTATAAAATATAATACATTGATATTACATATATTAAATAATATTATGTTATAATTATATTTGATTTAATTTAATTTTCAAAAATTATGATTGGTAATTATATTATCATCAAATTTATTTATTACCTTATAATTATTATATAATATATATTTTAATTTATAAATATTATTTTGGTATATTTTGATATACCAAAATATTGAAAATCTCATAATTTTTACTGTACAAATAATTTCGGTATCGGTATAATAATTTTTTTTTCAGTATACCAAAAAAATCGATACTCTCAATATATTGTTGTACGATATTTTATTTTTGATATATCTATAATATCAGTAATATTTATCACCCCTATATATATTTTATGTTATATTAAATAAATATGATATTTTTATATAATTATTAACAAAAAATAATATTGTCAGGTATGGTAAGATATTTTGTTAATATAAAGTCGATTACAACAAAAATAAAATAAAATGATTAGGCTTGAAAAAATTTGATGAGCCATCAAACGAGTTTTATCTAAGCTCGAATTCGGCTCGAATTTTAAACGAGTTGGCTCGAACTCGGCTCAAATTCGATTTTGACCAAATTCGAATTGAACTTGGACTGAGCGATTCGACTCATTTACACCCCTACCTCCAATAAAGTATAAAACACTAAATTTTTGGACTATATATATGAAATATAATCAATTATATTAGGCTATTTATATATATAACTATTTTTAATAAATTATTTCATTTTCTAATCCTAATTCATAATTAATCAAAAAAAAAATATTTCTTAAAATAATATTTTTACTCATTTATTTCTCAGTATAATATATATATATATATATATATATATATATATATATATATATATATATATATATATTCCATTTCTTGATAATTATATATAATAAATAAAAGTTTATTATAAATATTCCATTTCTTGATAAGTATAATATAATAAATAATATTTTTACTCATTTAAATTTACCATATTTTTATGTTTTTTACATCTTTTTATTTTTGTATGGATTATATTTACACAAATTTTATTATTTTTTAGTATACATAAAAAATTTGAAACAAAATTAATAAAAATTAAAAATTAAAAATTATATCTTTAATCATAATTATGACAAAAAAAAAACAAATTCTTTAAGAGGTATATGCGTATAAGTTGTAAAAGATTGATTGTACGGAGTGTTATGAAGTTACTTTATTTGATTTTGTTTTTAATGAAATTACATAATCAAGATTCTACAATGTATCTAAATTCTAAGTTATACAAATAGAGAAAGTTCAAACAAGGATTGCCAGCATAAAGATTCAACATAAACTCATATATAGGGCCTTGATTATCGTCTATGAAGAATATTTTGTTTCTATGAGCCAACATTTTCGAAAAAAATGTGCCATTGTTACATATGATTCGTCAATATTTCAGTTTTTCATAAAATAAAACACTATGATAATTGAGGATGATTATGAGAAGAACATATTAATTCAACACCTATTAGGTTTTTTTTTGGGTAAACTATTAAACAGCTGATCTATTTTGTTTACACAGATTTTTTAAAGAGAAATGTTAAGCATATAAGTCCTCTATTATATTAGGATTTAGTCCCACTTTCTACATTTTAGTGTTATCTTTATGCTCAAAATTTTTTCATTAAACTCTTGGAACTAAAGAAGACAATAGATTGAGTTGATGGGTAAATATCATTCTCACTCTTGTATATCCTATCAAAATCATATATATTTTGAATATAATTAAATTTGACTACATTTAACATTTTGGCCACGGTGAAAAAGGGGTCAAAATCGAGAGTTTTTACTCTCGGGAATGACCCTATATCTTTCGGTATAGACCTAATACTGAAAGTTTGGGTGACTCGCCATTCCTCGGTATTGATACTTTCGGTAAATATAATTGGGCATTTACCGAGAAATATCATAAAGTTTTTGGTTTTTCTTCATAGAGTAAAACCGAGAGATTTCTAATTAACTTTCGATTTTTCCCTCTGAAGAAAATCGAAAGTTTTTCAATTAACTTTCGGTTTTCCTTTTCAAAAAAACCTGAGAGGTATATGGAAATCTCTCGGTTTTTCTTTCAAGGAAATCGAAAGCTTTCCATACAACTCTCGGTTTTTCCTTTTCAAATAAACCTGAGAAGTTATATGAAAACCTTTCGTTTTTTCCTTTCAAGAAAAAGAAAGATTTTCATATAACTCTCGGTTTTTCCTTTTCAAATAAACCCGAGGTATGTGAAGAACTTTCGGTTTTTCCCTTTCAAGAAAAAACGAAAACTTTCCACATAACTCTCGGTTTTTCATTTTCAAATAAACCCAAGAGGTATATGTAAATCATTCGGTTTTTCCTTTTAAGAAAAATCGAAAGATTTCCATTTAACTTTCGGTTTTTCCATACAAAATATACAAAATAGGTCGATTGTTTTGTGCGCAACCAAAACCTGTTTAGCCAAACCAATATATCAATTCATAAAACAAATGACATTCATAAAGCAAATGACCATTATCATTCCAAAATTCTCAACCAAACCAATCATCCAAACAACCTATTTTAAATTCAAATTAAAACGTATTCAATCAATTCATAAACCTGTTTTTAGTCGAAACAACCAATCAAAACGTACTAGAATTAGTTGGTGGGGGGAAGAGGAGGTGGTTGATGTTGCCTCATAAACATTTCAAAGCTCTCCATTCTTGCATTCATTTCTAACATTTCTCTCTCGATTTTTGCATTCATTTCTAACTTTACCCTCTCCATTATTGTTATCAATTCTACATTTTCCGCTTGTATTTCATTAATCGTTCGAGTTTTTTCTTCATCCCTCTTTTCCATTTTCTCCAATTTCATCGTCATTCTTTGATTCTCCTCAAACAATCGATCAATGATCATTGTGAATTATTGCCACTTCGACGATCCTCACGAAAGTATGTGGGTCGGACGCCTGATCCCATCCCGATAACTCCCCCATGTTTTTGGCGTCCGAACATCCTCTTCGTCAACTCAAAGTCAGATATTTCTGGTTCGTTATTTCTTACTTCCTCCATCTCAACCTACACATTTGAAATAAATTTTCATTTATATAATAAATAAACTAGCTATAAGTAATTTATTTAAATTCAATTAACTTACAATTTTCTCTTGCGCTAGTTTGTATGGGATGGGGGTTGGGTTTTCTTTGGTAGGTTTTGAGGTACAGGTCCTCTTAAATATTTCAACAACAGAGGGGGTCCGTCCCATTTCAAGCGCCTGTTGAAATAAATGATTTATAAAATTAATAACAATCATTATATTAAGTTATTAGAAATAATGTACATACCAACTCTTCCTCCACTTGAGCAAACGGTCTACTTCCAATATGATGTGAGAATTTTAGCTTATTTCGGTTAACAACATTGGTACGACTATTGTGTTGTATTTGCAATAAAAAATGAAGTTATAATAATTAATATCAGATTTTATTTGAATTATGAAACCGTACCTTAAATTTTTTAGGGAAGTAATGGTTTCGACACACAAACTCCCAATCATCTCGATCGTAGTCTCGTGGAGGATTGGTCAATATCGCCGCCTCTTCTCATTGATGAATGCGAATATAATCCCTATTCAAATCTGAGCGCCATCTATTCCATATCTGTTTGGCGTGTGCCAATCCGGTCCTTCGATATTGATTAATAGAACCATTAGTACACTCGAACGGATCCTGAAAAATAAATAATTCAAATGTCATAAAAAAGTATTGAATTATTAATGTATAATTAAGTAATGATTATCGTCATAGCAATCCAAAGTGAATCCAATTGGTCAGCACTTAATGCCTTCCACTTCAGGAGGCGGTGTGAGATGGCTTAGGGGTCCCGCACAACCGACCCTAAATGTTTAGATCAAATTGTTCTTCCCTTGCCGATACTGCCCGGCCTCCCATCTACCACACTAAAATTCAGAGCAATCTTTGTCTTTGGTGGCCTCCTAGATAGCGCGATATTTTTGTTCTTCCCCCGTCTCTTGTGGGCGGAAGATTCTTCAAAATTATCAAATTCATAATTAGATATAAATCAATATAAACAATAACTAAGTGTAAACATGTTACCTGTCGATGATGGGTCGGGAGTGGAATGATCCTCCTCATGAGCCTCCTCGTCATCCCTTATCTCAGCAAATGTACTCTCAATAAACTCTTCAACCTCAGCATCAATATCCTCGTCATGTATATCTGTTGGGGGAGCAATAGCTAACGGGTCCACAACTAATGGTGCTTGATCTCTAGAAGACTCTTCTCAGAATTTTAAGTTTTCAGATTGTACAAGTAGGTTTTGGTATGGATTACACAGTTTGCTGAGTGTTTTCCTCATTTTCTTTCAAGTAGTTTTCGGACCTTCAGACATTCTTAATGCATACTATTAATAAATGAGCGAATAATTGAAATAAAGTAGTAATAAGAATAAATATAAAGTAAAAAACATAAATCTACATAACTAATCAATCTGAACTATATATTGGTATACCGCAAATTTATTTTTGTCACAATCTTCCAACTGGGTCGGGCTGACATATCAGGGGTGTAGAATACTTGTTTTGCTTGACTCGCCAATATATACGGGTCCTAATTTTGGGTTTTTAAAATTCAGTTTACATTTATACTTACGAAGCCATATTTATCCACGTTCATTCCTAGTTCCCCCGAGTGTGTATCAAACCACTTACTGAATAAGACAACTCGTTTGTGAGAAAAGTATTGTACTTCAATTATATCCGTTAAAACTCCGTAGTATAACATAATATCTGACCCGTTGTACCCTTCAATAACCACCCCACTATTTTGATTGGTTAAACCTTCGTCGTATTTTTCTGTATAGAATTTGTATCTGTTTACTTTACACCAAATATACATACACGAGTACATACTTGGACCTTCTCCTAAGATCTTGAGATCCCTTCATATGTCGTTATTTCCGGCTAATTGAGCGACCTATATATATTCATTCCCGAAATTTAGTCGTTAAAATAAATTTAAAGTTATTATATATGGTTTTGAATTTAGTCATTCTATGCTTGAAATAGGTGACATACGTTTCTCCACGGGACTCATTGTTATTTGCAATATTGCATATAATCATTGTAAATAGATCGGATATTAAATAGCATACTCTTTAATGCTAATTAATAAGACGTACCATAATAGCAAAATATTGAATCTTACATGTAAAAATGTTCTACTTTGGGGCAATTTTTCAAAATGTATGAATGTGCTCTAACTCGATTGCTATAATCCAAGTTGTATATTTTTCCGTTGGATAGGTCTTCCAACGATGAAAATATTGAAATACCCGAGATTTCAGTTTGTGCATTTTCTTGGTCTTCTTCCTCCATATACCTGGCACATAAACTAATACTCTCATTTACAAGATAACTCTCGCTTATTGAGGATTCGGGGTGATTTTTATTCCGCAAATATCTTTTCATTGTACCCATGTAATGTTCAAACGGATACATCCATCGATACTGGACATGTCCCCCAAGAAAAGCCTCAAATGACAAGTGAACCGTGAAATGCATCATGATGTCGAAAATTGACGGTGGAAAAATTATTTCAAATTTGTAAAGTGTCAATATAATATCCATGTACAATTGTTCGATGTACGCTGCAATCAACTCATTGAAGCAAAACAACCGAAAGAACCGAGACAAATTTACTAACGCATCATACACATGATCTGGAAGGAATCCACGAGTTGTTAAAGGAATAAGATATTCCAATAAAATGTGACAATCATGACTCTTTAATCCCGTAATCTTTTTCTCTTTCAAATTTACACAACCGCCGATATTTGAGCAAAAATCATCAAGTAACTTAAGATCTTTCAAGAATTTACAAAGACGTTTTTTATGATCGGATGTCAAAGTGAAAGACGCTTCTGGATAATGAACTACTCATTCATCATCTAAATATGTGCAATCAAGGAAAAAGACAATGCAAAAAATACAATTGCATAGGCCCCCAACTTTTCGGGGTCCCCAAATTTTTAATTTTTAGTATATAATATTATTAATTATATATTATATGATATATATTTTACCGTATAATATCATATTCTTTTATATTTATTTCCTTATAATAAATGACTAACTTTTTCTCTATATATTATATATAATAATATTTTCTCTCTCTTTATATTCTATAATAATATATTACTTATTTTTCTTTATATTATATATAATATAATAATATATTAATTTTTTTCTCTCTACATATTATATCTAATATAATAATATATTAATTTTTTTCTCAATATTGTATTTTATAAACAATTTTATTATTTTTTATAGCATTTTTTAATCATTAATATTAGGCTTATTTCTACCATAAATCCAACCCAACTTAAAATCATTTGTGAGATTACATTTTAATGCTCTTAATTTTTTTAAATTTTTTTTATTCTTATATTTATATTCATAATCTCTTCACATTTTAAAATATTTATCATATTTTTTTATTATAGAAACATCATACACAATATATCACAAATATTATTAAAGAAGACTTCAAAATCGCCAAAAGCATATCAATACGTACCACCATAGATATTTTTTTTTTTGAAACAATGATCTAGTTATATATTTAATTTGTATTTTTAATATGTTTTTGATAAAATGTACAATTATTATATTCATTTTAATTTTGGGGGCACAAAATTTGAATTTGTATTGGGCCTCCCAACTCTCGGTGTCGGCCCTAAGTGCACCCTAGGAAATGAAAGGAGATTACTATTCTAACATGATCATTGGTTAGAAAGTAATCCCATAATACTCAAAGATGATTTTCAACGTTGTCTAAAATTCTCAGTTAGAGAAGCTTATAAAGAAAAATGTGAATAAATTCTAAGGCAAATTCCAAAATGAGACAAAATTCTGAATTTGATTAATAATTTGTCGTTCAATAAAAGAAGTGACAATCTATCTTGGAAATCGAAAGAAATAGAAAGTTTGTAGCTGGGTTTGGCATGGGAAAGCATTAAAACAAAGGAATAGGTGGTCGATTGACATAAAGTAGTATGATCTACAAAGATAATCAATTAACATCAATTCATCATATGACTAATTTACCGGAAGAGACTAACGACGCGAGATATAATTTGGAAATACATGAATATACCTGATTTATTTGGGGAATGTTAATTCTTATTTATACTTTGATCTAATTTTACAAAAAATGTGAACATTTCTAACTTTCCGTGAACATGGAATGAAATCAAAGAAAATTATAATAATAAAAGGGAAGAGAGACAACTTCTACGCAAATTTGCTGAAATGCTTCTATAAAGCACTTATCTACAATGCATAGAAGGAAATAAATGCAAGAATTTATAGTACAATGCGCAGAATTGTGAAGAAAGTCTGGAAGATGTAGTTGCAAACGGTAATGCACTAATTCATACTTTGAGAGTAATTCAGAAAAATGAAAAAAACTGGAGCTTAAGCCAAAGATGGAATATCTCTTAGGGTGTGTTTGATAACCCTGGAATTAACATTGGAATTGGAATTGGAATTGGAATTGGAATTGGAGGGTCCAATTTCAATTCTTATGTTTGTTACACTTTAATATTAAGAATTGGAATTGGAATTACAATTCCAATGGAATTCAATATAGTGTAATTTGATAGTTCTCAATTCCAATTTTTTAAGGTCGGAATTGTAATTCCAAATTAACACGTTTTTCATGTTTTTGACATTTTCAACACGTTTTTCACACATTTAACACGTTTTTAACACGTTTAACATATTTTCATATTTTGGCACGTTTAACACTTTTTGGCACGTTTAACACATTTTTGACACATTTAACACGTTTTTAACGTCCTTGACACGTTTAACACGTTTTTGACACGTTTAACATGATTTTCACGTTTTTAACACGTTTAACACGTTTTGATACGTTTTTGGCACGTTTAACACGTTTTTACACATTTAACACGTTTTTCACGTCCTTGACACGTTTAACACGTTTTTGATACATTTAACACGTTTTTCACGTCCTTGACACGTTTAACACGTCCTTGACACGTTCAACACGTTTTTGACACGTTTAACACATTTTTGGCATGTTTAACACAATTTTGGCACGTTTAACACGTTTTTGACACGTGTAACACGTTTTGACATATTTAAAACGTTTTTCACGTCCTTGACACATTTAACGCATTTTTGACACATTTAACACGTTTTCACGTCCTTGACACGTTTAACACGTCCATGACATGTTTAACACATTTTTGACACGTTTAACATGATTTTCACATTTTTAACACGTTTAACATTTTTTTGACATGTTTAACACGTTTTGGCACGTTTAACACGTTTTGACACATTTAACACGTTTTGACACATTGAACACGTTTTTAGCACGTTTAACACATTTTTGACACATTTAACACGTTTTTGACACGTTTAACACGTTTTTGGCACTTTTAACACGTTTTTGGTACGTTTTTGACACGTGTAACACGTTTTGATACATGTAACACGTTTTTCACGTCCTTGACACATTTAACACGTTTTTACACAGTTAACACGTTTTCACGTCCTTGACACGTTTAACACGTCCTTGACACGTTTAACACATTTTTGACACGTTTTTGGCACATTTAACACGTTTTTGACATGTTTAACACGTTTTAACACATTGAACATGTTTTTCATGTCCTTGATACGTTTAACACGTTTTTGACACATTTAACATGTTTTTCACGTCCTTGACACGTTTAACATGATTTTCACGTTTTAACACGTTTAACACATTTTTGACATGTTTAACAAGTTTTTTACATTTTGGCACATTTTGACACGTTTAACAAGTTTTTTACATTTTTAACACGTTTTTGACACGTTTAATACGTTTTCACGTTTTCGATACGTTTAACACATTTTTGACATGTTTAACACGTTTTCACGTTTTAGACACATTTAACACATTTGTTTATGTTTTTGACACGTTTACCATATTTTTGACACGTTTAACATGTTTTTCACATTTAAGTTTTTCACATGTTTGGAACGTTTAACACGTTTTGACACGTTTTCATGTTTTTAACACGTTTAAAATGTTTTTAACACGTTTAAAACGTTTTTAACACATTAAACATGTTTAACACGTTGTTGACACGTTTCACATGTTTTTTACGTTTTTGAAACATTTGACACATTTTTAACACATTTAACACATTTTTAACACGTTTAACACGTTTTTCACGTTTTGGCACGTTTAATAAGTTTTTCACTTAGTTGACATATTTAACACATTTTTGATACGTTTAACACGTTTTTACGTTTTTGACACGTTTAACACGTTTTAAACCTATCAAAATGTGTGAAAAACATGTTAAACGTATTAAAAATGTAAAAAACGTGTTAAACATGAAAAACGTGTTAAATGTGCCAAAACGTGAAAAATGTGTTCAATGTGTGAAAAACGTGTTAAATGTGAAAAATGTGTGAAAACGTGTGAAAAACGTGTTAAATGTGCCAAAACGTGAAAAAACATGTTAAACGTGTCAAAAATGTGTAAAACGTGTTAGACATGCAAAAAACGTGTTAAACGTGTGAAAACGTATAAAACATGTTAAACGTGTGAAAAACGTAAAAAAACGTGAAAAACGTGTTAAACTTGTTAAAACGTGTGAAAAACATGTTAAACGTATTATAAATTTCAAAAACGTGTTAAACATACCAAAAACATGAAAAACATGTTAAACGTGTGAAAATGTGTTTTAAGTGTGAAAATGTGTTTTAAGTGTGAAAATGTGTTAAACATGTCAAAAACGTGTTTGAACGTGTCAAAAATGTGTAAAAATATATTAAACATGTCAAAAATGTATTAAACATGTCAAAAACGTATTAAACGTGCCAAAAACGTGAAAACATATTTAAAAAGTTAATATTTTGAACCGATATTTTATTTTGCAAACATAGGAATTAGAATTTGAATTATAATTCTATCATTTTCCCAAACATAGGAATTGGAATTGAATTACAATTCTATAATTTTATTTCCTTACAAGTGACTTGCTAGTTGGTATACGTGTCACACTCCCATTGGTTACTTTTACCTTCGCCACAAGACAAAACCTACTCTTCACTTGTTTTTTTTCAAAATACACTTTTATTAATAATAATAATAATATATATATATTAACATTAATCATTACTATAGTTAAGTCTTACTATGAGATTATTTTTAAAAAAATTATAATGTTTAAAATTTTAATATATATTTTTTTTAGTTCATATCATTTAAATAATTAATAGTTAAAATATTAAAATAATTTATTTTTTTACTGTATCAACTACTCTATTAATAAAATATGTTGATGAGTTTTTCATCTAGTTTAGTGATAGAAAGATGTGATATTTTGGGCATATATATATGTTAAACAAATAGTAACAGTAAAAAAGGAATTTGACATATAATTTTTTTAAAAAAATAAATTCAATATTTATTTATTTAATAATTAAAAAATAGCAAAACTAATAAACTGCTTTATTCATAAATTTTCCTTTATTTTCTTAAACCTACCTCAAATATTTTTTAAGTCTATCTTAACTCAAATTCCACTTTTTTTTTAAGTTCTTTATTGTTTCTCTTAGGAAATAGTCACGTCTCTTTGTTGTTTGTATTTCTCTTTATTATGAATATGCCACGTTGACTCTGAGGTGACACGTACATTTGACTCACATTTGACTCACATTTGACCCGCGAATTGGCTCGGACAGCTGGCCTTAAGGGTCAGTTTGTTTGAGTCTTTCAACTTATTTTCTATTTTAAATACTCTAAACTATTTTTAAAAAATTCCTTTACAATATTTATATAAAAAGTATTTTATTATGGGATCGTTTGGATTTATTTATAAATCTAACTTATTTAAATTATTTTTTTTCAAGTGTCTTTTTTAACAATTCTTTACATCAATAGTAGATATCGATATTTATTTAGTTTTTTACAATTTTAAATGTCAACCTTAAAATAATGTTCAGAATTCGAAAAAAAGGATTAAATAGAACGTGAAATCGATGTTTTCAATAACAAATTTTTTGTAAAGTATAAACCACTATTTAACGGCACATTCATAATCGTAACCAAACCACGAACTAAATGAATGTATAAGTTTTTATACAAACTATTTTATGGATTTAAAAAAATCTCAAACGGTGACTCTAAAAAATTAAAAGGATAATTTATTGTGGAAATTATTATAATAAATTTAAATTTATTTTCTTTAAAATAAATATTTTAAATGAATTCATTTTAAATAATTTTTAATTTATTTTAGATAAATAATGAATTTTAATATTCCATCCTTTTTATAAAACAAATTCCTTTTTAGATGTGTTGTTATATATATATATATATATATATATATATATATACTTAATAATTAATATTTATTAGTTATTATTTTAAATTTATAATTAAAAAAAATATTTGGTATAACTTATACTCACCTATTAATTTACGGTCGAGTTTATATTTAAATGAATCAACCTGTTCATTTTGTCTAATATAAATATCCAAATCACCCAAATCGCTCGACCCGTCTACCCTCACTATTTCGTTATTATCGATCACATTATACTATCATTTTAAACATTTTTACCGACCATTCTCTTAATCCCTCAAATTCACACCCACATATACCACTATCACATAACTTTACTTTGAACATTATGCATTATCAAATTCATTTAGACGCATTATCAAATTCATTTTAGACATTTTGATCAATTATTCATTTAATCCTTCAAATTCACCTCCACGTATTTCACCATCACATAACCTCATTTTGAACATTATGCACTAGCAAACTCATTTTAGGCATTTGATCGATAATTCTTTAATCTCTCAAATCCACACACACGCGCATATATCACATTTTAATATTAATAATATCCCATTAAAATCCGCATCAGCTAGGACGCGAACCCTAGTCTCAAATTTAAAATGTATTTTAACCACTACAACACTTGTGATTCTTGAAATTATTTATAGGTCGATTGAGATTTGGTGGTTGGTTTTGTGGTTGGATAAAATGTGTGTGAGGTCACATATGAGAGGTGAGTCGATTGAGATTTGGTGGAGGGATAAAAGGTGTGTGAGGTCACATATGAGAGGTGAATTGTGATTGTTGGTTGGTTTGTCGATTTGGGGGTAAAAAAGGTCGCGATAAGAGATTAAAATGTTGATAATATTATGTAAAGTAGCCTAACATTACTTTAGATAAGATAAAAATGGATGACTTACAACTTCAAGTAAATTCTCCAGACCGATCTATCATGACTAATAAAATAAAGTGTATAATTGATTTGATTTATAATAAGAAGAAATTTGTCTTTCTGAATGGAAGAAGCATATGATATTATCCCATTTCAAATGAGTTAGCGAAGACTACACAAAGACAAAGACAAAATGTAATGTAAATCTTGAGATCTAGAAAACTTATGACAATGTGAGATGTGTCAATTTTCGTGGTGCTCTAAAGTGATATTGGTGGTTAAAAATATAAGAATATATGAATTGAGATGTATTTTGACCAAAGTTCGGTCAATTTACCGAAGTGTGAAAGTGAGGTACATTGGGAAACAAAGTATATTGGTGGTTAAATATGTGATGATGATGATGATAAAGAGGTGAGTATCGTATATTTTAACTTTGTATATGTTATATTTTATTTATTCAATTTGTCAAATATGACATTTTTTAAAGTAAAAACTTTTTAGAGTTACTTTAAACTAATATTGTTTATTTTTGAATTTTTTAAATAGACAATCACAAGACTAATAACAATTATAATCAAAAATGTAAAATTTATTAATTCTGTTGTGAGGCATTATGTTAGTTTATCTCACTACTCTAATTTATATTTTATATGTAAATATTAATTTTAATGAATATTCAAATTATATTGTGAATTTTATTTTATGTATTTAGTTTTTTTTTAAAGGTGCAACTAAACATGATATAAGTTATAATATACTTCTTTTATATAAGAATTTTTTTTCATTTATTTGGTTGAATTATGATTTATTAATTTTTTTTAAATAATTATAATTTATGACAAACATAATTAATGATTTTTTTTGTTTTTATTTTTATTATTTTTGGAGAATATGGTGGGATGTGTTTATATATTCTATTGCAATCTTTGGACATATTAAACCGCTTTACAAAAAAAAAAAAAAAAAAAAAAAAAAACTAATAATTTGTAACTTGTATCAAGATGCTTAGGGAAGGCCAAGTAGATATCACCCACCTTACCTTTTTACCTTGTATAGTTTTATAATATATTATAAACTCATCATTATAATTATTACTTAAAAATAAAACTCATACCTCTCAAACCTTCAATTCATTCACTGTTACCATCTTTATAGTTTTACAATATATTATAAACTCATCATTATTATTGCTTAAAAATAAAAATAAAATATACCTCCCAAACCTTCATTCACTGTTATGACTGCCATTTCTTCTTCTTCTTCTTTTTTAATACAAATGTCTGATTCAGTTGGGATAGATTATCTCCTCCCAAATTTCCTTTGCTCCTCATGTTCTCTCATAGAAGGGTTCAAAATAGTCATTTTTTTAAAAAATAAAAAATAATATTTACAAACGAGCAACTAAGAAAAATGATTTTTAATGAGTATAGAGTAATACTATCAAAATCAAGCGGTAGAGAATTTTAAAATAATATATAACATTATTATTATTAATTTATTTTTAATTAAAATATAAAATTAATTTTATTTAATATTCAACTAATATTTATATAATACAAGTAAATATTTTAAATTAAATCATTATCTATAATTATAATTATAGGATATGAGACTAACCAAAAAAAAATGTTATGTATATATTAACTATTTAATTAAATTAGATTATTATTAATAAATAAATTAATAAATCTATTACAATTATATTTTAATATTAATAAATATATTCGTAGATCTTTTGAAATATAAGACTAGTTCAAATTTGGGTTAATGCAATAACATATTTATTTGAAAAGATAATCTTTGAGAGATTTTTTTTTTTTTTTTTGATAAAAATATTTAAAACCAAAATGTATCGGGATTCGATTCTATCTAAAATATCTTGTTTCTATTGGCCAACATTCTGAAAAACATCGTTCTAATGTTATATAATTATAATTTTATATAATTATTTTTCATAAAATAAAACACTATAATAATATTAATGATGATTATGAGAAGAATACATTAATTAAACAACTAATTAATGAGTTTTGTTTTCGAATATTTTTTAAAGAAACAACGCATAGAGGTCTTCTAATATGCTAGGATTTAGTTCCACTCTTTACATTTTAAGGTAATTAATATTTTAGGTTCAACACATTTTCATTAAACTCTTGGAATTAAAGAAAAACAATATATCAAGTTTGGTGGGTAAATATCATTCTAATTATTTTATATCCTATCAAAATCCTATATATTTTGAATGTAACTAAATTTTACTATATATAACAATTTATGTTCATTTAGTTTTTATTTAAAGACTCAATATGTGACCAAATACTATATTAAAATTTTATATTTTATAATCGGATTAAGTTACTCAACCCATGTGGAATGCCTATAAATAGTTAGAATAAGTTTTTTTACTTAATTTTAATCATACACCGAACTATTTTGATTGATAAAGCAGACGAAAAAAATTACATTCGATTAGGACGGTTTAGTTTCTTAGTTTGGTAGTGTGATTATGAATCAAAATAGCATTATAACATATTTATGATGAATGCCTACATGCTACGGCTGATGCACATGATTTCAATAACTTGTATATATTTCATAATATGATATCATAATTTTACTCATCCATGAGCAAATAGTTACATATAATACTTGTTCATTCAAATTTTAGATAAAATAACTTCATTATACCTTACCCTGCAGTAACGAATGAATCGATCAAACGTCATTTATTTAATATTTATTTAATTTAGATGGAAACAACAACGATCAATCCTGACCATAAATCTTGTTCTTGTACCACAAGACTCCTTTGTTTGCGCCCTCATCTTCATCGGCCTCCACATAAAGACATTCCTTGGTTTCTCTCCATATCGAACTCATAAACGAAGTCCCATCAAAACAATAGTATTCTCCCAACATAGGCTTTATCGCCTTAGTCGCTTTCACCGCATGATAATGCGGCATGGTCGGGAACAAATGGTGAACAACGTGAGCATCCGTTGCATTATGGAACATCTTGTTGAAAATCCCGAAGTCTCTATCCACGGTCGATAAAGCCCCTCTCAACCAATCCCATTCCTCCGACTCGTAATGAGGCAACGACGGGTGACTGTGTTGTAACCATGTTACCACCACTATATGAACATTCGCCACGAGAAGAGGCCCTCCGTAAACACACATCACCCAACCGATTCCCCTGGCCAAGGCGAGGCGGTAGAGAAGGAATACGACTGAAAGAACGCCCATGTTCGATACATGTATCAGAAACCTCTCCTGCTTGGTGTAAATCCAGCTGTAGAAGTTGCGAACTAAATGCAAAGGCCAACCCATGGTCATCAGGATGGCGATCTTTATGGTCCGGCCAATTGGATTGTCGGCGTATTTAGCGAGGTATCCCACAGTTTCCTTACGTTTGGGGACGAAAGACTGGTCGCGTTCGATAGAGTTGGTGTTTGCATGGTGCAGGCGGTGGCTGTATTTCCAAGTGAAGTAGGGGACGAGGAAGAACGAGTGGATGATGAAGCCGACTGTATCGTCGAGCCATTTGTAATCGCTGAAGGCTTGATGGCCACATTCGTGAGCGATGACCCAAAGGCCGACCAGGGTGATGCCCTGGACGTAGGCGTAAATAAGCCAGGCAAATCCTGACAGGGCAGGGGGTCCCGGGAGGAGATGGATGTAGGATGTGGCGACGTAGTAGATGAAGGACGCTATGAGGAGATCGTATACAACGTAGGAGAATGAAGTGATGACCGATCTTTGGAAGCAGTGTGGGGGGATTGATTTCTTAATCTTGGCTAACGTAAATGGCGGTTTCGAGGATGGGGCTCGATCGAGGCCGTTCGCTTGTGCTTTAATTTGGTTCGAAGGAGGATCAGACATTTGCCCACCTGCACCCATTGCTTAACAAACGTCGACCTGCATGCATGCAATAAATATATAATAATTAAGCTTCGATCCATTCAACAAATTAACAATACATACATCACAAACACAAATGATCGATAGATGCCGTTCATGTTTATCATTGAAAATGAATAAAGTTTGCATGTAGTGAAGATTGATTGATTGATAGATAGATACCTGAAGAAGAACAGTTGATCAGAATTCCTTGAGAGAGAAATAGAAGCTGTTTGAATTGCCAATCCGGTTGCAATGAGGCCACCATTATTTAAGCTTATGGAGGGAGGAGTACTGATGAATGTCGATCGTCCAGTCAAACAGTACTCTATCTTCTATTTCGGCAACGCATGCCCTAATTATTTAATCCGACACCGGAGCCAGCCAATCATGAACATTATAAATATTTAATTAACATAAAACAATATTTTAGTAATTCATGTTTAAATAAATATTCTTTATTTTCTTTATTAAACAGTTCTTCTTTTGGAAACGACTTTAGTCTAGAGTTGGATAAGATATCGAGAAATAAAATTTTTATTTTTGATGTATTTGATTGCATTTTCGTATGAACCAGGTAACTGAAAACTGTTTTTATAATTTATAATTTTATTTTTATTTTATATGTTTTTTTTTAAATGTATATTAATTTTATATTTATTATATTATTTATAGTTTAAAAATATATTTTTATTAATTTAATTAGAAATGATAAAATTTAGTTATAATTGAATTATACAATTATATAATATTTCATTATATTTGAGATTTTTAATATTAATTAGTAATATCACAACAATTGTTGCTACAATTTGAAAATACACTAATTTCTTCTCTTTTATCACCATAAATATTCTCTTGCACATCACAATTATCGTCATCACCATCATAATTGTTATGTTAAAAATATGTAATATATTAGTTTATATTTATTAGTCGTTGTAATCTTATAGAGAAGCTCAACAGTTAGGAAGCTTAAAGGTTTATGTCTTAACGGCTAAATCCTAATTGTGTATTAATAATCTCTTATATGTAAATACAATAGATGATCTTTCTGTATTCTTCTTTCAACATGGTATCAGAGCGCGGTTAATCCGACTCAATCTATTTTCTCGAGACTCTTCATATTATCTCTTCTTTTTTCTTCAAGCCTAAGTGGCTCTCTGAATCTTTTTTTCTTTCTTCATCGGATTGGAGAGAACAACAATGGCCACTGGAAGCGGCTACTCTTACGAAGTACAACCTACCCAGAGGATTACTTCTGTCCTCCTAAATGGAAAGAATTATCTTCACTGGGCAAGATCTGCAACTTTGTTTCTAAAGTCGAGGGCCAAAACAAAATTTATTACCAACAATGGCAAACCAAAAATCTCAGAATCAGGCAAAAGCACAGAAGAAGATATTCAAAAAGTAGAAGAATGGGAAACCCAAGATAGTCAAATCATGTCTTGGCTCCTTCATTCTATGGAACCAGCAATTGCTGCCATTTTCATCAATACAGAAACTTCCAAAGACTTATGGGATTCTGCAAAAAAAACTCTACGGTAAATCCAAAAATTTCTCTCATATATTTCAACTAAAAAAAGATATTTCTTCCATCTCAAAGAGAGGATCAAGCATCACAGACTTCATCGGAGAACTTACCAGAAGGTGGGCTGAGTTAGAAATTTATCTCCCACCAACAACAGATCCAGTCACCATAGCCCAAAGAAATGAACAAGAAAAGATTTACCAAATTTTGGCTGGATTGGATTCAAGCTGGGACAATGTAAAGTCCCAAATTCTTCTCGCTCCGGAGCTTCCCTCGCTCATAGATGTAATTTCAAGACTTGAGGAAGAGGATACTCGTCGGGATAACTCTAAAGGTCTCGAAGACACCAGAGATAATCAAGCTTACTTCTCTGGCCGGGGAACTCTCTCGAATCGAGGTAAAGGGCCAAATCTGAACCTCAAGTGTGATCACTGTGACAAAATTGGTCATATCAAAGACTACTGCTACCACCTCCACCCCCATCTCAAGCCACAGATGCGTGGAGAAGACAGCCGACAAAAAGGCAACAAAGGGGGAAATGGTCGGAGAGGATTTCTCAGCCATGGAGATGGAAAAGGCAGTACGGTGAGAGACTGGAGTCCAATTGGGTCAAATGAAGTTAGGGCTTCTAACGTCTTTAAGGTTGATAGTTCTTCAGATTGGGCTCTCCCTTCAAACATGCATGCTCAAGCTGAAGGGAATACTTCAAAACTCAATCATAATGAAGTGTGTGGTGTGGATCCAGATAACTTCAAACTCTTTCTCCAATTCTCTGATTTCATGAAAACTCAACAAGAGAAGTCCACTAATCAAGTGGACCCAGGTATATCGGCTCATTCTTCTAATTTCAATTCCTCTTCAAACTATTGGATTATTGATTCTGGCGCCACAGATCACATGACTAAAAATAAAGAATATTTTGAAAATTTAAATTTAGAAAAACTCAATCAAAATGTTAAAGTAGCTAATGATTCTAGTATTCCCATTCATGGAATTGGATCAATTAAACTTTTCTCAAAACAAATTGATAATGTCTTGTATGTTCCTGACTTATCATCAAATTTAATCTCGGTTAGTAAAATCACAAAGGACCTTAATTGCTTAGTTATTTTTTCTGACGTTGATGTTGTGTTTCAGGACAGGTCGACCGGGATCACGATTGGTAAAGGAAGACTTGAAAATAACCTTTATATTATTAAACTTTTTAGTTATGCTTTACATTCCAAGAATAATTCTCATTTTCTATGGCATCGTCGTTTAGGACATCCATCAAAGCATGTGCTTAGAAAATTATTTCAATCGAAGTTTGAGTTTTTAGATTGTGATGTATGTCATTTTGCTAAACAAGCTAGACTTCCGTTTCATAATTCAAATAGTTTATCTAAAGCTCCTTTTGAATTAATTCATTCTGATGTTTGGGGTCCAGCACCTACTACTTCATATAATAATTTTAAATATTATGTTTCATTCATTGATAATTTTTCAAGAACCACTTGGATTTTTTTACTCCATGATAAATCAGAAGTATTTTCAAAATTTCTGGAGTTCGTTTCCTTTATTGAAAACCAATTTCAAGCTTCAATAAAATTATTTAGAACTGACAACGGGACTGAATATGTCAATAAAAAATTTTCCTCTTTTCTCAAAACAAAAGGTATAATGCATCAAACCTCTTGTGTTCATACCCCGGCCCAGAATGGTACGGCAGAAAGAAAAAATCGTCATCTTCTTGAGGTTACTCGCTCTCTATTATTTCAATCTAACGTCCCAAAAAGATTTTGGTCTGATGCTTTACTTACTGCTACTCATCTCATTAATCGTATTCCTAGCAGCATTCTTAATAATTCGAGTCCTTTGGAAAAATTAAAAAACAAGAAAAGTAACCTTAATCATCTTCGTGTCTTTGGTTGTGTATGTTATGTGCATATAAACCATACTGATAAATTAAGTCCTCAATCAGTTAAAGCTATTTTTCTTGGTTATTCTACTACCCAAAAGGGATATAAATGTTATGATTCTATTTCTAAAAAACTCTATATTTCTCGTAATGTCATCTTTAATGAAGATGAATTTTACTACAAAACTAAGGAGGATAATAGTGATGATCTCAATGAGTTTGATTGGCAAGATCATGTATTGCCTCTGGATATGAATTGTTCTTGCAGGAATATTCCTTCTGATAGCGATTCAAATACTGCTCCAGATAAAGAAGCAGAAAAAGGGATACCATGTGATATCCCACAAGAAGAAAGTTACAATGATTCAGTCACAAATAATGACAAAGAAACTCAAAATGAAAATTCAGACACTATTCCTGAGACACCATGTACACCTTCAGGGGGAGAATATAACAATAGATCTATCTCCGAAGATATTTCAGAAACAACTACAAGGGATGATAATGTTCGAAGGTCCACAAGGGTTGTTCAACCATCGAAAAAGCTGAAAGATTATCATCTTTATTCGGTAAAGTATCCTATTGAAAAATATTTATCTTATGAAAATGTCTCTAATGAATATAATGCTTTTATCACATCTCTTGATCAAATAGAGCCGAAAACATTTCAAGAAGCCAAGT
This sequence comes from Impatiens glandulifera, assembly GCF_907164915.1. Taxonomy (NCBI): domain Eukaryota; kingdom Viridiplantae; phylum Streptophyta; class Magnoliopsida; order Ericales; family Balsaminaceae; genus Impatiens; species Impatiens glandulifera. Next base: position 6,617,639 of record NC_061867.1, on the reverse strand, counting down.
CCAACCCTAATTGGTGTGTTGCCATGAATAACGAATTAGATGCTCTAGAAAAAAATAATACATGGACACTTGTCCCTCTTCCTAAAGGTAAGAAAGTGGTTGGTTGTAAATGGATATACAAAATTAAGTATGATAGTTTAGGAAAAATTGAAAGATACAAAGCCCGACTTGTTGCCAAAGGATACACCCAAACTTATGGATTAGACTATGAGGAAACTTTTGCACCTGTAGCAAAAATGAGCACGGTAAGGATATTATTATCTATTGCTGCGAATCAAAATTGGGATTTACATCAAATGGATGTAAAAAAATGCTTTTCTTCAAGGCGATCTACAAGAAGAAGTATATATGTCTATCCCACAAGGCTATGAGGAAAATCTTAACTCAAAATCTGTTTGTAGGTTGAATAAAGCTATTTACGGACTCAAACAATCTCCAAGGGTATGGTATGCTAAACTTAGTAGTGCCCTTGTTCATCACAACTTTCGAAAAAGTTCTGCCGATTCTTCTCTTTTTATTAAAATTATTGGCAACACTACTACTATTGTACTTGTGTATGTGGATGATATTATAGTAACAGGTAATAGCTCAAGTGATATCCTTAAGGTTAAAAAGTATCTGCAGGAGCAATTTGACATTAAAGACCTTGGCACTCTCAAGTATTTCCTTGGGATAGAAATTGCTCATTCTAAGAAAGGTTTGTTTCTTTTTCAAAGAAAATATGTCTTGGACTTATTAAAAGAAACTGGTAAGCTTGCTGCAAAACCCGTAAAGACTCCCATTGAAACAACTGTTAAATTAAACACTGAAGAAGGTACACCTCTTCATGACATTGGTATGTATCAAAGACTTGTAGGTAAACTTATCTACCTAACAGTTACTCGTCCTGATATAACTTTTGCAGTTAGTAATGTAAGTCAATTCATGCATGCTCCAAGAACTTCACACCTTTCTGCTGTTTACAGGATTCTACATTATCTTAAAACTACTCCTGGAGTAGGCATATGGATGAAAAGAAACAACCGCATGGACGTCATTGGCTATACTGATGCTGATTGGGCAGGCAGCTTTGACAGAAAGTCGACTACCGGCTTTTGTACATTCGTTGGAGGAAATTTGGTGACGTGGAGAAGTAAGAAGCAAAATACTGTCGCCCGTTCAAGCGCCGAAGCTGAATATCGTGCTATGGCAGCCACTACCGGAGAACTCATTTGGATTAAATATATTCTTAAAGACTTGGGAGTTGAGCTCAAAACCATAAAAATGTATTGCGACAACAATGCTGCTAGATATATTGCATCAAATCCAGTATTCCATGAGCGCACAAAGCACATTGAAGTTGATTGTCACTTTGTTCGTGAGAAGGTTCAATCTGGTGAGATTGAAACCCCATTTGTACGTAGCAAAGATCAACTGGCTGATATTTTCACGAAGGCTCTAGATAAAAGGAACTTTGATAGCATCATCGACAAGTTAGGAGTAATGAATCTCTTTACTCCTGACTTGAGGGGGAGTGTTAAAAATATGTAATATATTAGTTTATATTTATTAGTCGTTGTAATCTTATAGAGAAGCTCAACAGTTAGGAAGTTTAAAGGTTTATGTCTTAACGGCTAAATCCTAATTGTGTATTAATAATCTCTTATGTGTAAATACAATAGATGATCTTTTTACACAATAAACAAGGATCTTTCTGTATTCTTCTTTCAACAATCCTCATCGCTAGAGTTGTAGTTTTTGTTTTCACCATAGTCATCTCCACCTTCGTCAACAACATGATCGATGTCTTACAACACATGGTTGTTACAACGATATGTGTTTGAGTTTTTTCATTAAAAATTCAACACAATTCTCTAGAATTTGTCATTTTGTTTTTCATACTCCAACTGCACGTTTGATTGTATTCCTTAAAGATGAGTGTAACTTGACGGTGGACTTCTTTAAAATTGTTTTGTGATATCGAGTTTGTCTATATTGAGCTAAATATTTTTTTTTTTGTATAACCCGTCTCAACGAGATAATAAATATAAATAATTATAGTTTAAATATATACAACATATTTTTAAAATATCTTAAATTACTTGTTAAAGTAGATAGAAAACGGTAACGTGGATCATTTGTGACGATTTTTCAAAATTCCGTATAGGAGGTGAGGGAAAAAAATGAATATAATTACAGTCGGTTTGATCTGCTCAAAAGTAATTGAGACTTGTACTAGGTCAGTCTTTATATAATATTTAAGAAGAGAAAGTTTTTAAATTAAGTTGGCGCAATTTTGGTGACTAGAATCGTCTTAAATATAGTGAAAGTCATGATTATGGAGTGTCATGCAATAAATATATATATATATATATATAAAAGAATAATATTATAATTGATTATCGTCAAATTATATTTTTATTGGATTTTAAAATAAACTCAAATACACAAATTAAATAGTCATTTTATCGGAAATATTGGAGTGTAAAATTAAATCATAAGAAATAATTAAACATTTAATCCAATTTAAAGTTTAAGTACAAGAATGAAAACAAAAAAAAAATATTAACATTATAATTTTTTTTACAATCAAACATGCATAAAATTATAAAATTAGTTGTAAATATCTTATTTATGGATCCTGTATTTTACTTTTTACTTACCATGGAGTTATTATTAAAAATGAAATTGATGGATTATAAAATTATAAAAGATAGTTAAGAAATGAAATTATAGAAAACAAATAATAAATTAGATGAAAGAACGAAAAATTTTAAAATTATTTTTGGGTGACTTAGTTGTCTCGGCCTCACATAACATTAGCATGTGAGGAAGAGGATAGAGAGGACTAAATTAATTTAGTCAAAAATTATATTAAAATTTACATTGTTAACATCAACATTTATATTAAAATTTGGTTTACATACCTAATTTTATGATTAATATTTTGGTCCTTTTGTACCTTGTAAATAAAAATTATGAATTCTTAAAAATAAAAATAAACAATTAGACATCAGTAAGAAAAATATTTTTATAAACTAAATTTATTATAATTATGAACTGTGTTACCCTCTTCAATTTAAATAATTAAATTATGACAATTATCATAGTCAGATAACAAAATTAACATAACCTTTAATTAGAGGCATAAACGAGCCTAGAACTAGCCCTGACTCGAGACTAGTCCTGACTCGAGTTCGACTCGACTCGTTTTTTATTGGCTCGGCTCGGCTCGAGCTCTATCGAGATTTCAATATTAAGCTCGAACTCGGCTCGATCATATAACCATAAGTTCGAGTTTGACTCGAAAGACTCGAATTTAAATATATTTATATATTAAAAAAACATAATGGAAATCTAGAGTCTTCTAAAAAAGAATATATAATATATTTAATCTTTTTTATTTTTAAATTTAAAGAGAAAGTTTTTTCATTAATATATATATATATATATAGTATTTTATATGTATATTTTTTAATTTATTTATATTTTTAATATGAATAAAGTCTTATATTTTCATTAAAATTGTTAAATCTTATATTTACAAATTATTTAAATTTAAATCAATTTGAATTTTAAATATTATTTCATTCAATATTCAAATAAGATCAGTTCATCACAATTCAGTTAAAATTTAAAAAATTAATACCTTAATTATCAACTTTAAATCTATTTTATTAATTGTTGTCTGAGGTTTAAACTTGTGTCGTTTTTATAAAATGAACATCGAACGGCTTGAACTATAAAAATAATTAGTCAATTTGAGGTTTTCTCAATAGACAAAACTTTCCGTAATCTTATTTTAATGTATTATTTTTTGTTTATCTAATTAGTTTATCACGTTTTAAAATGAAATGATATTTCAAAACATTTTCAACGTATTTTTAAAAAAAATTGAGTATCAAGATTTATGCATTCTAATTTGTCGATGTTAGTTTAAGTGACTAAAAAAATTGAAAAAGATAGATTTGGTATTTATTTTTCAAAAACTTTGTAACAATATAATTTTGTGTACGATTTACCAACTTAAACGTATTTGTATTTTAAATTGAGTATTTTTTTCGAGATATATACCTTCAAAGTTATAGAATATGGTTTGAATGCCTTAAAAATGTGTAATGTCTCATATTAATTGAAAAAATCGTAAAAAGAGAAAGTTGCTATTTTATTTTTAAAAATATGATAAATTAATTAAGAAATTAAAATGTTATGTTAAAATAAGAATATGATCGCTCATTTATTCGTGAGAACGTGTTAGTTGGAATATAAAATAACACACAATTCAAAGTTCTAATATCATTTAATAAAACTATCTAAAATTCGAACTTTAAATATAATTTTAGTCAATTATAAACGAACAGAGGGAAAAAATATTATTAACGATAAATATGTAAAAGATTAAATTAATTGATAATAAAAGTAAACACGTTTAAATTTTAAAAAAAAAAATATCACTTATGGGCATACTTTTGAAATTTGACCCGTCGGTCGGACCGACAAACCCGGTGAACCAGTCGTCAAACCATGTTGGATTGATGAAAAATTGGAAATGTAATCAACACAGTTAAATCCGATCAACTCATCAGTTGGATCGGAAATTCGGCAGCCCGGATTAATCCAGCGGGTCTATCTTATTTTTTTAAAAAAAATATTTTTTTATTTCTCACTTATCACTCTCTCAGTTCCCCCTTCTCCGTTTTTTTGTTCCCACTGAATTTACCTATTTCTAGTTCCATGTAGGTAGATTATCGATTTCTAGTTCTAGATATTGAGAATGACAAAATCTTTCATTTATCTCAAGCTCCACTTTCTACCTGAACATTCTATTTTTACCATATTGTAAGTCATAAATTAAACCTAGTTTCTTTTCTAAATAAAATCATAATTATCCACTAGTGGACTATTATTGTATAAACAATTTGATAAATTTTTATTATTTTTATATTAATTTATTATTATATGAAACTAACTGGTTGAATTAGTTGACCTACCGATTGAACTAGTAACATAGTGACTTAATCCCTTCACCAAGTTAATTACCGGGTTGGATTTCAAAACTATGTTTATGGGTAAAAATCGTATAACTTATATATATATATATATATATATACTTATTTATTTCGAATATTGATATTTAAAAGAATGGTAATACAATCATTTTTTTTATTACATTTCTTCCTTTAGAAAAAATAAACCTCAAAATTTTAGAATCCAAATCCTACCTCTTAAAATTTTAGAATCTAAGCCTTAAAATTTAAGAATCAATTTTTCTTTTGAATAACTTGATTTAGTAGTCGGGAATTCGAGATTGAAATTTGGGTTTGGAGTGAAAGTCGCAAAATCAAAATCAAAATCACGATAGAAAGTCGATGTCTTGTCGTAAATGAAAGTCACGAGAGGGAGATGTTGATTGTTGTTGAGTTATGGAGCCTTCACTTATAATAAACTCTACATTGTTAATTAGAGTTTATTGAGTTTTCTTTTTTTGGTTTTGGGCTTGGGTCTGACCAAAGTTATTTAAGTTTATTACCTGAATATTTACCATATAAATATGTAATTATTGAGGGTTTACATGGTATAGAGTGAATTCTAGAGAGATGAAGTGTGAGGCAAAAACTCAATATTCCTTCTTCTTCTTCATAGTGAAATCTGGTGGTGGTTGAAGTGGATGTAGCTCAATTTCAGTGAACCACTATAAATCTGTGTCTTCTTGTGTTCTTCTTTCTTGTATTTTTACAGATTGTTTCAATCTGGTCGGATTTGAGATATACAAATCCTAACAACTTGTATCAAAGAAGCTAGGCTAGATCTGAGCATTGGAAATAATGACAAGTGAGAACAGTATAGGACATGGGATTGGAAGATTTGATGGGACAGATTATGCCTTCTAGAGAATGTAGATTGAAGATTATCTCTATGGAAAGAAGTTTCATGTTCCTTTGAGTGAGAAACCAGAGAAGATGGATGAAGCTGAATGGAACCTCCTTGATAGACAGGTTTTGGGAGTTGTCCGATTAACGCTAGCCAAGACGGTTGCTCACAATGTAGCAAAGGAGAAGACCATAATGGGTCTGATGAAAGCTCTTTCTGATATGTATGAGAAACCATCTGCTAACAATAAGGTACACTTAATGAAAAGACTCTTTTACTTAAGAATGGTTGATGACATTTCTGTCACTACTCATTTGAATGAATTCAATACAATTGTGAATCAATTGTTATCTGTTGAGATTGATTTTGGGGATGAAGTTAGTGCCCTGATTTTGTTAGCATCTCTACCAAATAGTTGGGAACCTATGAGGGCAGCAATTAGTAATTCAGTTGGAAATGCTAAACTGAAATTTGTTAAAGTTAGAGATCGTATGCTTGCTGAAGAGGTTCGTAAAATTGATTCTAGTAAAACGTTCAAAGGTTCTACTCTAAATGTGGAAAATAGTGGCAGAGGTAATGATAGAAATTTCAACCGAGGTAAGAGCAGATCTATGTCGAGGAGCAAGAGGAGTCAGTCCAAGTCTGGGCGGACATTTGAGTGCTGGAATTGTGGTAAATAGGGTCATTTGAAGAGGAACTGCAAAGTACCGAAGAGAAACAGTGATGATAAAAATGATTCAGTCAACGTTGTTACAGAAATTGTCACTGATGCGTTATTTCTTTCTGTTAATAGCCCGATAGATTCATGGATTTTGGACTCGGGAGCGTCTTTCCACACCACTGACCACATAGAATTAATGGAGAATTATGTGGCTGAAAACTGTGGGAAAGTTTATCTCGCAAATGGTGAGCCACTAGATATTGTTGGCATGGGGGACATCAAATTAAAGATAGAAAATGGTTCTGTTTGGAAGATTAATAAGGTGAGACACATTCCAGGTTTAATGCGAAATCTGATCTCTGTTACACAACTTGATGAAGAAGATCACAATTTCAGTTGTGGAAATGGTGCATGGAAGGTGACTAAAGGAGCAATTGTTGTTGCTCGAGGTCACAAAACTGGAACGTTATACACGACTTCAACTTGTAGAGAAATAATTGTTGTTGTAGTTGATGACTCGAAGAACAGTGAGTTGTGACATTGCAGGTTGGGCCATATGAGCGAAAAAAGGATGAAAATTCTTTTGAAGAATGGACAGATTCCTGAACTGAAGTCTGTTGAACATCAGTTATGTGAAAATTACATTCTTGGAAAACAGAAATGGGTGAGTTTCTTAAAGATTGGGAAATAGCTCAAGAAAGAAAGGCTAGAGTTGGTACACACTGATGTGTGGGGACCTACACATATTTCTTCTATTGGCGGATCACAATACTACGTGACGTTTATAGGTGATTTGACAAGAAAGGTGTGGGTATATTTTATGAAGCACAAGTCTGAAGTATTTTATATTTTCAAGAAATGGAAGACTTTTGTTGAAAATGAAACAAATTAGAAAGTTAAGTGCTTGATATCCGACAACGGAGGTGAATATATCAATTCAGATTTCAAATAGTATTGTGTTGTGAATGAGATCAGTATGGTGAAGATTGTTCCCTGGACGCCTCAAGAGAATGGAGTAGCTGAACGAATAAATCGAACATTGAACGAGCGTGCTAGAAGCATGAGATTGCATGCAGGGCTGCCTAAAACCTTCTGGGCAGAAGCTATAAATACTGTTGCCTACTTGATAAACATGGGACCCTCTGTTCCTCTTGAATTCAGAATTCCTGAAGAAGCCTAGAGCAATAAAAAGGTAAACCTTTCTTATTTGAAAGTGTTTGGTTGTTTATCATATGTTCATATTAATGAATGTGATAGAAGCAAGTTTGAACCAAAATCTAATAAATGTTTTTTCATTGGTTATGGTGATATCGAGTTTGGTTATCGTTTCTGGGATAATCAAAATCGGAAGATCATTCGTAATAGAAATGTTATCTTCAATGAAGAGGTTCTCTACAAAGATTGTGTTGGGAAGATATCAGATGGTGATTCCAAGTTGAAAGAGACTAGTACAGTCGATTTAAGAGATTTTTCAGCTGAATATATACCGACTGTCACAGAAGAACAATGTGTTGTTGAAGATGAAATTGTTGAGAACGTGGCCCCAGAGGTAAATCAGCAAATACCGGTTATACAGTTGAGAAGATCGTCAAGGAATCGAAAACTAGTTGAGAGGTGGTCTCCATCTCTGAACTATATCTTGTTGACAGATAGAGGTGAACATGAATGTTATGAGGAAGTAATACAATCTGATGAATCGATTAAGTGGGAGTCTGCTATGAAAGATGAGATGGACTCTTTGATGTAGAATCAGACTTAGGAGCTCAATGAGCTACCAAAGGAAAAGAAAGTACTTCACAACAAATGGATCTTCAGGATTAAAGAAGAACATGATAAAACCATGAGGTACAAGACAAGATTGATTGTGAAATGATTTCAACAAAAAGAATGTATTGACTACAATGAGATCTTCTCTTCAGTAGTTAAATTGATGAAAATCAGAACTATTTTGAGTTTGGTTGTGAAAGAAGATTTTCATCCTCAACAAACGAATGTCAAAACTGCTTTTCTTCATGGTGATTTAGATGAAGAGATTTATATGCGACAACTAGAAGGATTTAAAATCAAAAGAAAAGATGAGCTTGTGTGTAAGCTTCAGAAGAGACTGTATGGTTTGAAACAGGCTCCAAGGCAATGGTACAAGAAGTTTGATAGCTTCATGAAAAGTAACAATTTTCTAAGGTGTGAAGCTGATCATTGCTGCTATATCAAGAGATTTGATAAATCGTATATTATTCTACTTTTCTACGTTGATTGATGGAGCAAGCTTGTATGAGATTAACAAGCTCAAGAAAGAGTTGTCTGAAAAGTTTGCAATGAAAGATTTGGGTGCTGCTAAACAAATCCTTGGGATGAGAATTTTCAGGGATGAAAAAGTTCTCAAGCTTTCACAAGAAGAATATGTGAAGAAAGTTCTTAGCAGGTTTAACTTGTATGATACAAAACCAGTTACTACCCCCTTACCTAGTCACTTCAGACTATCTAAAGATCAATCGCCTTCAATAGAGGAGGATTACATGGCCACTGTTTCGTATGCCTTTACCATTGGTTGTATTATGTATGCGATGGTTTGCACAAGACCAGACATAGCACATGTAGTGGGAGTGGTTAGCGGGTTCATGAGCAACCCGGGTAGACAACATTGGGAAGCAGTAAAGTGGATACTACGATACTTAAGAGGAAGTACGGATCTCGCTTTGTGTTTTCGAAAGTCTAATATGGGTTTGGAAGGATATGTTGATGTTGACAATGGTGGTGATGTTGATAGTAGGAAGAGCACAACAGGGTACATTTATACTATGTGAGGTACTGCAATCAGTTGGGCTTTAAAATTACAGAAGATTGTTGTTCTTTCTAGTTGTGAGGCAGAGTATGTAGCTGTGATAGAGGCTACTAAGAAGATGATGTGGTTACAACCCTTTTTCCTAGAATTGGGTCAAAACTACGAGGGAAGTGTGTTGAGATGCGACAGTCAGAGTGCCATTCATTTGGCAAAGAATCCTGCTTATCATGACAGGACGAAGCATATACATGTTCGTTATCATAGAAGATTGAGTATTAGCTCTTGAGAAGATTCCCGGGAATGAGAATCCAGCTGATATGTTGACGAAAGTTGTGACAAATGAGAAACTGAAGTTGTGTGCAACTTCAGTTGGTCTTCTTCGTTAAGACACCAAATGGAAAACCACTACTAATCGAGAGATGATGAAGTTAGTCTCCAAGTAAGAGATTGTTGAGTTATGGAGTCTACACTTATAATAAACTCTACATTGTTAATTAGAGTTTATTGGGTTTTCTTTTTTTGGTTTTGGGCTTGGGCTTGACCAAAGTTATTTAGGTTTATTACCTGAATGTTTACCCTATAAATATGTGATTATTAAGGGTTTACATGGTATAAACTGAATTCTAGAGAGATAAAATGTGAGACAAAAACTTTGTATTCTTTCTTCTTCTTCATAGTGAAATTTGGTAGTGGCTGAAGTGAATGTAGCTCAATTTGAGTAAATCACTATAAATTTGTGTCTTCTTGTGTTCTTCTTTCTTGTATTTTTACAGATTGTTTCAAGCTGGTCGAATTTGGGAGATACAAATCCTAACAATTGGGTAAGTGATGAAGTTGTAGGTTATTTAATTGTTTTAAAACTAAATAACACATCATCTAACTAAAAAACAATGATAGTTAAACTAAAATAAAATTGTTCAAATAAAAAGAAAACGGATGTTTAGCTCCAATGACATAATTTGAACCATATTTGTTTAAAAAACAACATAAATTCGATACCAAATTACATAACTCTTTTCACTTAAATTAAATTACTCAAATAAGTTTTATATTAATTTGATTTAAATTTAAATTAGCTATATAAAGCCATAAGACAAATTGATTATAGAAATCTAAAAAATGATAGCATAACACAAACATGAATCTAATATAAGGTAATTAAATACACTATTACTAAGAGTTTGTTAGTTTGTTTGATTAGAAACTAATCAATTAATGTTGTGAATTAATCATTCTCAACTCACGATAAGTTATAATTAATGATTTAATTCATGTTTTGAACCAAATTTAAAAGTATATATTTTCAATTCGTGTTTTATTCAATATTGTATGATTCTTTAATTTCTTGATTGAAACTGATAATAAGATTATTTGAAAATTTTATTTGTAAACGATGTTTGAAATATTTTAAAACTAAATTTGATGCATTTTTTTTGTCAGATTGTTTGTTTCTTAAATAAGGCTTAAAATTTCAATTCTTTATTTTGTAAAAAAGTACAGCTAGTTGGTTTTTATCAATTGGTTTTGATTCTAAGACATGAAACAAAGATTTCAGTAAGCTTAGATTTTGAATTAGGACCTTTAATCATAAAAAAAAAAAAATTTGGTTAAATTTTTTCATTTCATAAATGGGGCATAATCGATTGAATAATAATAATAAATGATGATCTTCAACTCAAATGATCTTAGTTAAAATTAATGTGGTAACCTCCAACATATTGATTAAATATTATTAAAAAATTGTAACAATTAATTTTATTCTTTGCTTATCTTTTAATTTAAATCAATTATGAGTGAAACGTTAAAATTCTCATGTTGTTTAATAAGATTTTTTAATTATTTTCTAGCCTATATATTAAGGCTTTATAATTCAATTTAAAATATCAAAACAATAATAAATATTATTCTCTTTTAAAGTATAATGACCGGCACGAGAAATCGTGAATTTTGAGTATAATATTGATGTTGAATAAAATGTACCGAATGGTCATTTTGAAGCTTGTTTATGGGTCAAACCGTTGTTTTTCATAACTTTTTCATAACGACTCGATTTTCGGAACTCGTGACACGTTCATATATTGCGTACCCCTTGAATTATTATTTTATTTTTTTTAGGGGTTTAAGAGTCGTTTGCAAAAGAAGGCCCAGTTTTTCAGTGATTCTTCTGTTTAGCAGTTGGAGAGGAGAGGAGAGGAGAGGAGAGGAGAGGAGAGGAGGGGTTTATTTGGGGAATCTCGTTCGTTCGTTCCGAGTGGAAGAAGGATCCAGCAACTCCGGAGTTCCGTCGAGTTTCAGTGGAGAAGGACAAAATCACGAGCTGAGTTCCTCCTCTTGTTGAGAACGAAGAAGACTTGTTCGACCAAATCAAGAACAGTCAAAGCTGATTCCGACTCGAAGACTGTCATTCCGCCGCCGGCGAGTTTTGATTCATTCTCTTATCCTACGTACACAGTTCAGGTAATCAATCAATCAATCAATCAATCATTTTGTTTATTGATTTGCTTTATCAAAGATCAGACTGCATTATTTTGTTTGCTTGATTCATTATTCATTGATGATGGTTTATTGATTGATTTGCTGAATTGACTGTTGGTTAAATAATTAATTAGTCAGTTGGTAGATGTTATGGTTAGGTTTAGGGTTTAGTTTAGACTTAGGAGGAGGAGGGATGAAGTTGATCTTATCTAATTAATTCCACATCTCTCAAGTTGTCCTTTGCTGAATTGATCTTATCTAATATAGTTGCGGAAGGTGTGAAGTCACTGGTCGATCTGTTGTATAATCGATCGTTGGAGAAATCTCTCTCTCTCGATCGTATAGGTTGTAATCTAGTTCCAGTAAGCTGAAGAACTACTCCCTGTAATGATGACATCTGGTTTATTCCTCTCAAACGAACTTGCAGCAGCAGCAGCAGCAGCTACGATTAGTAGTAAGTAGCTGCTGTTTATTTCCAATCAAATCTGCAGGGGATCCTTCCTCCTCCTCCTCCTCCTCCTGCAGATTATTGTTGTAATCCATTCACTCCCGGAGAGCTCCTGCCAAGGAGACGAACCTTCACGGCGGCGAACTCTTCGGTTTTGAAGCTGTTTCGTCTGCGTTATTCTAGGAAGATGCTTTGCTGCCAGACGACGGTTCGCTTTGGGTGTATACATCGCCGGCCGGAGGAGACGACGGGATGGAGAAGAGGAAGAAGAAGACTGAAACACGTTTTCATTTTAATTTCCTTATTTCTTTCTGATTCCCCAAACTTTTCCAAGACTTTTAAAGAGGCCCATGGGATTTTTATTTTCTTAAAATAAACTGAATACTTTAATAATTTCGAATTAATTCGAAATTAAAGTGGAGTGGACCCTGAACTTGTTCCGGTTTAAATTTTAAATTTTAAATATGAACCCCCAAACTTTTTGTCAATCAAATGTGTTTTGTTATTCCAACAACATCTAATTTATTATTTAATCTTCTTATTTATTTGATCAAGAATCTAACACACACACTCTCTCTCTCTCTCTCTCTCTCTCTCTCTCTAGTTTATCTTTCTTTGTCAATCATCGATCGATCGAAAGAATCTAACATTCTCTCCCTCTTTCTTGTTTAGATTCTTTGTTAATCAAACCATCAATCAAGAATCTAACTTTCCCTCCCTTTAGTTTAGTTTAGGGTCTTCAAAAATCTAACCCTCTGTTCGCGACTCTTATTCGGTTCGTCGTCGAAATTTCATTTTTCTGTGGTGTTGGAGATGTCGCAGTTGCCGGATGATATTCTGCGAATCATTTTCTCCAAGTTACCTGTTAAATCTCTGCTTAGATTAAAATGTGTATCAAAATCCTGGTTTTCCATTATAACCAGTCCATCCTTTGTGAAACTACATTTGAATACAGTCCTAACTAAGAACAGCCTTAGCCTCTTCTCCTGGGACTATCATCTTCATCTCTTTTCCGCCAACTTTTATTCTACTCGAGCTGTTCTTGAATTTACTAGGGATGATTATCAGCCAATAAGGGATACTGTCTTTGCTGGCACATTTTGTGGCAGCGTCAATGGCTTAATCTGCATTTTAAACCCCGTGGACTATGTTGTTTATCTGTGTAACCCATCAACAAGAAAAGCTATAAAACTGCCTGACCCGCCGACTAATGTCTCAATCCACTCTACGTTTTACACGCTCTACGATTATCAGTTTGGTTTCGATCATGTTAATAAAGACTATAAAGTTGTGAGATTGGGGATGTTAATTGAAGCAAAAAGAAAACAGTTTGGATATAAACTAAGTGTTTACAGTTTAACATCGAATTCTTGGTATTCACTAGAAAAATTCAACCATTATCCTACTCTTTACGGAAGAAGTTGTATTGTTTCTGGAGTTTTCTACTGGCTTTCAGAACACATGGGAGAACAAGAAGTTATAGGATTTGATCTTGGGACAGAGAATTGCAGAGTCATCAAATTTCCTCCTGCTGCTGCTGCATACGAAAGTTCTCCGTGTATTATAACCAATTTAGACCTGTTTGAAGACATATTATCTTTAACCTGTCATTACGACTCCGGAGCTGTCCACATGTGGTTATTAAAGGAAGACAGTAGTATGCAAAAAACTTGGTCGAGATTCATATCGTTGCCATCGCCAATTAACCCTAGGACGGCCTTAATGATTGAATCAGTCAAACCCATTGCTTATTCTGAGTGTCATAAAAAAGTAATGTTGTATATAGATTATACATGTGTTTGGTATACTTTAGAACAGGAGTTAGTTGAACCTATTATGCTTCGTGGCTTAGTAAATCTCTGGAATATTCAACCTTGCATAGAAAGCTTAGTTTCTCTGGATCTGGATGTTACAACAAACAATTTAACCAGTCATGAAGAAGAGGAGAACATGTGAGTAGATTTAATGTTTCTTTTATTCATCGCACTTCATATTTGTAATTGAGTGTGATTTATGTTTTTTTGTAAAGACAGGGAAGAGGAGAAGGTGCGGACGTCGTGAGGTTGAATAATGATGAAGAAACCAACTGACGACCAGGACTCGGGAGGGTAAAGCATTTAGTTGATTTTCGAAATGAATATATTGTATACAGAACTTGTAATAATGAACAAACTTTGAATAAGAAAACACTTTCAGGCCTAGAGTATTTTGCTTTATTATGCTAACTCAAGGTTTTCATTAGTTCTCTCAGTTGCAAAGTACTCAATTTTGTTTGATCTCTATATCAAATTATTATTATTGTGTTTTATTTTCTATAGATATATCATATTTTTCAAATTTTAATAATGATATCGGATTCAAATTCAAATAAGTTAGTGACATATTGATCCAAAAATCAAACACTAATTTATTTATTTTTTTCTAATCATAAAAGAGCAATTTTAATCTTTCAATATTCTCCTAAGTTTATCTTCCACTAATAATTTATAAATCAACTATTTAATTAAAAATCATATATACAATGAAGCATTTTCTAGTCTAATATTTATTAACTTCTCATTTTTTAACATTCCATATTTAAATTTACCGTTCGATATTTCTCAAACATGTACTTTGATATTCTTGGCGTCCGACCAAGAGTTTTTCCTTGATCTTGTTTTCGATCGAGAAAATCAGAAATCCCCTACACCCAATCGAAAAATCCTGGCATCAGACCGAGAATTATTGCCTTATCCTGGTTTTCGATCGAGAAACCCAACTACTCCTTATCTTTCGACCGAGAGTTACGTCTTTACCTAACTTTCGACCAAGAAAGCTAGCCAAACATGGTTTTCGGTCCAGCATCAACGCGCGACCGATGCGCAGCCTCCACGTTGATCGAGCGCCCATATCCGTTTAGAATATGTTTAGAATATTTTCATAAAAAATATGTTAAGAATATTTTCATAAAAAAATATTTTCATAAAGGCCGGTTAATTTATTTTTAAATTCGAATGACTTAAACTAATATTTGTAAGTGTTTTTAAGTGTTTTAAATATCCAAAATTTCATGAATTAGAGACTGTTTTTTAACGGGTACAGATGATATAGTGTGAAAGTTCTTCTTCAAATATCACCCAATATCGAACTCAAAAACAATTATGATCAAATATACGTTTATACACTTATACAAATATTTTTATTGATTTTAAATTAAAAAACAATTAACGACTCTTTATTCGAATAAATAATATTTTAAATTAATTAATTTAAAATAAAAATCTCTTTAATCAAATTATAATTTGATTATTTTAAATTATAAGTTATTTAAATTTGATCAAAACAATTAATTATTATTATTTTGTTAAAAATATTCAACATTCAAACAATTGTTGAAATTTCTCATTAAAATTTGGGATCCTTAAAATGGGGTGTACCTAATTACACTAATTACATAGGTTGAATCCCTTAATTTAATTATAAAACATCTATATGGAAATAACTCGATTGTACTGACTATCCAGAGAAATAATCAGTGTATTTAAACCATAAACCTCAAAATTTTAGAATCTAAATCCTACATCTTAAAATTTTAGAATCAATTTTCTTTTGAATAACTTGATGTAGTAGTCGGGAATTCGAGATTGAAATGTGGGTTGGGAGTGGAAGTCGCAAAATCAAAATCACGATAGAGAGTTGAGGTCTTGTCGTAAATGAAAGTCGCGAGAGGGAGATGTTGATTGTATGGATAGGTGATGAAGCTGTAGGTTATTTAGTTGTTTTAAAACTAAATAACACCTCATCTAACTAAAAAACAATGATAGATAAACTAAAATAAAATTGTTCAAATAAAAAGAAAACGGATGTTTAGCTCCAACTGACATAATTTGAGCCATATTTGATTAAAAAACAACATAATTTCAAAACCAAATTACATAACTCTTTACACTTAAATTACTCAAATAAATTTTATATTAATTTGATTTAAATTTAAATTAGCTATATCAAGCCATAAGACAAATTGATTATAAAAATCTAAAAGAAGATAGCATAACACAAACATGAATATAATATAAGGTAATTAAATACACTATTACTAAGAGTTTGTTAGTTTCTATGATTAGAAACTAATCAATTAATGTTGTGAATTAATCATTCTCAACTCACGATAAGTTATAATTAATAATTAATGATCTAATTCATGTTTTGAACCAAATTTAAAAGAATATATTTTCAATTCGTGTTTTATTCAATATTGTACGATTCTTTAATTTCTTGATTGAAACTGATAATAAGATTATTTGAAAATTTTATTTGTAAACGATGTTTGAAATATTTTAAAACTAAATTTGATGCATTTTTTTTTTTTGTCAAATTGAGTTTTTTTTAAAAAGGCTTAAAATTTTAATTCTTTATTTTGTAAAAAAGCACAGTTGATTTTTATCAATTGGTTTTGATTCTAAGACATGAAACAAAGATTTCAGTAAGCTTAGATTTTGAATTAGGACCTTTAATCATAAAAAAAAAAAAAACATTTTTGGTTAAAAATTTTCATTTCATAAATGGTGCATAATCTTGAATAATAATCATAAATGATGATCTTGAACTCAAATGATCTTAATTAGTTAAAATTAATGTGGTGCAACGTCCACCACGTATTGATTAAATATTATTAGAAAATCGTAACTATTAATTTCATTATTTGCTTATCTTTTATTTTAAATAAATTATGAGTGAAACGTTAAAATTCTCATGTTGATTAGTAAGATTTTTTAATTATTTTTTAGCCTATATATTAAGGTTTTATAATTCAATTCAAAATATCAAAACAATAATAACTATTATTCTCTCTTAAAGTCTCTTTCTAAAAATATTTTAACATTTAATAACATTTAGTCTTCCATTGCTAATTGCTGATGGGTATTGATCATGATCATGATCATGATGATCATATGAAGAACAGATTGAAGATTGATGATCTAAGTACATTGTCCAACCTGATTCACTCTCACTGTTGTGTTTTGAACTTGAAAGATTCATGTCCTAAAAGAGAAGAAAAATATTGAAAGTTTTATGTTTCAATTAGAACTTTGGAGAGTTATAAAAAACAACATGCAGAAATAAATAGTGATTTAGACTTGTATATATTTAATTTGTTGATGTTGGTAGGGATGAGGGGGAGTTTAATTTATAAATTATTTTATTTTTTATAAAACCGGGAGGGAAAGGCAACAAATGAGAGAGATCCCACTTAATATATATCAATAAATTATTTTTGTCCGTTACTATGATGTCTTTCTATTTCATTTATTTATTATTATTATTATTTATTGTAATATAATAATAATAATATAGATATATAGTGCTTTCATTTCATTGATGAATATTATCAATAATTGTCCGTTGTCTTTCTGTGTCCATGGGATTCCATGCCCCCGACTTCTTTCTTTATCGGGGAATTACTAGTAGTTTGTTTTAAGTCAATAGTATCTTACACTAAAAAAATTATAAGAACCCGCTAAAAACTAGGTTGAGTACAAACTAAAAACCGCAAAGGTTTGTTGATTTATGAGTTATTTTCGAAAATAAATTTATTTTTTAGAATATAAAAATGAGTTATTAGAGATGGCTAGAAAAATTATCGTGCGCGATTCACATAAATAAAAATATAAACAAAATAAATTTTAAATATATATATATATATATATAGATATAGATATAGATATAGATATAGATAAAGATAAAGATAAAGATAAAGATAAAGATAAAGATAAAGATAAACGGTTATAATTCAGAGCTTTTAAGTTCTACAAATCACAAAGTCTTCTACTAATTCACTAAATCTTTCTACCAATCTATCCAAATTCATGACATCAACAAATATCAACCATCTCATTCCAGAGTATAATTGCGAAGACTATGATTTCTGGTACGTAAAGATGAAGACTATCTTTCGATCTCTTAATCATTGGGATATTGTGGAGAATGGAGTGAATGAGCCAAAGGAATAAAATGACCTCAATAAAGCCGACCGGAAGGAACTAAAGAAGTCCCGACAAGCCGATGCAAACGCTCTTTTAATCCTTCAAAGAGTAGTCACTAAAACAATCTTTCCTAGAATCATGCGTGCCGATAAAGCCAAAGAGGCATGGGAGATCTTGCAGAGTGAATTTTAAGGAGATGTGAAAGTTAGAGCAATTAATCTTCAATCACTACTCAGAGAATTCGAAAATGCCAAAATGAAGGAGATAGAGACCCTAATGGAATTCTCGACCAAAATCTTTGATTTGGTCAACTAGATGAAATCTCATGGTGAAGATGTTACAAGCAAGAGAATTGTGCAAAAGATTCTCATATGCCTTCTAGAGAAATACGATCCCATCGTAGCCGTCAATGAAGAAATAAAGGATTTGTCAACACTCACAGTCCAAGAATTGATGTCGTCCTTAAAATCATTTGAGCAACGATTGTCTAGACACTCCGAAAAGCCAATAGAGAGTGCATTTCAGTCAAAACATAATACTAGCAACAATGAACGAGAAGATAACTCGAGTTCATACTAGTCAAAAGGTAGAAGATATTCAAGAGGACTAGATGAACGTAGCTCAAAAGACAAGGGAGAATACAACACATTAAATTGCAATAACTGCAATAAGCCAAACCACTTTGAGAAAGACTAATGATACAAAGGTCAATCAAGATGCAACAAATATTATCGATTTGGTCACCTCACCAAAGATTGCCGAAGCGGAAACTCTCATCAAGCATGTCGGGCTGGTGTAAATCAAACAGTCTCGGAGACACACAGAACATTCTATGTGTGTCACAGAGCTATTGACAAAAAGAGAAGAGAATGATTAATTACTAGACAACGGATGCATCAACCACATGACGTCGACCTCAAAAATCTTCTTTGAGTTAAACAAAAGCGTCAATGCCCATATTCAGATCGGGAATGGAGAGCAAACGAAGTCAACAGGGCTTGGAAGGATCTCCATCAAGACGAAGGAAAGTTCGAGTTATATTAACAATGTACTATGTGTGTCGAGTTTGAGCCAAAATTTACTCAGCCTCGGACAATTGGTGGAAATTGGTATAAGTTCTGCTTCGATAACAATGAGTGTATTATCTTTGATAGACAATATAAGTAAAATGTGTTCACCAAGATCAAAATGGTCAATTGAATCTTCGCTCTCAACATTAATTATGCAAACCTAAAAGAAGGTCAAGTTATTATCAGCCGAGATGGTTAGGTTGATGAAAATTCTTAGTTGAATTGGGAAGAAAACAAAGTTGAGAAAAATGACGTTTTAATCAACACTAACAATGATGAACATATTTCATCAGTGCCAAGTATACCAGATCTAAGGTTAGATCAACTCAATGAAGAAAGTTGTAACTCAACTAATTCGACTTCATCAAACTCCTCTTTCCCGAGTTCAACTCCAAAGAGGTACAAATCAATAAACAATATATATGCTACATGCAACTATTGTTTAATTGAGCCCGGAAATTTTGACGAATCAATCAAAGAAGAATCGTGTAGAAAAACAATGGATGACGAAATCCATGTGATCATGAAGAATCAGACATGGCATCTCGTTGACAAGCCACCCGACAAAAAAGTCATTTGTGAAAAATGGATCTACAAAGACAAACATCTTTTTATCTGACACAAGATAAAAGACAAAAAATTCAACTTGAGTTATGTCGATGAAGAACAGACATCTGACATTTTTCGCAAAAGTACTTCCAAGATAGCGGTTTTAACAACTCCGAGCTAAACTTGGAATCCGACAACACATTAAAGGGGAGGGTTAAAATTAATATGGTGTAACCTCCACCATATTGATTAAATATTATTAAAAAAATTTAACAATCAATTTCATTATTAACTTTTATAATTAAATTCAAAATATTAAAACAATAATAAAATATTATTCTCCCTCAAAGTCTCTAAACATAATATTACAATAGATCTTGTAAACGATATTGCAATGAAAAAATAAGGTTTAATGCTTTCAAGCAAAATGACTCAAACTGGAAAATTTTAGTTTTGGTGACCGTGGCTCGTGGCTCGTGGCTCGTGGCTCGTGGCTCGTGGCTCGTGGCTCGTGGCTCGTGGCTCGTGTCATGACCGAGGATTTTTAAGCGTAGCCTGGTCTTCGACCGAGAAACTAAACAGGATCATTCCACGCCGTGATCGGGAATCCATGGCCATGCGAGGAATCATACCACGTTGACTCTGAGGTGACACGTCCATTTGACTAGCTTATTGGCTAAGACAGTTGGCCTTAGGGTTAGTTTGTTTAAGTATTTCAACTTTTTAACTTTTTTATTTTAAAGGCTCTAAACTATTTTTTAAATTAAAAAATTGTCTTTGAAATACTTTTACAATATTTTCATAAAATAAAACTTTATTAAGAGATCGTTTGGATTTATTTTTAAATCTAACTTATTTAAATTAATATTTTTAAGTGTCTTCTTCAACCATTTTCGACATCAATATTAGATACAGACATTTATTTACTTTTTACAATTTTAAATGTCAATCATAAAATAATGTTCAGAATTGAAATAGATGTTTCTAAACAGCTAAAAAATTTGTAAAGTAGATACAAAGAACCTAAAATGAATAATCTTGTATACGGACAACTTTTTAGAATAACCAAACAAGAACTTAAAATGAATTATCTTGTATACGTTTTTATTAAAATATTTTATTAATTTAAAAATTCTCACTCTCAAAAATCAAAAGGATAATTTATTGCGGAAATTATTATTATAGATTCCAAAATCTTATTTAAATCTATTTTCTTTAAAATAAATATTTTAAATAAGTTTTAAATTAAATGAAATTCATTTTAAATGTTTTTTAATTTTTTTTCAAAAAATAATGAATTTTAATATGCCCATCATTTTGATAAAAAAAATCCCTCTAAAGCAAACAACAAAATTCCCAAAACTCAAATACTGAAATGTACCTAATTTTGTTCGGGAAATTTCACGAAAACCCTAAAATCAATCTTAAATGCGCTAATGACTAACGCATAAATTAAATTGCGATGGTGACCACTTAATTTATTTTGACGAAAATACTTCATCCGCGTAATGCGAAGAGGAGGACCGTCATGCGAAGGGAAAATGAGTGAAAAGTCCAAAATACCCTTAGACCTTGATCGGATTGTTTTTTTCAACTTAGAGGGAGAAAAAATTAATAATTGTTGATGATTTTGAGGAGACTCATTCTCTCTCTTCCCGCTCTTCTCCTCTTTCTCTCTAAACGGCGGCGATCGACGGACAACCATGGTGGCGATCTTCGACGGACACCACCATGAGTACGAGCACGAGCATTGTGGCAACTGGTACTCTTCTTCCTCAACCTGTTTGTTGTTTTTATTGTTTATTTAAATGTAATAGAAATAAGAACATAAATCGATCAAATCTCATTATATTAGAACGGGTTTTCGTTGTCAATCTGTATGATGTGTTCGTTTAGTGGTCCGTCGCGAGAAAGAACATGGAGTAGAGAGAGAAGAGAGAGAAAGGAAAATAACGAAATAAAAAAAATGAGTATTTATATAAAGAATTAGGGTCTTTCGCGTGACGATCCTCCCTTTCGCATTAAGCAAATTGGGTATTTTTATTAAAAAAAATTAAGTGTTCACCAGCGCAATTAAAATTATGCGCTGATCACCAACGAATTTAACCTTTTTTATGGTCATTTCGTCAAATTTCCATTTTGTTTTATAGATAAAAAAAATTAGGGTTTACACCCTATTAATATAATTATCCTTTCTCTATTTTTTTAATAGGAAACAAACTTTATAAAAAAAATACTTAATAGGAAACCAACTTTATAAAAATAAATGGTGTCATTAAATGTGTAAAAGATTGAATTTGGATAAGAGAATTTATATATAACTAGCATTTAGCCCGTGCATTTGCACGAGTAATAATATAAAAAACCGTGAAAAAAATTACGTATAACATTTTTAATTTTATTTTTAACCGTTTTAAGTATATGGGTGAGTCAACCCACAATCCGACCCAAGTATCTATTTACTCCACATCATTATATATTAATTAGTTAAAAAGTTAAACTTATAGTAATATTAAAACGTCTCGCGTTTATCAAATTTGGTGTTGAATTTAAAATATAAAGTCTTTGTAGCTTAATTGGTTAAAGAGTTGTACTTGTCTTGTTAGGTTGCAAGTTCGAAACATACTTCTAGCATTTTTAATTTTATTTTTAACCGTTTTAAATATAAAAACGGGTCAACCCACAATCCGACCCAAGTATCCAAATTAACCACAGCTCTCGACCCGGCAATCCGGACACTTTAAAAATTAAGCATCATTATATATATATAAATTAGTTAGTTAAAAAGTTGAACTTATATTAATATTAAAACGTACCGCGTTTATAAATTTGGTGTTGAATTTAAAATATAAAGTCTTTGTAGCCTAGTTGGTTAACAGGTTGTACTTGTTTTGTTATGTTGCAAGTTTGAAACATACCTCTAGCATTTTTAATTTTATTTTTAACCGTTTTAAATTTAAAAACGAGTCAACCCACAATCCGACCCAAGTATCCAAATTAACCACAGCTTTCACCCGACAATCCGGACACTTTAAAAATTAAGCATCATTTTATATATATATATATAGATTATGTTATTTTAAGAGATTTGCTACAAACGTGCTATTATATATTATATATATATATATATATAATTTAAAAATATATTAATATACTAATAATTTTAAAAAGTTATTTGTAATAATTCTATAATAGAAATTGAAAAAAAAAATTATTAAATATTTTTTTAATAATAATAAATTAAAAAAAGAGAAAATTATTAAATAATTTAAGGTAATACGACCAATCAAAAATTAAATAGAAAGAGAATTATTATGGTGGGAGTTGAAAATATTTCCCTCGCCTATCTATCGTTATTTTAATTATATATTATAAAAAAAAATAATTTTTTTTTATTATATATAAATATATTAACATTTTTTTATCTCTTTTTCTATGTTATACTAACATTTCTATTTTCTATATATTAGTTTATATTCTTATATATATTTAATTTTAAATAATTTATAATTATTATATTTATTTTAATTTTAACTATTGAACTAGTATATACTAGGGCTGAAAATGAGACGAGCTGCTCGTGAGCTGCTCGCGAGTAGCTCGGTCAAAGCTCGACTCGAGCTCGGTCAAATTCGAGCTTGAGCATGTTCGAGCTCGACTCGTTATATAATCGAGCCGAGTTCGAGTAGTTATATACTCGGCTCGAGTACTCGAGCGAGCTACTCGAATATATATAATTTATATTAATATATTTTATATTTAATTTATATTTTATATTATATATATATATATTTTTTAATTTATATTTTATATTTTATATTTTATATTTTATATTTTATATTTTATATTTTATATTTTATATTTTATATTTTATATTTTATATTTTATATTTTATATTTTATATTTTATATTTTATATTTTATATTTTATATTTTATATTTTATATTTTATATTTTATATTTTATATTTATAATATAAAAAATTGTAATACTTTAATTAAATATAAAATATGAGTATTAAAATATAAAATATAAATTTATACCATAAATGGCTAAATCCCTAACGGGCACCCTCCCTCTTCATTCTTCTCCAGTTCTCCTTCAAAGTTCAAAGTCCAAAATCCCTAACCCTAACCTTTCTCCTCCAAAATCCCTAACCTCTTCTCCTCCATAGTTCATTCGGACAGCCGCCAACAAAGAACTAGGTTTTCATCAAACGAGAAAGCAAACGTCACCAAGGAGCTCAATGCAAAGCACCAAAAGGTTTTCATCGTTTTCCCCTTTTTTATTTTCATTTCAATTTCTTCTTTATTCTCTTTCGATCTTGCATAGATTCGATATGTTATACTTCCGATCTGTCAACAAAGAACTAGATTCTCTTCAATTTAATATCTGCATTTAGGAATCTTGCTAATATGAATACTGTAATACTGCATTTAAGTCTGTACTCTGTAATACTTAAATATTGTACTAATTTAATATATTGTATGTTTGAATTTTAGATATTTTTAGTTAGAATGGTTATGTTTTAAGTTGAATGTTTTAATGTGTAATGTTGTGTGTTCTATTTGATTTTGATGGAATGTTTATGTTTTAGGTGAAATGAATAATTCTATATGTTTATTCATTTTGTTGTGATCTTTTGATATATTGAAAGTGTGAAACTATTTAGTTGATATGTTTTAATTTTGTATGTTTCGAGTCGAGTTCGAGCTCGAGCTCGAGCTATAAATCGAACTAATTGAGTCGAGCTCGAGCCGAGCTCTTGAGCTCGGTAAAATTTAAGCTAATTGAGTCGAGTTCGAGTCGAGCTCGAGTACTTGTTTTGAGTTCGAGCTCGAGCTTTAATTTTGATACTCGATCGAGCTCGAGCTCGAGCCGTTGAAATTTTTTCGAGCTTACTCGAGCTCGACTCGACTCGTTTTCAGCCCTAGTATATACTACTATTCTCAACCAATGGCTTGTTTGATGTTTCTAATCAATAATTTTATTAATTTAAATATCAAAATTACTCTTTGATTTTATCTTCTTTCTAAATTATTATCATCTCACCTAAATTCTATCCTCTAAACTCAAATTAGTCTTCAAATTTTTAAAATTATTTTTTTCATAATTTTTATCAAATTAGGAGAAAATTTAGGTAAAATCTAAAAAAAAATAAAAAAAAATCTAATACCGGTCCCGGTCCCGTTAAGGTGTTATACGGTTATATTAAATAAATATTGTTTTATTTAAAAAAATTAAAATTATCAACTATTTCATTCGATTATAATTTTTCAAGTATATTTCATTATTTTTATTTTGATATAATAAAAATTTAAATTATATAATAATAAATTAATAAATAAATATCTTTTAAATTTATGGACGTGCATAACTATTAAAATTTATCTAGATTTATCTATTATTAAAAAAATATTTATTTAATTTCTCACCTAATTAGAGTTATTTAAGGTGTTAAGTTTATTTCCATTATATATTTTCTCCTCTTTATCCTCTTTCATATATTTTATTATTATAATATTTATATAATATTATCAAAATTTTATATTTTAATCATATATTTATAAATTAGTTTAAATTTAAATTAATTTAAATTTAATATTATACAATATTTAATAAATTATTATAACTTATTTTACTTATTCAAATAAAAATAATCATAATTCAAATAAAAAATTGATACATTAATTATTAAATTTATTTTATTATAGTATTTATTAATTATTTTGTAATTATTATTTTTTAACTATTTTCTTATTGTAAAGTTATATATTATTAATGTAAATTTTGATTTCAAATATATATATATATATATATATATATTATATAATATGTATCTAACTTTAATTCAATTTTTAGATATATAATATAATTTTAAATATATATATATTTAGTTTGTTTTATATCGGATGTAACTAATTTTTTTTATATAAAAAAATTGTTTGTATTAAGAAATAAAATATATTATAAACTCATTTTGATAAAAAAAAAA
Source organism: Impatiens glandulifera (assembly GCF_907164915.1). Taxonomy (NCBI): domain Eukaryota; kingdom Viridiplantae; phylum Streptophyta; class Magnoliopsida; order Ericales; family Balsaminaceae; genus Impatiens; species Impatiens glandulifera. The sequence goes on along the minus strand of NC_061867.1, from coordinate 6,591,847 downwards.
TGAAAAAGAGAAAAAAATAATAAATTAAATATAAATAATAAATTTATTATATTAATTAATTAGATAGGAGTAGGACACCTAAATATAAAAAATTAAATTAGGCCTAATATCTGTAACCCTAGTTACTCTTATTCTTTTTAATATAAATAGATTGGCGCCCCTTTAGTTTTTTAGACCTAATCCTTCTTCTTCTTTTTCAGTTCTCTTACAATATTACAATAGTAATAGTTCAGCCTCCAGGTAACTTTAATTATACATCAAACATTGTTTATACGAATTTATTCATCTTTTTCTTCTTAACTTGGCATAAATTCGAATTTACGAAACTAATAATAGAGGTTTGATGAAGATGCATGCATTCAGTTGAAAGCCTATGATACAAGTTAATTGTTCTTCTTTGATTTTCTTTTTGGCTTACATTGTGCAGTCTAAAGATGATGCAATTACCAAATGAGATTCTAGAGGAGATTTTTTGTCGGTTGTCAGTTAGGGATCTGATCCGTTTCAGATGTGTATCTAAATCATGGTTTGCCCTAATCAGTAGTCCGTATTTTGTCAAATTGCATATGGAACGATCGGATCAAACCAAGAGCAACCATAGTCTCTACCTTCCGAATGACATTCACTGTCGGGAGGTTTTTGATTTCCTAAAACCGGTGAAGGTTGATTATGTTCCATTGAAGTTTCGGAACTATGGACTTCAGCCTAGTGGTTCCTGTAATGGCTTGCTTTGCATGTCAAAGATGAATGACATTGACAATGTTTTTTTATGGAATCCATCAACAAAAAAGTATATAAAACTGCCTTATGAACCTGTTGATCTACCCTATAGAATTGACTTATTTATTTGGACGTGTGATTATCGAATTGTTTATGATAGCACTAATGAAGATTACAAGGTGGTGAGATTTGGGGTGCTCCAACTTGGACGACGCGCCATCGACGTCATCGACTATGAGGTTAAGGTTTATAGTTTGAGATTAAATTTGTGGCATAGACTAGAGAAGTTTGATCACTATCCGAATTGGAAGAGCATTGGAGATTCCATAGCTGGTGGAGCTCTACACTGGATCTCGAAATGGAAAAAAGTGATTGTTGCCTTTGATATTGTGACAGAGAGATACAGAATACTTCCACACCCAGAGTATCACGGTTCTTATGATGATTTATATTTGAATAATTTAGGAGGATGTCTCTCCTTAAGTTGTCATTACAAATCATCGAATGTGGATGTGTTTTTGCTGAAAGAATATGGCGGGAAGAATGAACATTGGTCGAAATTAATTACATTGTCACAAACAATTTCTTTTGAGATTTATTACCCCGTGAAACCTATTGCTTATTCATATAGTGATAAACAAGTAGTGATTGCTTTGGGTGATTCGAGGCTTATTTTGTATAATTTAGAGCAGAAGTCGGTTGAGGAAACTATGATTCATGGTGTGGTAGGAAGATCATTACTGGAGCTACACATTTGCATTGAAAGTCTCGTCTCTGTCGATGTTCCTATATGTAACCATCCTCGAGATGCTTAAATGTCAAATTTAATTTACAAATTTGAAATTGGTTCTCATTTTAATCTTCATATTTTTGTTAATTAAAGGGTTCATGCAGCTGGTGTTGACGATTTTATTGATCTAAAGAGGATGTTTCAAAAATTTGCATTTTTTTCTTCTTTTTATTGAAGATTTTCAAATACTTCTTATTTTCTTACTTTAGATCTTGTAATTTTTTTCTTCTTTTTATTGGAAACTTTTAAATACTTCTTCTAGTACTTATTTTTTTCTAAGCCCACTAAATGATTTTGATTTGTGACTCCCATAACTTTAGTAAATTTAATTTATGGTTACATTCAATGTCAATTGTATTTTTAAATCATATCTATTATATATGGATTATATATATGATGTTAGTTGGAGTCAGCTCTCCTAGGGTTGTGAACCTAGGGTTGTCTCTTAGGTTTGGTAAGTAAGAGTTGAAAATTATAAAATTATTTGGTTTGTGATTTAAATAAAATAATTAGTTTTTTTTTTTAAAAAAATCTATTAAAATATTATATAATATTTAAAATTTAAATTTAAATAATTTATAACAAGATTAAATATTTCCTTAAGAAATGGGTAATTTATAAATATTTTATTTTATTATTCAAATTAGTTTTTTTTAATAATCTATTAGAATATTATATAATGTTTAAAATTTAAATAAAATATTTCCTTAAGAAATGGGTAAATTATAAATATTTTATTTTATTTCCTTAAGATTCAAACACAATTATGAGCCTTCCTTAATTAAGTTATATGATCCATACCCAAAAGAAATGGGAGTGATTCCCATTTAATTTAAATCAAAACGCCCGCCTCATCGTATTATTTATTTATTTTTTATCATGAAATTCATTTATTTATTAACTTATCACTTATTTTATATATTAAATTTTACTATTCTGAAATTAATTAGGTTCAGGAGTGGACCACGTCTCCAAAACTAAATAACATATAATAATAAATTAAATTATTTAAATTCAAAATATTTGCTAACTTATTATTTATTTGATATATTTTAATTTTTTAGTCAGAAATTAATTATTTTTGAAGTCCGATCATTACACCAATATATCTTCAAATAATAATTATTTATTTAATAATTTATGCAATAAACTTGTATATGAATTTTATATAATAATAGGCTTGAGATTTAATAAAAATATATAAACTATAAAATTAGTGAGCTAAAAAAAATAGTATCTACTAAGTCTAATAAAGTTGTAAAGAATGAAGAAAACAATCAAATATTTTCATTAGCATATTCATATTCTTAATTAGTTTTTTAGCCTTTTATTCCAAACAAGTTATGCCTCCAATATTTACTAAACAAGAAGAGTATAACCACTCAAATTTGAATTGTTTCCAAACCAATACAATCTAAAATGCAATTTCATTTTTTTTTAATTGTTAGTTTTAATTGTTTTAATATATTAATAATTACAAATATATGTTTTTTTCTTCTTTGATTGAGATCATTCTCCTCCCGTTTAAAATTATATCGTCATATTATATAATCCATATTTTAAAAGTGTAACCAAAAGACTAAAATAATTAAATCCCTTATTGTTAATATATATACAACTATTAAATAATAAGAATAGTATATATTTCTTTTACTTTCTATCCAAATGATTAAACAATAAAGAGACTAGTAAATAATTTGTCATGTTAATTAAAAACTTCTATATTTATTTATATATATATATATATATTCATTTTGTATTTGTTAGTTCGCTCAAATAAAACTTTTATTTTGATTAGGGTTCTCGATCAATAAAATATCGAAAGTTAGTTTAAATCACTTGGGATCCTTTACTCCCAATTTATCCGTGCTTCCCTGTTCATTCTCACAGAGGAGGCAAAATAGTAAAAATATATTTATTTATTTTTTAAATGGTTTCCCTTCATGTGAGAATGAATTGGGGAACAAAAACAAGGATCTTCCGTTTAAATGGTAAAGAATACTAGCAATTTTGAAAGAAATTTGAATAATGAATAATATATATATATATATATATTCTTATTATTAAGTTGTATGTTTCTTTACATCTCATTAAATTTATTTTAACTTTTTTATTGTTTTTTACTTGTCCGCTGAGACTATAACACAATCACATGAACACATATTTAGGGTTCACTATTGATTTTCACCATTTGTTTATCATTCATTATTAATCTTGTTGAAGGCTATATAAGACAATCACTTATGGGCATACTTTTGAAACCTAGCCCGTCGGTCGGACCGACAAACCCGGTGAATCGGTCGTCAAACTAAGCTGGATGGATGAAAAATCGGAAATGCAATCAACACAGTTAAACCCGATTAACTGGTGAGTTGGATCAGAAATTCGGCAGTTCGGGTTAATCCAGTGGGTCTATCCTATTTTTTTTAAAAATATTTTTTTCTTTCTCACTTATCACTCTCTCAGTTCCCCATCTTCGTTTTTTTGTTCTCATTGGGTTTACCTATTTCTAGTTACATGTAGGTAGATTATCAATTTCTAGTTCTAGACATTGAGAATGACAAAATCTTTCATTTATCTCAAGCTTCACTTTCTACCTGAACATTCTATTTTTACCGGACTAAAAACGATTTAAGGTGACATTGTAAGTCATAAATTAAACCTAGTTTCATTTCTAAATAAAATTATAATTATCCACTAGTACTGGACTATTATTGTATAAACAATTTGATGGATTTTTATTATTTTATTATTATATAAAACTAACTGTTGAACTAGTTGACCTACCGATTAAACTAATAATCTAGTGACTTAGTTCCTTCACCGGGTTGATTACTGTAAGAATCGTATAACTTCTTTTTTTATATATATATATATATATATATATATATTTGTTTAGAATATTGATATTTAAAAGAATGGTAATACAATCATTTTTCTTATTACATTTCTTCCCTTAGAAAAAAATAAACTTTAAAAAAGTTTAGGTTTGACTCTCATCTTTTTAGCATGAGAGGGTGTTTTTTTTTTACTCAGTTTTGAGTTGATGTTGCGTTTTGTTCGGTCTGGCATCCTATTTAGTCGAATCTATTTTTTCGTTTCGGATTTTTTAGTCCAAATAATACTCTCAATCATTAGGGGTTGTTTGTTGCTCATACCCTCCGATTGTATTGATGATATTTTCTCGAGTTTGTGTTCATCCGCTTCTTAGCATCAAATGAAACGAAATAATCGGATCTATAGTTATTTTTCATTTTTTAATAAAAATTATTCGATTTGATATTTCATATGGAGGACCTCTTACAGGTATTTTCCATGATTTGTATGAATTTCTTACTATTTCGACCATATATATGCAAATGATTCATTTTCATTTAACAAAACATTTTTTGGTGTTGCTTAGCAATCTTTGGTAGAGATTTTTCCGACACTGTTTCATTGCTTCGTTCGGTTTATTCTACTACAACAATATCGTTCAAGAACTCAAATGAGTTCGTCTTTGGAAGAATTTTTAACAAATCGCATAATCGTTGATCATTTCTAATAAGAGTTTTATTTTTGTAAATTGTTTATTCAATTTAATATCTACATAATCAATTATTAATTTTGATTTTGATGGTAATTTATATGTGCACTTATTTATTGGTTTAGAATATTGATATTTAAGTGAAGGGTAAAATACTTTTTTATTTTTATTTCCATAGGAGGATTCTCACAGTCAAACACAATTACAATTACAAGCCCTCCTTGGGAAATTGGACTAAATGACCCTACAAATAAGGCTATTTGCATCCGTGGTAATGTTTACTAATTTTTGATCTGATGACCACTTATTTTTTTTTTGACGATTTTACCCTTTTCGCGTTACGCGAAGGGACTCCGCGTTTCGCGAAGTGAAACGGTATTGATATATATACTCAAATTTTTTCATTTCTCTCATTTTCTTTCTCTCTCCTCCTTTCTTTCCTCCGGATTTTGTCGCCGGCGGCGTAAACTCCGGCGACGTCGACTATTATGAATGAAATCTACAAGATAAGAAACCTAATCCCCGAATCTATGTTTATATAACAGATTTATGTTCTTATTTGTAATTCTTAATGAAACCCTAACCCTAAATATGTTCTTTTTGGTGATATTTGTTCATATTGAATCATATTTGTTCATATTGGGTTATATTTGTTCATATATGTTCATATTTGTTCATATATTGGTTTATTAGTTCATATTGGTTCATCTTATTGATTGTTCTTTTGGCTGTGATGATATTTGCAGATGATATCGTTTCTGCTAGTTACTTAACGAAGCGTTAAGTACTTAACGAAGCGTTATGTACTTAGCGAAGCGTTAAGTACTTAACGCTTCGTTAAGTACTTAACGCTTCGTTAAGTACTTAACGCTTCGTTAAGTACTTAACGCTTCGTTAAGTACTTAACGCTTCGGCACGCGCGCGTAGGAAGACGAAGAGGCGCGCGTATATGCACGCGCCATACCATATATTTTAAAAAATAAAACATTTGGACATTCATTTCTTTCCCTCTTCTATCCTCTCGATTCCTCTCTCTCTACAACCGTCTCACTGAAGAACACATTGACAAGGCCGATCTTCCCGTCCCCCTCGTGTCCTCCCTCTCTATCATTTATTCCCCATAAATCTCAGGTTAGTTTTATTTTGGTTGTTGCATGTCTTTTTTTGGTTATGGGTTTTCATTTTTGCATGTTTAGTTTTAGGGTTTTGGCTGTTTCAGTTTATTTGGTTAGGTTTAGCGTTTAATGTTTGTTTCTGGTTATTGATTATTGCATTATATTTGCATGTTTGTTTCTGGTTGTTGGTTATTGTTTCTGGTTTAGGGCTAAGTACTTAAAGCTTCGTTAAGTACTTAAAGCTTCGTTAAGTACTTAACGCTTCGCTAAGTACTTAACGCTTCGCTAAGTACTTAACGCTTCGCTAAGTACTTAACGCTTCGTTAAGTACTTAACGCTTCGTTAAGTACTTAACGCTTCGTTAAGTACTTAACGTTTGATGTGGTCTATGTATATGATCTTACATTTTTGTTGTTGTTCCTTTTGTAGATTGCAGAAACCACCGTTCCTGATTTCCCTGGACGGATTTCTTGGAAAAGCGCCCTCTGCCTTAAGAAGATTGTAACGAAGTTTGAGGAAATGGATCTTGTGGAGAAGGTGTACAATACCCAATTCCGATATATAGTCTTTGCGCCAGTGTTGCAGTTCTCAGGAACTATTGTACATCACATGTTGCTTAGGAGGGTAACCTCAACCTCCAAGGAGATTACTTTCAATATCAATGGGCAAGAACTTGTGTTTGGTATGAAAGAGTACGCCTTGGTGACGGGCCTAAACTTCGGAAGGTTTCCTGAGGTGAACGAAGAAGAATGCCGAGGTTGTCCACCTCTGTTGGTAAAATATTTTAAAGGGAAGTCGAGTGTAGTAATGCAAGACTTGGAGACTGCTTTTTTGAGATGTAGAGATAAGGAAGATGCCTGGAAGATGGGGCTGGTATGCTTGATTTGCCTGTACCTATTTTCATTTGACCCAAGGAGGGTGGTATTTGCCAAAATCCTCCACATGGTCGAAGACGAGGAAAGTTTCCTCCGATTTCCTTGGGGGAAAGTGACCTTTAGAGCCACCCTCAAGGGTTTGAACAAGAACATGAGACATCTCAGTCACACATATTATAAGAAGAAGAAGAAGAGTACTACTGATCCTTATGCTCCTTTTGCTTATAACATTTATGGGTTTGCACTGGCATTTCAAGTGTGGACATATGAGGTCATCAAAGGTTTTGTTCCTAAATTTGCTAGAAAGAATGAGCTTAATGATCCTCTACGCCCAAGGTTGTTAGTCTATCATTCCAACAGGAAGAACACCTTGATCGAGATAAAGACTGTCCTGGAGACAACGGATCTGACTGAGATGGAAGAGTCCTCCATGGAGAAGAGGTTATACAGTGGTGAGGACTTTGAACAAATAGATGAGTCAACTGATGAATTTTTTGAGGGATTTACAGAAGGGAAGTTAGTGAAGGAGGATTATGATGATGAAGAGGAGGGAAGTGAACCTGAGGATGAACATGAAGAACCTACTTCCAAACCAAACACCCGGAAGAGAAAGGCTGCGCTTAATCTCAAAGAAGCAGTAAACCTGAAGAGGAAGCTTGCTTATGAATCTAGTCCTGCCAACATTCCTAGCCCCCCATCCGCTACTACTCCTGGATTACCTCCAACATCTTCTGTTGGATGTAAATGTGAAGAGCTGAAAGAGGAGGTAAAAGCGCTGAAGGAGGAGCTCATCAAAGAGGTGAAGGAGGAGCTCAAAGAGATGAAAACAGCTTACGAAGAAACTCAAACAAATCACAAGGCTTATATGAAAAAGTTGGTTGTTAGTATGTGCGAACAGTTATTAGCCAAATCCAACCAAAGGATGGCCACTTTAATTGTGAAATTAGATAGTATGGAGGAGGAGAGGAAGAAGAAGAAGAAGAAGAGCAAATTGGAAAAGAAGGCCAAGACTGAGGTAAGAAGAAGATACTTATCGCTTCGTTAAGTACTTATCGCTGCGTTAAGTACTTAACGCTTCGTTAAGTACTTATCGCTTCGTTAAGTACTTAACGCTTCGCTAAGTACTTAACGAAGCGTTATGTACTTAACGAAGCGTTATGTACTTAACGCTTCGCTAAGTACTTAACGCTTCGTTAAGTACTTAACGCTTCGTTAAGTACTTATCTTTTGTTGTTCTTAACTGACCACACTGTTGTTTTATTTTTGCAGGAAGGGAATGTGGAGGAGATGAAGACGAATGACATGGAAATGAAAGATGGGAAGGTGGAGGAGGAGAGTGAGAAGGTGGAGGATATGATGACGAATGAGATGGAGATGAAGGATGGGAAGCTGGAGGAGGAGAGTGAGAAGGTGGAGGATAAAACTGAGGTAAGTTTTGATTAGCGAAGTCTAATGTTTCGGGAAGTAAACGTTAACCACACTGTTATTCTATTTTTGCAGGATAGGAAGGCGGAGGATAGTGTGATGAAGGTGGACGAGACTGAGAATAGTAATGAGAAGGTGGATGGTGGGGAGATTGAGAAGGTTGAGAAGGTGGAGAAAGTTGAGATTCAGACTGATGTAAAGGTGGATGGTGGTGAGACTGAGAATGATGTGAAGGTGGATGGTGGTGAGACTGAGAATGATGTAAAGGTGGATGGTGGGGAGATTGAGAAGGTTGAGAAGGTGGAGAAGGTTGAGATTCAGACTGATGTAAAGGTGGATGGTGGGGAGATGTTGCTCTACGATATGATGCAAGAAATAATTGACAAAAAGAAGGATAAGGTCAAGGTTGAGAAGGTTGAGAAGACAGCCAAGGTTGAGAAGAAAGCCAAGGTTGGGAAGGTTAAACTCAAGGTTGGGAAGGTTGAGAAGACAGTCAAGGTTGAGAAGGATGCCACGGATGGGAAGGATGAGAACGATGGGAAGGATGGGAAGGATTCGAGGGATGGGAATGATGAGAACGATGATGATGATTTCCAATTATACAACACTCCACCTAAAGGAGTAGTTCCCAAAAAAAGAGTGAGGAAGCAGAAGAAAGATGAAGACTACACCAACCCTTCTTTGTCAAAACAGCCAAAGACGAATGATCCATTAACTATCAATCCCCTTCAAAAATTTGATGATGAGTTGTTGGTTCAATTACAGAATTGGTTGAAAGATGAAGCTACCAATGATGAGACAAAGACTGTGTTTACTTGCGAAGCACGAAAGAAGTTGTTTGTTAGAGTTCTAACAAAGTCCACATGGCTTAAAGATTCTGTAAGTCTTGCATTTCATATTAAATCTTTAAGTTATGAATAAGGTTTTTGATATATGCTGCCTTTTCCCCCATTTTGTAGGAAATCGACGCAGTCTGCCACTTGTTGCGCAAAAGGATTGAGCAATATCCCAAGACATATAAACATTGCAAAGTATCAATAGGGGATTGCTTATTAGCAGATATGATGAGGCGAGAGTACCCGAACTATAAAAAAGATCCTGACAAATTTCCAATATCAGACGTATTTTCTCAGTACTTCTGGGGAGCGCCTCATAGACATATGCCAGAATGGCCAGTAGTAGACGATATTTACGTGCCTTTGAACATTGGCAACAAGCATTGGGTACTGTGCGTCGTTCGTGTACAAGATAATCACATTGACGTTTATGACTGCGACTCGAGTATTTATAGGAATCTCGATCCATACATGAGACCTTTGTGTGAGATGTTCCCACGAATATATGCAATGGGAGCCAGTGATGCTGAGCTAAAACGGTATCCTAATTTCAATTTCCAGAAACTGACATATAAAAGGTTGCCACACCCAGCCAAAAATGCAGTCGCCAAATATGGGGAAGTACCTAGAGCAGATGAAAGTGGGGATTGTGGTGTATTTATGCTTATGCACATGGAATACTTGACTGCTGGTTTAGGTGTGGAGAATGTGACTTCCAATGAAATGGAGTTTTTTCGACAAAAGATGGCGGTCCGGTTATTTCATCAAATTACAGAGCCTTAGTTTGTATTGTAATCGTTTATTGATTTTTGGATAGAACTTGACTTGTGCTTATGTATTCTGAACTTGTATTACTTTTTGGGTAGAACTTCAACTTAAGTTACATTTAATGTTAAAATATTTGAACTTAAGTTATTTTTTAATGTAGTCTGGTTGGTTGGTATTATGATATTTACATACCAAAGAATTGAACATATAAATCAATGTATGAACATATAAATCAATGTATCAAGTAACTAACTTAAACTCACTGAAACCAAGTTTTACTTAACGAAGCACTTAACGAAGCGTTAAGTACTTAGCGAAGCGTTAAGTACTTAGCGAAGCGTTAAGTACTTAGCGAAGCGTTAAGCACTTAACGAAGCGTTAAGCACTTAACGAAGCGTTAAGCACTTAACGAAGCGTTAAGTACTTAACGAAGCGATAAGTACTCCTTCAGTACACAGATAAACTAGATACAACATACAGATTACAACTTATCCGATTACAACTTATCCGATTACAACTTATCCGAGTACAACTTATCCGAGTACAACTTATCCGAGTACAACTTATCCGAGTACATAATACAACTTATACAAAACACTTATACAACTTATCCCAATCAATCTAAAGGCTCATATTGTTGAGATGATGGCTCGTGCTGTTGAGAAGAAGAGTCATGATGCTTAGATGATGATGCTTTTGCAGTAGATGGAGCAGGCATGACTGCTTTGCATGTGGCCCTATTATGTCCTAGTCCACCACATGAGCTGCATCGTCTCGGAGCCTTACGTACCTCACCTTGAGATGACCTACGCTTTGTTTGTGGGCGCCCTTTCTTAACCTTGACAGGTGGTTTTAGACATACGCGTTCCTTGATCATTTCGGGAATATCCCAATCGTCTTCATCACCAGCAGGGTAACATGTCTCCGCATATGCATTCATCCAAGATTCAGTTGTGTAATATCTGTAAGAATGGAAAATAAAACAATTAAACAATTGGTTAAATAGATTGAACATGTGAGCTGAATAATACCTTGAACAAAAGTCATAACAAACCAAATTGCGGTGACGGGCAGCAGCCATTGCATGAGTACAAGGAAGACCAGAAACTTCAAATACCCTACAAGTGCAGTTCATGTCTTTCAAATTGACTTTAAAATGAGACTCATTGTCATGCACATAAAACTCGAATCGGTTAAGCGATGATACTGTATAGAATCTAGCCTTCTCGAATCCCTCACGTAACCACTTTTCATATGTTGGAGATAACACTTCTCGGTGGTTGGACGCTCTTTCTCTTCTCTCATTAAACCAACCTTGTATTGTCAATCTTAAATACTCGGCCATTGAGGAAATGGGGTACTTTCTGGCTTCCCTGCTCTGACTATTAAAACTCTCAGCATAATTGCTTGTCAGTTGATTGTATCGCTTACCGGGGAAAAATGCTCTACTCCATCTTTGAAATCCAATTTCTTCCAAATAGGCAGCAATCCTATTATCTTTAACCCTTATCTTGTCAAAAAAAACGATTGAATTCGTGGACGGTGTACGCACGAGAAGCCATATCAAACTCCATATGACAATTATCAGTTTTGAATTTCGCGTTGATATTCATCTTTATGTGATATGTGCACGCACCGTGGTATGCTTCTGGAAAAACAGCACATAAGGCATTGGCGATGCTTGGGTGTCTATCGGATACAAAGACGAGATCATCAACTAATCCAATTGCTTCTCTCAATTTTTGCATAAAATAAGTCCAAGAGTTATTATTCTCTGAATCAACAACTCCGAATGCGACAGGATATAATTGTTCATTAGCATCTAATGCAATAGCCACCAATAGTTGACCTCCCACCTTGTGCTTAAGAAAACTGGCATCAACACACAATACGGGACGACAAAATGCTTTGAAACCCCTAATAGAGAGGCCTAGGGACATGAACATATACTTGAAGTGCCCGACCTCGTCTGTTTGGATGTCTGTTATGGTACCAGGATTATGCTTCTCCAACATGTATAAGTATGAGGGTAATTTTTCATATGAATCCTCAACCGTTCCTCGCACCGCCACTAATGCCATTTCCCTAGCCCTCCAAGCCTTATTATAAGTCAAATTTACCCCATAAGTTGCCTGCATGTCTTCAATTATTTTCTTAGGCAAGTGATTATGGTGATGGTCCATATACTTACTCTTCACGCATTGCCCAATAACCCATGCTGGTGTTTGCATTTTCTTCTCTGGCCTAGATAGAACTGAGCATGAGTGTTGTTGGTCGAATTTCCGGATCTCAAACATCTCAGATAATTTACCTTTCACGGCACGCAATCTCCACTTGCATTTCTCATCCAAACATTTCACATACCAAAGATGTTTTCTTGACTTCTCCACCTTGAATTCAAAATGATTAGCCATCGCATATTTATATAGCATCAGTTGTAGTTCTTTTTTATTTTCAAACAAGGCACCGACTTCCAATACAGTTTCAGTAGTTAACGCCAACGCAAATGAGGGGTCTGTCGGTGATATGTCTGTCGGTGATATGTCTGTCGGTGATATGTCTGTCGGTGATATATCTGTCGATGGTGTACCAAATGATGATCTTCTTGCACTACATGGTGTACCCAATGATGATCTTCTTGCACTAGTAGGTGTACCCGTTGATGCTCTTCTCGCACTATGTGGTGTAGGTATCGATGCATGCAAGTCCTGAGTAAGTGGGATGTGAGGCAAAGAGTTATCTCCGGCTTCATTACTTTCAACAAAGACCTCCGAGGGTAAAGCTTCTGGTACAATTTTCTGAGTAAATTGTGGGAGAATACTTTCTTGAGTTGGGTAGGTAAGTAGTGGTATCTTTTCTTTAGTAAATTGTGACTTCTCTACTACAGACACACACAATGGTGACACGGTTCTACCCAAAATCAAGCGTGATAAATATATGTTCAGATCCTCATCATCTTCAATAAAAACGGGTTTAGGATTTGTGATATTCGGAATATCATACTTCACTTGCAGCACTAAATCATAGGTAGATTTCTGCACTTGAAGTCTTTCATGGAGTTTATCAATTAATTCAGCATAACGAGTACTTTGGGGTAAATCCAATGTTTTGATTGAAGAGGCATCAAAAAACCATATTCCATTAGCATCAACTTTCCACTCTCCATTATAGAAAACGAAAACTTCGGCTGCAAGAAAAATGGGAAACGGGATAATTAATACTGTGAAATGGAAACCCTTCGCGAAACGGGAAGTACTTAGCGAAACGGGAAGTACTTAGCGAAACGGGAAGTACTTAGCGAAACGAGAAGTACTTAGCGAAACGTGAAGTATCATCAGATGAAACCCTAAACAACGCAGTGATTCGAAAATGCATAAATGAACAACAATAAACTTGATATACATAAACTTACCAATTGCTACAATGCTTGTGCTCGTCGTGGAGCTCATTGAGTGCCGCCGTTGAACTCCGTCGCCGGCGAGATTAGAGAGAAGGAGGAGAAAAGCGGAAGGGAAGAGAGAGAAGAAGAAGAAAAGAAATGAAAAAAAGATGGCCGGATTTTGTTATATAGTAAGGGTATTCTGGACTTTTCACAGCGTCTCACTTCGCGAAACGCGAAGTCCCTTCGCGTCACGCGAAAAGGGTAATTTCGTCCAAAAAAAATTAAGTGGTCACCAGATCAATTTCAATTATCTGGTGACCACGGAGGCAATTTGCCTTATTTGTAGGGTCATTTAGTCCAATTTCCCCCCTCCTTAGTATAGCCGACGGCGGCCACAGTTTCGGCGCAGCCATGAGTTCCGATCAAGACAAAGAATTTAACAATATTCCTTCTTCGAGCTCCGATGGAGACCAGATTCCTGCCCAGATTCAGCCTCTCCGACTTCCCACGCCGGAAGAGGTGCAAGGACAGGACGTTTGGAACAATTGCGCCGTTCGTAGCGTCTTTAGCGGAGTCATGGGTTAGAACTTACAACCCTTTCCCTCTTTTACTATGAATGTGTGATTATTATACGCTATATAACAATGGGTTATTTTCCTGACTTGGGTTTTTCATTAATTGAACACTGAAATCTGCTTTATGATTAGGTTTGAAACCTCTTTTATCTATTGTTCAGGAGGAGGATTGGGGTTGTTCATGGGTTTATTTTTGGGATCATTGGACACTCCTTTGGTGCAAGAAGAATTGACTACCAGACAACAGATAGTTAACCAGGCAAAAAATATGGGAAGAAGGAGTTTGAGTTCTTGTAAGGCTTTTGCTGTAATGGGTTTTGTGTTCTCTGCTGCTGAATGTGTTGTTGAAAAGGTAAAGATTATATCAAATTGATCAATGCTAATTTGTTTATGTTCATCTCTTTTGGGAAGATAGTCCCTTTGTTTGTTTGTTTTTTTTCAAGTTAACTCTATGCAAATTGTTCATTGAAGGCCCGGGCTAAACATGACATTACAAACACAGTGGCTGCTGGTTGTGTAACTGGAGGTGCAATGTCAGCTAGAGGTAATTTTTCTCATATGCAGATTGCGTAGTGTTATTGTTTGATAGATTACAATCACATAGTGTTTTTATAGGGGATACAAAAGATAGTTCTAGAACACATGGAGTTTTATCAAGAGTTACATTTAGTCTTTGTCATTTTCCAAACCCATTAAGTCATTATGCCATCTTCTTCTTCCAATGATATCAAGTTATTTATTTCCTATAAAACATTCATCATCATCATCATCATCAAAATAATGGAATCTTTTGCTGATACAAATGCTTGGTGTTTGTTAATTTGAAAAGCTTATGAAGTGGAAACTTTTAGATATTTAATGTGTCATGAGTTGATTATTTCCTCCTTTTGTCTATCCACAACCCTAAGATACTGAAATGTATGGAAGTGTGTTATTGTTCTTTTTAGAAAAGGTTCTAAAATATGGTCCATCATTTGGACTTTATTTCTAATAATTGGTTCCTTAACTAATCTTATGAACCTGATTTCATACTATCAAGTCACCGGTGACTGCTGCAAGTATAAAGTATAACCACCCTAAGCCCCTCTCCAAAAAAAAATTTATGGAAAAATTGCATTGGTAAAAGTAAGAAATATTTAACTAAGACCAAAAGGTCTCAAGTATAATGACCGGCACGAGAAATCGTGAATTTTGAGTATAATATTGATGTTGAATAAAATGTACCGAATGGTCATTTTGAAGCTTGTTTATGGGTCAAACCGTTGTTTTTCATAACTTTTTCATAACGACTCGATTTTCGGAACTCGTGACACGTTCATATATTGCGTACCCCTTGAATTATTATTTTATTTTTTTAGGGGTTTAAGAGTCGTTTGCAAAAGAAGGCCCAGTTTTTCAGTGATTCTTCTGTTTAGCAGTTGGAGAGGAGAGGAGAGGAGAGGAGAGGAGAGGAGGGGTTTATTTGGGGAATCTCGTTCGTTCGTTCCGAGTGGAAGAAGGATCCAGCAACTCCGGAGTTCCGTCGAGTTTCAGTGGAGAAGGACAAAATCACGAGCTGAGTTCCTCCTCTTGTTGAGAACGAAGAAGACTTGTTCGACCAAATCAAGAACAGTCAAAGCTGATTCCGACTCGAAGACTGTCATTCCGCCGCCGGCGAGTTTTGATTCATTCTCTTATCCTACGTACACAGTTCAGGTAATCAATCAATCAATCAATCAATCATTTTGTTTATTGATTTGCTTTATCAAAGATCAGACTGCATTATTTTGTTTGCTTGATTCATTATTCATTGATGATGGTTTATTGATTGATTTGCTGAATTGACTGTTGGTTAAATAATTAATTAGTCAGTTGGTAGATGTTATGGTTAGGTTTAGGGTTTAGTTTAGACTTAGGAGGAGGAGGGATGAAGTTGATCTTATCTAATTAATTCCACATCTCTCAAGTTGTCCTTTGCTGAATTGATCTTATCTAATATAGTTGCGGAAGGTGTGAAGTCACTGGTCGATCTGTTGTATAATCGATCGTTGGAGAAATCTCTCTCTCTCGATCGTATAGGTTGTAATCTAGTTCCAGTAAGCTGAAGAACTACTCCCTGTAATGATGACATCTGGTTTATTCCTCTCAAACGAACTTGCAGCAGCAGCAGCAGCAGCTACGATTAGTAGTAAGTAGCTGCTGTTTATTTCCAATCAAATCTGCAGGGGATCCTTCCTCCTCCTCCTCCTCCTCCTGCAGATTATTGTTGTAATCCATTCACTCCCGGAGAGCTCCTGCCAAGGAGACGAACCTTCACGGCGGCGAACTCTTCGGTTTTGAAGCTGTTTCGTCTGCGTTATTCTAGGAAGATGCTTTGCTGCCAGACGACGGTTCGCTTTGGGTGTATACATCGCCGGCCGGAGGAGACGACGGGATGGAGAAGAGGAAGAAGAAGACTGAAACACGTTTTCATTTTAATTTCCTTATTTCTTTCTGATTCCCCAAACTTTTCCAAGACTTTTAAAGAGGCCCATGGGATTTTTATTTTCTTAAAATAAACTGAATACTTTAATAATTTCGAATTAATTCGAAATTAAAGTGGAGTGGACCCTGAACTTGTTCCGGTTTAAATTTTAAATTTTAAATATGAACCCCCAAACTTTTTGTCAATCAAATGTGTTTTGTTATTCCAACAACATCTAATTTATTATTTAATCTTCTTATTTATTTGATCAAGAATCTAACACACACACTCTCTCTCTCTCTCTCTCTCTCTCTCTCTCTAGTTTATCTTTCTTTGTCAATCATCGATCGATCGAAAGAATCTAACATTCTCTCCCTCTTTCTTGTTTAGATTCTTTGTTAATCAAACCATCAATCAAGAATCTAACTTTCCCTCCCTTTAGTTTAGTTTAGGGTCTTCAAAAATCTAACCCTCTGTTCGCGACTCTTATTCGGTTCGTCGTCGAAATTTCATTTTTCTGTGGTGTTGGAGATGTCGCAGTTGCCGGATGATATTCTGCGAATCATTTTCTCCAAGTTACCTGTTAAATCTCTGCTTAGATTAAAATGTGTATCAAAATCCTGGTTTTCCATTATAACCAGTCCATCCTTTGTGAAACTACATTTGAATACAGTCCTAACTAAGAACAGCCTTAGCCTCTTCTCCTGGGACTATCATCTTCATCTCTTTTCCGCCAACTTTTATTCTACTCGAGCTGTTCTTGAATTTACTAGGGATGATTATCAGCCAATAAGGGATACTGTCTTTGCTGGCACATTTTGTGGCAGCGTCAATGGCTTAATCTGCATTTTAAACCCCGTGGACTATGTTGTTTATCTGTGTAACCCATCAACAAGAAAAGCTATAAAACTGCCTGACCCGCCGACTAATGTCTCAATCCACTCTACGTTTTACACGCTCTACGATTATCAGTTTGGTTTCGATCATGTTAATAAAGACTATAAAGTTGTGAGATTGGGGATGTTAATTGAAGCAAAAAGAAAACAGTTTGGATATAAACTAAGTGTTTACAGTTTAACATCGAATTCTTGGTATTCACTAGAAAAATTCAACCATTATCCTACTCTTTACGGAAGAAGTTGTATTGTTTCTGGAGTTTTCTACTGGCTTTCAGAACACATGGGAGAACAAGAAGTTATAGGATTTGATCTTGGGACAGAGAATTGCAGAGTCATCAAATTTCCTCCTGCTGCTGCTGCATACGAAAGTTCTCCGTGTATTATAACCAATTTAGACCTGTTTGAAGACATATTATCTTTAACCTGTCATTACGACTCCGGAGCTGTCCACATGTGGTTATTAAAGGAAGACAGTAGTATGCAAAAAACTTGGTCGAGATTCATATCGTTGCCATCGCCAATTAACCCTAGGACGGCCTTAATGATTGAATCAGTCAAACCCATTGCTTATTCTGAGTGTCATAAAAAAGTAATGTTGTATATAGATTATACATGTGTTTGGTATACTTTAGAACAGGAGTTAGTTGAACCTATTATGCTTCGTGGCTTAGTAAATCTCTGGAATATTCAACCTTGCATAGAAAGCTTAGTTTCTCTGGATCTGGATGTTACAACAAACAATTTAACCAGTCATGAAGAAGAGGAGAACATGTGAGTAGATTTAATGTTTCTTTTATTCATCGCACTTCATATTTGTAATTGAAGTGTGATTTATGTTTTTTTGTAAAGACAGGGAAGAGGAGAAGGTGCGGACGTCGTGAGGTTGAATAATGATGAAGAAACCAACTGACGATCAGGACTCGGGAGGGTAAAGCATTTAGTTGATTTTCGAAATGAATATATTGTATACAGAACTTGTAATAATGAACAAACTTTGAATAAGAAAACACTTTCAGGCCTAGAGTATTTTGCTTTATTATGCTAACTCAAGGTTTTCATTAGTTCTCTCAGTTGCAAAGTACTCAATTTTGTTTGATCTCTATATCAAATTATTATTATTGTGTTTTATTTTATATAGATATATCATATTTTTCAAATTTTAATAATGATATCGGATTCAAATTCAAATAAGTTAGTGACATATTGATCCAAAATTCAAACACTAATTTATTTATTTTTTTCTAATCATAAAAGAGCAATTTTAATCTTTCAATATTCTCCTAAGTTTATCTTCCACTAATAATTTATAAATCAACTATTTAATTAAAAATCATATATACAATGAAGCATTTTCTAGTCTAATATTTATTAACTTCTCATTTTTTAACATTCCATATTTAAAGTCACTTAAAATTTACCGTCCGACCGAGAGTTTTTTCTTGATCTTGTTTTCGATCGAGAAAATCAGAAATCCCCTACACCCAATCGAAAAATCCTGGCATCAGACCGAGAATTATTGCCTTATCCTGGTTTTCGATCGAGAAACCCAACTACTCCTTATCTTTCGACCGAGAGTTACGTCTTTACCTAACTTTCGACCAAGAAAGCTAGCCAAACATGGTTTTCGGTCCAGCATCAACGCGCGACCGATGCGCAGCCTCCACGTTGATCGAGCGCCCATATCCGTTTAGAATATGTTTAGAATATTTTCATAAAAAATATGTTAAGAATATTTTCATAAAAAAATATTTTCATAAAGGCCGGTTAATTTATTTTTAAATTCGAATGACTTAAACTAATATTTGTAAGTGTTTTTAAGTGTTTTAAATATCCAAAATTTCATGAATTAGAGACTGTTTTTTAACGGGTACAGATGATATAGTGTGAAAGTTCTTCTTCAAATATCACCCAATATCGAACTCAAAAACAACTATGATCAAATATACGTTTATACACTTATACAAATATTTTTATTGATTTTAAATTAAAAATCAATTAACGACTCTTTATTCGAATAAATAATATTTTAAATTAATTAATTTAAAATAAAAATCTCTTTAATCAAATTATAAGTTGATTATTTTAAATTATAAGTTATTTAAATTTGATCAAAACAATTAATTATTATTATTTTGTTAAAAATATTCAACATTCAAACAATTGTTGAAATTTCTCATTAAAATTTGGGATCCTTAAAATGGGGTGTACCTAATTACACTAATTACATAGGTTGAATCCCTTAATTTAATTATAAAACATCTATATGGAAATAACTCGATTGTACTGACTATCCAGAGAAATAATCATTGTATTTAAACCATAAACCTCAAAATTTTAGAATCTAAATCCTACATCTTAAAATTTTAGAATCAATTTTCTTTTGAATAACTTGATGTAGTAGTCGGGAATTCGAGATTGAAATGTGGGTTGGGAGTGGAAGTCGCAAAATCAAAATCACGATAGAGAGTTGAGGTCTTGTCGTAAATGAAAGTCGCGAGAGGGAGATGTTGATTGTATGGATAGGTGATGAAGCTGTAGGTTATTTAGTTGTTTTAAAACTAAATAACACCTCATCTAACTAAAAACAATGATAGATAAACTAAAATAAAATTGTTCAAATAAAAAGAAAACGGATGTTTAGCTCCAACTGACATAATTTGAGCCATATTTGATTAAAAAACAACATAATTTCAAAACCAAATTACATAACTCTTTACACTTAAATTACTCAAATAAATTTTATATTAATTTGATTTAAATTTAAATTAGCTATATCAAGCCATAAGACAAATTGATTATAAAAATCTAAAAGAAGATAGCATAACACAAACATGAATATAATATAAGGTAATTAAATACACTATTACTAAGAGTTTGTTAGTTTCTATGATTAGAACTAATCAATTAATGTTGTGAATTAATCATTCTCAACTCACGATAAGTTATAATTAATAATTAATGATCTAATTCATGTTTTGAACCAAATTTAAAAGAATATATTTTCAATTCGTGTTTTATTCAATATTGTACGATTCTTTAATTTCTTGATTGAAACTGATAATAAGATTATTTGAAAATTTTATTTGTAAACGATGTTTGAAATATTTTAAAACTAAATTTGATGCATTTTTTTTTCAAATTGAGTTTTTTTTAAAAAGGCTTAAAATTTTAATTCTTTATTTTGTAAAAAAGCACAGTTGTTTTTTATCAATTGGTTTTGATTCTAAGACATGAAACAAAGATTTCAGTAAGCTTAGATTTTGAATTAGGACCTTTAATCATAAAAAAAAAAAAAAAAAACATTTTTGGTTAAAAATTTTCATTTCATAAATGGGGCATAATCTTGAATAATAATCATAAATGATGATCTTGAACTCAAATAATCTTCATTAGTTAAAATTAATGTGGTGCAACGTCCACCGTATTGATTAAATATTATTAGAAAATCGTAACAATTAATTTCATTATTTGCTTATCTTTTATTTTAAATAAATTATGAGTAAAACGTTAAAATTCTCATGTTGATTAGTAAGATTTTTAATTATTTTTTAGCCTATATATTAAGGTTTTATAATTCAATTCAAAATATCAAAACAATAATAACTATTATTCTCTCTTAAAGTCTCTTTCTAAAAATATTTTAACATTTAATAACATTTAGTCTTCCATTGCTAATTGCTGATGGGTATTGATCATGATCATGATGATCATATGAAGAACAGATTGAAGATTGATGATCTAAGTACATTGTCCAACCTGATTCACTCTCACTGTTGTGTTTTGAACTTGAAAGATTCATGTCCTAAAAGAGAAGAAAAATATTGAAAGTTTTATGTTTCAATTAGAACTTTGGAGAGTTATAAAAAACAACATGCAGAAATAAATAGTGATTTAGACTTGTATATATTTAATTTGTTGATGTTGGTAGGGATGAGGGGGAGTTTAATTTATAAATTATTTTATTTTTTATAAAACCGGGAGGGAAAGGCAACAAATGAGAGAGATCCCACTTAATATATATCAATAAATTATTTTTGTCCGTTACTATGATGTCTTTCTATTTCATTTATTTATTATTATTATTATTTATTGTAATATAATAATAATAATAATATAGATATATAGTGCTTTCATTTCATTGATGAATATTATCAATAATTGTCCGTTGTCTTTCTGTGTCCATGGGATTCCATGCCCCCGACTTCTTTCTTTATCGGGGAATTACTAGTAGTTTGTTTTAAGTCAATAGTATCTTACACTAAAAAAAATTATAAGAACCCGTTAAAAACTAGGTTGAGTACAAACTAAAAACCGCAAAGGTTTGTTGATTTATGAGTTATTTTTGAAAATAAATTTATTTTTTAGAATATAAAAATGAGTTATTAGAGATGGCTAGAAAAATTATCGTGCACGATTCACATAAATAAAAATATAAACAAAATAAATTTTAAATATATATATATATATAATAATATGTATTCAATGTTTAAAATTTTTAATAAATAATGAATAATATATATAGATAAAGATAAAGATAAAGATAAAGATAAAGATAAAGATAAAGATAAAGATAAACGGTTATAATTCAGAGCTTTTAAGTTCTACAAATCACAAAGTCTTCTACTAATTCACTAAATCTTTCTACCAATCTATCCAAATTCATGACATCAACAAATATCAACCATCTCATTCCAGAGTATAATTGCGAAGACTATGATTTCTGGTACGTAAAGATGAAGACTATCTTTCGATCTCTTAATCATTGGGATATTGTGGAGAATGGAGTGAATGAGCCAAAGGAATAAAATGACCTCAATAAAGCCGACCGGAAGGAACTAAAGAAGTCCCGACAAGCCGATGCAAACGCTCTTTTAATCCTTCAAAGAGTAGTCACTAAAACAATCTTTCCTAGAATCATGCGTGCCGATAAAGCCAAAGAGGCATGGGAGATCTTGCAGAGTGAATTTTAAGGAGATGTGAAAGTCAGAGCAATTAATCTCCAATCACTACTCAGAGAATTCGAAAATGCCAAAATGAAGGAGATAGAGACCCTAATGGAATTCTCGACCAAAATCTTTGATTTGGTCAACCAGATGAAATCTCATGGTGAAGATGTTACAAGCAAGAGAATTGTGCGAAAGATTCTCATATGCCTTCTAGAGAAATACGATCCCATCGTAGCCGTCAATGAAGAAATAAAGGATTTGTCAACACTCACAGTCCAAGAATTGATGTCGTCCTTAAAATCATTTGAGCAACGATTGTCTAGACACTCCGAAAAGCCAATAGAGAGTGCATTTCAGTCAAAACATAATACTAGCAACAATGAACGAGAAGATAACTCGAGTTCATACTAGTCAAAAGGTGGAAGATATTCAAGAGGACTAGATGAACGTAGCTCAAAAGACAAGGGAGAATACAACACATTAAATTGCAATAACTTCAATAAGCCAAACCACTTTGAGAAAGACTAATGATACAAAGGTCAATCAAGATGCAACAAATATTATCGATTTGGTCACCTCACCAAAGATTGCCGAAGCGGAAACTCTCATCAAGCATGTCGGGCTGGTGTAAATCAAACAGTCTCGGAGACACGCAGAACATTCTATGTGTGTCACATAGCTATTGACAAAAAGAGAAGAGAATGATTAATTACTAGACAACGGATGCATCAACCACATGACGTCGACCTCAAAAATCTTCTTTGAGTTAAACAAAAGCGTCAATGCCCATATTCAGATCGGGAATGGAGAGCAAACGAAGTCAATAGGGCTTGGAAGGATCTCCATCAAGACGAAGGAAAGTTCGAGTTATATTAACAATGTACTATGTGTGTCGAGTTTGAGCCAAAATTTACTCAGCCTCGGACAATTGGTAGAAATTGGTATAAGTTCTGCTTCGATAACAATGAGTGTATTATCTTTGATAGACAATATAAGTAAAATGTGTTCACCAAGATCAAAATGGTCAATTGAATCTTCGCTCTCAACATTAATTATGCAAACCTAAAAGAAGGTCAAGTTATTATCAGCCGAGATGGTTAGGTTGATGAAAATTCTTAGTTGAATTGGGAAGAAAACAAAGTTGAGAAAAATGACGTTTTAATCAACACTAACAATGATGAACATATTTCATCAGTGCCAAGTATACCAGATCTAAGGTTAGATCAACTCAATGAAGAAAGTTGTAACTCAACTAATTCGACTTCATCAAACTCCTCTTTCCCGAGTTCAACTCCAAAGAGGTACAAATCAATAAACAATATATATGCTACATGCAACTATTGTTTAATTGAGCCCGGAAATTTTGACGAATCAATCAAAGAAGAATCGTGTAGAAAAACAATGGATGACGAAATCCATGTGATCATGAAGAATCAGACATGGCATCTCGTTGACAAGCCACCCGACAAAAAAGTCATTTGTGAAAAATGGATCTTCAAAGACAAGCATCTTTTTATCCGACACAAGATAAAAGACAAAAAATTCAACTTGAGTTATGTCGATGAAGAACAGACATCTGACATTTTTCGCAAAAGTACTTCCAAGATAACGGTTTTAACAACTCCGAGCTAAACTTGGAATCCGACAACACATTAAAGGGGAGGGTTAAAATTAATATGGTGTAACCTCCACCATATTGATTAAATATTATTAAAAATTTAACAATCAATTTCATTATTAACTTTTATAATTAAATTCAAAATATTAAAACAATAATAAAATATTATTCTCCCTCAAAGTCTCTAAACATAATATTACAATAGATCTTGTAAACGATATTTTGATATTGCAATGAAAAAATAAGGTTTAATGCTTTCAAGCAAAATGACTCAAACTGGAAAATTTTAGTTTTGGTGACCGTGGCTCGTGTCATGACCGAGGATCTTTAAGCGTAGCCGGGTCTTCGACCGAGAAACTAAACAGGATCATTCCACGCCGTGATCGGGAATCCACGGCCATGCGAGGAATCATGCCACGTTGACTCTAAGGTGACACGTCCATTTGACTAGCTTATTGGCTAAGACAGTTGGCCTTAGGGTTAGTTTGTTTAAGTATTTCAACTTTTTAACTCTTTTATTTTAAAGGCTCTAAACTATTTTTTAAATTAAAAAATTGTCTTTGAAATACTTTTACAATATTTTCATAAAATAAAACTTTATTAAGAGATCGTTTGGATTTATTTTTAAATCTAACTTATTTAAATTAATATTTTAAGTGTCTTCTTCAACCATTTTCGACATCATCAATATTAGATACAGACATTTATTTACTTTTTACAATTTTAAATGTCAATCATAAAATAATGTTCAGAATTGAAATAGATGTTTCTAAAAAGTTAAAAAATTTGTAAAGTAAATACAAAGAACCTAAAATGAATAATCTTGTATACGGACAACTTTTTAGAATAACCAAACAAGAACTTAAAATGAATTATCTTGTATACGTTTTTATTAAAATATTTTATTAATTTAAAAATTCTCACTCTCAAAAATCAAAAGGATAATTTATTGCGGAAATTATTATTATAGATTCCAAAATCTTATTTAAATCTATTTTCTTTAAAATAAATATTTTAAATAAGTTTTAAATTAAATGAAATTCATTTAAAATGTTTTTTAATTTTTTTTCAAAAAATAATGAATTTTAATATGCCCATCATTTTGATAAAAAAAATCCCTCTAAAGCAAACAACAAAATTCCCAAAACTCAAATACTGAAATGTACCTAATTTTGTTCGAGAAATTTTACGAAAACCCTAAAATCAATCTTAAATGCGCTAATGACTAACGCATAAATTAAATTGCGATGGTGACCACTTAATTTATTTTGACGAAAATACTTCATCCGCGTAATGCGAAGAGGAGGACCGTCATGCGAAGGGAAAATGAGTGAAAAGTCCAAAATACCCTTAGACCTTGATCGGATTGTTTTTTTCAACTTAGAGGGAGAAAAAATTAATAATTGTTGATGATTTTGAGGAGACTCATTCTCTCTCTTCCCGCTCTTCTCCTCTTTCTCTCTAAACGGCGGCGATCGACGGACAACCATGGTGGCGATCTTCGACGGACACCACCATGAGTACGAGCACGAGCATTGTGGCAACTGATACTCTTCTTCCTCAACCTGTTTGTTGTTTTTATTGTTTATTTAAATGTAATAGAAATAAGAACATAAATCGATCAAATCTCATTATATTAGAACGGGTTTTCGTCGTCAATCTGTATGATGTGTTCGTTTAGTGGTCCGTCGCGAGAAAGAACATGGAGTAGAGAGAAGAGAGAGAAAGGAAAATAACGAAATAAAAAAAATGAGTATTTATATAAAGAATTAGGGTCTTTCGCGTGACGATCCTCCCTTTCGCATTAAGCAAATTGGGTATTTTTATTAAAAAAAATTAAGTGTTCACCAGCGCAATTAAAATTATGCGCTGATCACCAACGAATTTAACCTTTTTTATGGTCATTTCGTCAAATTTCCATTTTGTTTTATAGATAAAAAAAATTAGGGTTTACACCCTATTAATATAATTATCCTTTCTCTATTTTTTTAATAGGAAACAAACTTTATAAAAAAAAATACTTAATAGGAAACCAACTTTATAAAAATAAATGGTGTCATTAAATGTGTAAAAGATTGTATTTGGATAAGAGAATTTATATATAACCAGCATTTAGCCGTGCATTTGCACGAGTAATAATATAAAAAACCGTGAAAAAAATTACGTATAACATTTTTAATTTTATTTTTAACCGTTTTAAGTATATGGGTGAGTCAACCCACAATCCGACCCAAGTATCTATTTACTCCACATCATTATATATTAATTAGTTAAAAAGTTAAACTTATAGTAATATTAAAACGTCTCGCGTTTATCAAATTTGGTGTTGAATTTAAAATATAAAGTCTTTGTAGCTTAATTGGTTAAAGAGTTGTACTTGTCTTGTTAGGTTGCAAGTTCGAAACATACCTCTAGCATTTTTTATTTTATTTTTAACCGTTTTAAATATAAAAACGGGTCAACCCACAATCCGACCCAAGTATCCAAATTAACCACAGCTCTCGACCCGGCAATCCGGACACTTTAAAAATTAAGCATCATTATATATATATAAATTAGTTAGTTAAAAAGTTGAACTTATATTAATATTAAAACGTCCCGCGTTTATAAATTTGGTGTTGAATTTAAAATATAAAGTCTTTGTAGCCTAGTTGGTTAAAGAGTTGTACTTGTTTTGTTATGTTGCAAGTTTGAAACATACCTCTAGCATTTTTAATTTTATTTTTAACCGTTTTAAATTTAAAAACGAGTCAACCCACAATCCGACCCAAGTATCCAAATTAACCACAGCTTTCACCCGACAATCCGGACACTTTAAAAATTAAGCATCATTATATATATATATAGATTATGTTATTTTAAGAGATTTGCTACAAACGGTGCTATTATATATTATATATATATATATATATAATTTAAAAATATATTAATATACTAATAATTTTAAAAAGTTATTTGTAATAATTCTATAATAGAAATTGAAAAAAAAAATTATTAAATATTTTTTTAATAATAATAAATTAAAAAAAGAGAAAATTATTAAATAATTTAAGGTAATACGACCAATCAAAAATTAAATAGAAAGAGAATTATTATGGTGGGAGTTGAAAATATTTCCCTCGCCTATCTATCGTTATTTTAATTATATATTATAAAAAAAAATAATTTTTTTTTATTATATATAAATATATTAACATTTTTTTATCTCTTTTTCTATGTTATACTAACATTTTTATTTTCTATATATTAGTTTATATTCTTATATATATTTAATTTTAAATAATTTATAATTATTATATTTATTTTAATTTTAACTATTGAACTAGTATATACTAGGGCTGAAAATGAGACGAGCTGCTCGTGAGCTGCTCGCGAGTAGCTCGGTCAAAGCTCGACTCGAGCTCGGTCAAACTCGAGCTTGAGCATGCTCGAGCTAGACTCGTTATATAATCGAGCCGAGTTCGAGTAGTTATATACTCGGCTCGAGTACTCGAGCGAGCTACTCGAATATATACCATTTATATTAATATATTTTATATTTAATTTATATTTTATATTATATATATATTTTTTAATTTATATTTTATATTTTATATTTTATATTTTATATTTTATATTTTATATTTTATATTTTATATTTTATATTTTATATTTTATATTTTATATTTTATATTTTATATTTTATATTTTATATTTTATATTTTATATTTTATATTTTATATTTTATATTTATATTTTATATTTTATATTTTATATTTTATATTTTATATTTTATATTTTATATTTTATATTTTATATTTTATATTTTATATTTTAAATTTTATATTTTATATTTTAAATTTTATATTTTATATTTTATATTTTATATTTTATATTTTATATTTTATATTTTATATTTTATATTTTATATTTTATATTTACTTTTTATAATATAAAAAATTGTAATACTTTAATTAAATATAAAATATGAGTATTAAAATATAAAATATAAATTTATACCATATATGGCTAAATCCCGGGCACCCTCCCTCTTCATTCTTCTCTAGTTCTCCAAGTCCAAAATCCCTAACCCTAACCTTTCTCCTCCAAAATCCCTAACCTCTTCTCCTCCATAGTTCATTCGGACAGCCGCCAACAAAGAACTAGGTTTTCATCAAACGAGAAAGCAAACGTCACCAAGGAGCTCAATGCAAAGCACCAAAAGGTTTTCATCGTTTTCCCCTTTTTTATTTTCATTTCAATTTCTTCTTTATTCTCTTTCGATCTTGCATAGATTCGATATGTTATACTTCCGATCTGTCAACAAAGAACTAGATTCTCTTCAATTTAATATCTGCATTTAGGAATCTTGCTAATATGAATACTGTAATACTGCATTTAAGTCTGTACTCTGTAATACCTAAATATTGTACTAATTTAATATATTGTATGTTTGAATTTTAGATATTTTTAGTTAGAATGGTTATGTTTTTAGTTGAATGTTTTAATGTGTAATGTTGTGTGTTCTATTTGATTTTGATGGAATGTTTATGTTTTAGGTGAAATGAATAATTCTATATGTTTATTCATTTTGTTGTGATCTTTTGATATATTGAAAGTGTGAAACTATTTAGTTGATATGTTTTAATTTTGTATGTTTCGAGTCGAGTTCGAGCTCGAGCTATAAATCGAACTAATCGAGTCGAGCTCGAGCCGAGCTCTTGAGCTCGGTAAAATTCAAGCTAATCGAGTCGAGTTCGAGTCGAGCTCGAGTACTTATTTTGAGTTCGAGCTCGAGCTTTAATTTTGATACTCGATCGAGCTCGAGCTCGAGTTCGAGCCGTTGAAATTTTTTCGAGCTTACTCGAGCTCGACTCGACTCGTTTTCAGCCCTAGTATATACTACTATTCTCAACCAATGGCTTGTTTGATGTTTCTAATCAATAATTTTATTAATTTAAATATCAAAATTACTCTTTGATTTTATCTTCTTTCTAAATTATTATCATCTCACCTAAATTCTATCCTCTAAACTCAAATTAGTCTTCAAATTTTTAAAATTATTTTTTTCATAATTTTTATCAAATTAGGAGAAAATTTAGGTAAAATCAAAAAAAAAATAAAAAAAAATCTAATACGGTTAAGGTGTTATACGGTTATATTAAATAAATATTGTTTTATTTAAAAAAAATTAAAATTATCAACTATTTCATTCGATTATAATTTTTCAAGTATATTTCATTATTTTTATTTTGATATAATAAAAATTTAAATTATATAATAATAAATTAATAAATAAATATCTTTTAAATTTATGGACGTGCATAACTATTAAAATTTATCTAGATTTATCTATTATTAAAAAAATATTTATTTAATTTCTCACCTAATTAGAGTTATTTAAGGTGTTAAGTTTATTTTCATTATATATTTTCTCCTCTTTATCCTCTTTCATATATTTTATTATTATAATATTTATATAATATTATAAAAATTTTATATTTTAATCATATATTTATAAATTAGTTTAAATTTAAATTAATTTAAATTTAATATTATACAATATTTAATAAATTATTAGAACTTATTTTACTTATTCAAATAAAAATAATCATAATTCAAATAAAAAATTGATACATTAATTATTAAATTTATTTTATTATAGTATTTATTAATTATTTTGTAATTATTATTTTTTAACTATTTTCTTATTGTAAAGTTATATATTATTAATGTAAATTTTGATTTCAAATATATATATATATATATATATATATATATATATATATTATATAATATGTATCTAACTTTAATTCAATTTTTAGATATATAATATAATTTTAAATATATATATTTAGTTTGTTTTATATCGGATGTAACTAATTTTTTTTATATAAAAAAATTGTTTGTATTAAGAAATAAAATATATTATAAACTCATTTTTGATAAAAAAAATGAAAAAGAGAAAAAAATAATAAATTAAATATAAATATTAAATTTATTATATTAATTAATTAGATAGGAGTAGGACACCTAAATATAAAAAATTAAATTAGGCCTAATATCTGTAACCCTAGTTACTCTTATTCTTTTTAATATAAATAGATTGGCGCCCCTTTAGTTTTTTAGACCTAATCCTTCTTCTTCTTTTTCAGTTCTCTTACAATAGTAATAGTTCAGCCTCCAGGTAACTTTAATTATACATCAAACATTGTTTATACGAATTTATTCATCTTTTTCTTCTTAACTTGGCATAAATTCGAATTTACGAAACTAATAATAGAGGTTTGATGAAGATGCATGCATTCAGTTGAAAGCCTATGATACAAGTTAATTGTTCTTCTTTGATTTTCTTTTTGGCTTACATTGTGCAGTCTAAAGATGATGCAATTACCAAATGAGATTCTAGAGGAGATTTTTTGTCGGTTGTCAGTTAGGGATCTGATCCGTTTCAGATGTGTATCTAAATCATGGTTTGCCCTAATCAGTAGTCCGTATTTTATCAAATTGCATATGGAACGATCGGATCAAACCAAGAGAAACCATAGTCTCTACCTTCCGAATGACATTCACTGTCGGGAGGTTTTTGATTTCCTAAAACCGGTGAAGGTTGATTATGTTCCATTGAAGTTTCGGAACTATGGACTTCAGCCTAGTGGTTCCTGTAATGGCTTGCTTTGCATGTCAAAGATGAATGACATTGACAATGTTTTTTTATGGAATCCATCAACAAAAAAGTATATAAAACTGCCTTATGAACCTGTTGATCTACCCTATAGAATTGACTTATTTATTTGGACGTGTGATTATCGAATTGTTTATGATAGCACTAATGAAGATTACAAGGTGGTGAGATTTGGGGTGCTCCAACTTGGACGACGCGCCATCGACGTCATCGACTATGAGGTTAAGGTTTATAGTTTGAGATTAAATTTGTGGCATAGACTAGAGAAGTTTGATCACTATCCGAATTGGAAGAGCATTGGAGATTCCATAGCTGGTGGAGCTCTACACTGGATCTCGAAATGGAAAAAAGTGATTGTTGCCTTTGATATTGTGACAGAGAGATACAGAATACTTCCACACCCAGAGTATCACGGTTCTTATGATGATTTATATTTGAATAATTTAGGAGGATGTCTCTCCTTAAGTTGTCATTACAAATCATCGAATGTGGATGTGTTTTTGCTGAAAGAATATGGCGGGAAGAATGAACATTGGTCGAAATTAATTACATTGTCACCAATAATTTCTTTTGAGATTTATTACCCCGTGAAACCTATTGCTTATTCATATAGTGATAAACAAGTAGTGATTGCTTTGGGTGATTCGAGGCTTATTTTGTATAATTTAGAGCAGAAGTCGGTTGAGGAAACTATGATTCATGGTGTGGTAGGAAGATCATTACTGGAGCTACACATTTGCATTGAAAGTCTCGTCTCTGTCGATGTTCCTATATGTAACCATCCTCGAGATGCTTAAATGTCAAATTTAATTTACAAATTTGAAATTGGTTCTCATTTTAATCTTCATATTTTTGTTAATCAAAGGGTTCATGCAGCTGGTGTTGACGATTTTATTGATCTAAAGAGGATGTTTCAAAAATTTGCATTTTTTTCTTCTTTTTATTGAAGATTTTCAAATACTTCTTATTTTCTTACTTTAGATCTTGCAATTTTCTTCTTCTTTTTATTGGAAACTTTTAAATACTTCTTCTAGTACTTATTTTTTTCTAAGCCCACTAAATCATTTTGATTTGTGACTCCCATAACTTTAGTAAATTTAATTTATGGTTACATTCAATGTCAATTGTATTTTTAAATAGTAATAAAACATTATTAACTCTAAATAATAATAGTTAAAAAAATAAATAAATGAACTTGGATATTAGGCAATTGGTCATATCTATTATATATGGATTATATATATGATGTTAGTTGGAGTCAGCTCTCCTAGGGTTGTGAACCTAGGGTTGTCTCTTAGGTTTGGTAAGTAAGAGTTGAAAATTATAAAATTATTTGGTTTGTGATTTAAATAAAATAATTAGTTTTTTTTTTAAAAAAATCTATTAAAATATTATATAATATTTAAAATTTAAATAATTTATAACAAGATTAAATATTTCCTTAAGAAATGGGTAATTTATAAATATTTTATTTTATTATTCAAATTAGTTTTTTTTAATAATCTATTAGAATATTATATAATGTTTAAAATTTAAATTTAAATAAAATATTTCCTTAAGAAACGGGTAAATTATAAATATTTTATTTTATTTCCTTAAGATTCAAACACAATTATGAGTCTTCCTTAATTAAGTTATATGATCCATACCCAAAAGAAATGGGAGTGATTCCCATTTAATTTAAATCAAAACGCCCGCGTATTATTTATTTATTTTTTATCATGAAATTCATTTATTTATTAACTTATCACTTATTTTATATATTAAATTTTACTATTCTGAAATTAATTAGGTTCAGGAGTGGACCACGTCTCCAAAACTAAATAACATATAATAATAAATTAAATTATTTAAATTCAAAATATTTGGTAACTTATTATTTATTTGATATATTTTAATTTTTTAGTCAGAAATTAATTATTTTTGAAGTCCGATCATTACACCAATATATCTTCAAATAATAATTATTTATTTAATAATTTATGCAATAAACTTGTATATGAATTTTATATAATAATAGGCTTGAGATTTAATAAAAATATATAAACTATAAAATTAGTGAGCTAAAAAAAATAGTATCTACTAAGTCTAATAAAGTTGTAAAGAATGAAGAAAACAATCAAATATTTTCATTAGCATATTCATATTCTTAATTAGTTTTTTAGCCTTCTATTCCAAACAAGTTATGCCTCCAATATTTACTAAACAAGAAGAGTATAACCACTCAAATTTGAATTGTTTCCAAACCAATACAATCTAAAATGCAATTTCATTTTTTTTAATTGTTAGTTTTAATTGTTTTAATATATTAATAATTACAAATATATGTTTTTTTCTTCTTTGATTGAGATCATTCTCCTCCCGTTTAAAATTATATCGTCATATTATATAATTCATATTTTAAAAGTGTAACCAAAAGACTAAAATAATTAAATCCCTTATTGTTAATATATATACAACTATTACATAATAAGAATAATATATATTTCTTTTACTTTCTATTCAAATGATGAAACAATAAAGAGACTAGTAAATAATTTGTCATGTTAATTAAAAACTTCTATATTTATATATATATATATATATATATATATTCATTTTGTATTTGTTAGTTCGCTCAAATAAAACTTTTATTTCGATTAGGGTTTTCAATCAATTAAATATCGAAAGTTAGTTTAAATCACTTGGGATCCTCTACTCTCAATTTGTCCATACTTCCTTGTTCATTCTCATAGAGGAGGCAAAATAGTAAAAATATATTTATTTTTTTAAAAATGATTTCCCCTTCATGTGAGAATGAATCGGGGAGCAAAAACGAGGATCTTCCGTTTAAATGCTAAAGAATACTAGCAATTTTGAAAGAAATTTGAATAATGAATAATATATATATATATATTCTTATTATTAAGTTTCTTTACATTTCATTAAATTTATTTTAACTTTTTTTATTGTTTTTTACTTGTCCACTGAGACTATAACCCAATCACATGAACACATATTTAGGGTTCGCTATTGATTTTCACCATTTGTTTATCATTCATTATTAATCTTGTTGAAGGCTATATAAGACAATCACTTATGGGCATACTTTTGAAACCTAGCCCGTCGGTCGGACCGACAAACCCGATGAACCGGTCGTCAAACTAGGCTGGATTGATGAAAAATCGGAAATGCAATCAACACAGTTAAACCCGATCAACTGGTGAGTTGGATCAGAAATTCGGCAGCCCGGGTTAATCCAGCGGGTCTATCCTATTTTTTTTTAAATATTTTTTTCTTTCTCACTTATCACTCTCTCAGTTCCCCATCTTCGTTTTTTTGTTCTCATTGAGTTCACCTATTTCTAGTTCCATGTAGGTAGATTATCGATTTCTAGTTCTAGACATTGAGAATGACAAAATCTTTCATTTATCTCAAGCTCCACTTTCTACCTGAACATTCTATTTTTACCGGACTAAAAACGATTTAAGGTGACATTGTAAGTCATAAAAACGATTTAAGGTGACATTGTAAGTCATTTATCTCAAGCTCCACTTTCTACCTAAACATTCTATTTTACTACAACAATATCGTTCAAGAACTCAAATGAGTTCGTCTTTGGAAGAATCATCAACAAATGGAATAATCGTTGATCATTTGTAATAAGAGTTTTATTTTTGTAAATTGTTTATTCAATTTAATATCTACATAATCAATTATTAATTTTGATTTTGATGGTAATTTATATGTGCACTTATTTGTTCACTTAAGGGTAAAATACTTTTTTATTTTATTTCCTTAGTAGGATTTGACGCATTCTCACAGTCAAACACAATTACAATTACAAGCCCTCCTTAGTATAGCCGACGGCGGCCACAGTTTCGGCGCAGCCATGAGTTCCGATCAAGACAAAGAATTTAACAATATTCCTTCTTCGAGCTCCGATGGAGACCAGATTCCTGTCCAGATTCAGCCTCTCCGACTTCCCACGCCGGAAGAGGTGCAAGGACAGGACGTTTGGAACAATTGCGCCGTTCGTAGCGTGTTTAGCGGAGTCATGGGTTAGAACTTACAACCCTTTCCCTCTTTTACTATGAATGTGTGATTATTATACGCTATATAACAATGGGTTATTTTCCTGACTTGGGTTTTTCATTAATTGAACACTGAAATCTGCTTTATGATTAGGTTTGAAACCTCTTTTATCTATTGTTCAGGAGGAGGATTGGGGTTGTTCATGGGTTTATTTTTGGGATCATTGGACACTCCTTTGGTGCAAGAAGAATTGACTACCAGACAACAGATAGTTAACCAGGCAAAAAATATGGGAAGAAGGAGTTTGAGTTCTTGTAAGGCTTTTGCTGTAATGGGTTTTGTGTTCTCTGCTGCTGAATGTGTTGTTGAAAAGGTAAAGATTATATCAAATTGATCAATGCTAATTTGTTTATGTTCATCTCTTTTGGGAAGATAGTCCCTTTGTTTGTTTGTTTGTTTGTTTTTTTCAAGTTAACTCTATGCAAATTGTTCATTGAAGGCCCGGGCTAAACATGACATTACAAACACAGTGGCTGCTGGTTGTGTAACTGGAGGTGCAATGTCAGCTAGAGGTAATTTTTCTCAATGCAGATTGCATAGTTATTGTTTGATAGATTACGAGATCAAATAGTGTTTTTATAGGGGATACAAAAGATAGTTCTAGAACACATGGAGTTTTATCAAGAGTTACATATAGTATTTGTCATTTTCCAAACCCATTAAGTCATTATGCCATCTTCTTCTTCCAAGAATATCAAGTTATTTATTTCCTATAAAACATTCATCATCATCAAAATATTGGAATCTTTTGCTGATACAAATGCTTGGTGTTTGTTAATTTGAAAAGCCTATGAAGTGGAAACTTTTAGATATTTAATGTGTCATGAGTTGATTATTTCCTCCTTTTGTCTATCCACAACCCTAAGATACTGAAATGTATGGAAGTGTGTTATTGTTCTTTTTAGAAAAGGTTCTAAAATATGGTCCATCATTTGGACTTTATTTCTAATAATTGGTTCCTTAACTAATCTTATGAATCTGATTTCATACTATCAAGTCACCGGTGACTGCTGCAAGTATAAAGTATAACCACCCTAAGCCCCTCCCAAAAAAAAAATTATGGAAAAATTGCATTGGTAACAGTAAGAAATATTTAACTAAGACCAAAAGGTCTCAGGTTCGATATCCACTAAAAACTCCCTCTGATTGAAGTGATGGGTCGTGCTAGCTTCCTCCAGGGAAGAATCTGATTTTTAAAAAAAAGAGAGTAAGAAATCTTCTCAATTCAGATGCATACTCAACAACCCAACAAGTCCATGTCAAATAGTATGAAGTTTATCCCTGTTTAGGTTGTAATTTATGAAATGTTGTGCTTATATATTTAGGGAAGTTAGCACATTGCTCAGTTAATCAAGTTTTCAGGTGGGGAATGTTTTGGTCATGGGTTCAGATCCAAATAGAAATGTCTTCCTTCCTTAATATGTGGATAAATAATTTCTTAAATCTTACCTTCTAATAGACACTTATTTTTGGGACCGCATTGCCAAACTACACTTACAAACGAGAAAGTAAAGGTAGGGGAAAAAACTCATCAGGCTATCTCAAGCCAAGGAAAACTATAACTTTTGAACAAAAAAGATCAAAATTGACCACATTGCAAGATATACTTATGGTAAGTATCCAATCTGCCAAGTTGTGGCAAAATAAAGCAACTAAACCAGAGTCGTGCGAAGTCAAGCCCTCATTCTTTGAAAAGGAGCCAATAAGGATAGGAGTTACAAAACTTGCCCTATATATGCAACACATGTTGATGGTCTTCCATATCCAGTCGTCATGTCTACGAATCCTGTTGACTGTGCGCGCATTCCTCTCAGTCTCACTCCAGATTTCATAGATGATAGCATAAAAAGCTTATTTCAAAATGCAGGAGAAGAGGCTTTGTCCAACAGTTTCTTCAATGATCCAATCCTTAGTCCTATTCCATTTTGGGGGCGGGTGTTGCAGTGATATGCATTTAGTATACTAATATTTCGAAGATAGCCATAGAGTACAGAAAACCAAAGAAAATGTGCTCAATGGAATCCTCTTCTTCCCTAAATCTTTGAATTCTGTCTCTGGTCATCAATCTACCATGGAATGTAATCAAAGTTGAGGGTTTGTCATTGGTGTTCTCCACCTGTGATTCACTAAACAAAGTCACAAAATCTTTTCAAAAAGACAGTTTCCATAGCCTGCTCTAATTGAGAATGTTATGATCATAAAGCTTGATCAAGAAAGATCGACGATCTGAGTAATTAGCCATGAAAGAAGGCAGAAAGTTTTCTTAACCTCAAATTTCATTTATGTTTTCAGGGGGACCAAAAGCTGCATGTGTTGGTTGTGCCGGGTTTGCTGCATTTTCAGTTGTTATAGAGAAGTTCTTCGATAGATATAACTGAGAGGAAGAAGAAGAAGAAGAAGAAGACGAAGACTATTATTACTTTTTTGCCCCCATTTTTATGTGATTTATTAAATCATTTCCCCTTTCATGGAATGTATTATAGACTATGACTATATGCAGAAAAGAGTAGTGCATAACAATTTAAATGGAATTGAGAAAGCATTAATTGTACTTTCAATACCTCTTAATATTGACAATTCTACTGATTAGATTTGAACAATTGTATCCAGTCTTATATCAGAAGGATTTCATCTTTAATTTATGTTTTTCTTTAAATCATTACATTTCAGTTTATAATTTTAGTTTAGGAAGTTCAAGGGGTATATGCTTTTCTTTCCCTAAATCTTAATGATTGTCTACCTAAAAAGTTAGCAACAAAAGGTTGTTTGTATTTTACTAAAGTTTTGCTTAGAAAAAATAAATGAATGTTACTTGTGTTTGCAGCAAAAATCAATCTAGACATATATGAAATTATTAGATTTTTTTTAATTAGAGATGAAGAAATGGAACACATGATTTAAATGGGATAAAAACAAAATGCCCTACATATCAGAATTTTTTTCTCATTTTAAATTGAGGCAATTGTTAAATTATCTAAAAAGTTGAATTAACAATCACATCTAATAGTATTAGTTAAAACTAAATCTGTGTATAATGTTTATTCAAAGATTTTATCAAACAAATAAAATACAAGGAACATCAAGAGGGACCTAGCTAAGGTGAGAATGAATTGTTTTATATTTATTTAAACCACTCAAAAATATATTTGCTGGTTCATATATGCTTTAATTTTTGTAAAAAAAAGAGCGCAACCCGTTGTAATTATGACGAGTCGGTTTTGTGTGAGGTCAGCTAGACAACCGCCTAGGTTATGGGCACCCTAAACAAAATTAAAAACTTACTTTACTAAATTTTAAATTGAGACTATAATAATAGTATTATAACATTTAATCAATTGGGTTAGAGACTCCCTAAACTTATTAATAGTACTAATTCTACCTTAACCCTTTCACTTTACAAATAAGATATTTTTATTAAAAATCGAACTTGAGACTTTCTTACCCATAAACTATAACAAACCTTTAACAACTTTACATATAAAAAAGAAAGATAATTGAAAGTCTTGATTTGAAATATTAATTTCTCAAACTTATATATCAAAACAAAATAATGTCATTTTCACTACAAAGTGATAACACTTTTGTCTTGTTTATATAAAATAATTTTATCCACCACCTCCTCCAAGATGATGCAATTTCCTATTTCTAAGATATAGTCCTATATTTTTGTTTTACATTCTTTTTCTTTTCTTTTACAAGTTTTTTTTTTGCAATGATCAAATAAAATACAACTTTCAAGATTTTGTTTTGAACATACTTTTTCTTATAAGTTCTTCAAATGAAAAGTTTAGTTTTTTAAATTAAATATATATTATTAAAACACCTACTTTCCTTATTAAACATCTTACTTATGAATTAATATGATGTTTTAACTCAATTTGATGTAATATAGGATGGTGGGTCATCTACAAATCTTATAAAAAGTTGATATAAATACATAAATCTCAAAGTTTGTCATGTTGATATTTGAATGGTCTGAAAGCTAAAAAGCAAAGCTTTGGATAATGAAGAATTCAATGTGGATCTATTCTATTCTATATATACCCTTAATTAAGGTAGGCCCCCCTAGCAGATTTACAGTCAACATGAGGAGCATGTGATAGAAGTAAGCCAAACGGGGGAGAGGAAATTTCTTTGGTGTTGACAACTCTTCCGTCCTACCCATTTTCATAGTTGAATGGAGCTATTGACCTCTCTCTTCTTCTTGATCGTCTAACAATCCCTTAACAAAGACAAATTTCAAAGAGTTCAGATCTTCATTGCAGATTATGTTGTTATATCAAGTTGACATAATCTATGTAGATCTCACAGATTCAAGAAGAGTATGAGGAGTGTGAAAATTGGAAGTGGGTTTTTGTAGAAGTTTTGTGATAAAATGGGGGAAGGAGAGAAACCTTCGTCTAATTTTGAGCTTGAAGATGAATCTAAGAAGAAGAGGATCTGGGCTTTTTTATGGGCGCCAGTTCAATGGCTCAAAATGTTGTCCATGGAAATGCATTGGAGCTTCGTTTTTGGAGTTGTTGTTGTATATGGGATAAGTCAAGGATTGGGTGGTGCTCTTCTTCGTGTAGGTACTGAGTTTTATATGAAGGATGTTCAGAAAGTGCAGCCTTCTGAAGCTCAGATTTACTCTGGAATAACTA
Organism: Impatiens glandulifera; assembly: GCF_907164915.1. Classification (NCBI taxonomy): domain Eukaryota; kingdom Viridiplantae; phylum Streptophyta; class Magnoliopsida; order Ericales; family Balsaminaceae; genus Impatiens; species Impatiens glandulifera. The sequence continues at coordinate 6,552,548 of NC_061867.1, read as the reverse complement.
ATATTCCTTGGATTGTTAAACCTATTTGGGGGATTCTCACTGATGTTGTTCCCATTTTTGGGTATCATCGAAGTCCTTACTTCATTTTTTCAGGTAAAAATGGTTGTTTAATTGTTCTTCTTTGTTCTATATGGGGTCAACGAACTTGGGTTCTTTCGAAACCCTAATTTTTTTTCTATGCTTAATTGATAATGGTGTTTGTTTTGCTGGTTTTTGTTCTAATTTTGGTTAAATTCTATAGATGATTTATGGAATTGTGTTTTCAGCTTCTAAAAACCAAATAATTTGGCATTGGTATATTATACAAGAAGATGAAAGAATCTTTGGCTGAGCAAAAGAGGTTTTAGTTACTCATACAATAATTTCCCTCCAAAAACACATAACTTAGCATAGATTAAGATTTGTGATAACCCATCATGTTAGCTTAAGTGGAAGGAGTCTGGTCTAAAAGACTAAATATCTTAAGTTTGATTCATTCTAAGAACGTCTTGATTGAAGTGATGGTCATGATTGTGGAGGTCGTGCTAGGTTCCTTTAGGAAATAAAGCGAAGCTCAAATAGGGCGAGGAAAGAGACTAAGTGGCGAGAGTTCTGAAGTTGATTTAGAATTAGCGGTGTTTTTCGTATGTTTTTTTTTGTGTCAAAGCCCGTTATCTCTTTTACTAATAGAAATAATGTATGAATGACGAGCCTATTTGGTAACTTGTACTTTGTAACAATTTGGAAGGTGGTAATTTGTCACAATCATAATTTAAAAGGTGAAAATGATTTTGTTTACAATTGGTATGAAATATGCTAGTGAAATAGATCAACTTGATGAGAAAGGTTAGAAATGAATGAAAATAGTGATTTTTTTGTAAAATTTGTAGATCATGCTACACACAATTGTTTAGTTAATAACATTTTGTTAATTGGATTTATTTATTTTTTACTTTGAAAACTTAGATACCAAAAGAGCTGTCACAATCACGATTCCTTTGGAAAATCGCCACAAGTTAAAGTTGATAATGATTTCTTTCGTACAGTATAAGATTTGGATCATCATCCATATTATAGTGTGGTTTTTGTTTCATTTCGATAAGATTAATTTATAGATCATGTCATCATGGTTTAGATTATTATGATTTTTTACAAATATAACAAATGTAGATCTTTTCAGATCATTATCTGGAATCCAGATAATAAAATGTTAGGAAAAATTAGAGAAGAAGTTTTAATGGCAAGTAAGAAAATGGTGGCTGAAATCTTAATCTTTCTTTTAGGATGTAAATTTTTACCATATAAATGAAAACGAGGAATGGTAAGACTTATATATTTTGAGTGGTGATTTCAGGTGCTCTAGGAATCATCTCCATGCTGTTCCTATCAATGCAGAAAAGGTTGCATCTTGTTATGGCTCTGGTTTCTTTAACAGCATCAAGTGCTGGCGCTGCTATAGCGGATGTTACTGTTGATGCTTGTGTAGCACAAAACAGCGGTGCTCTTCCATTGCTAGCAGCCGATTTGCAAAGCTTATGCGCCTTGAGTTCCTCTATTGGATCATTGCTTGGATTCGCTTTTAGCGGAATCTTGGTTCATTTGATTGGACCTAAGGTCAGCTCCATTTTTAACTTTCTTTTTTCTTATCTTTATCAATGAAATGTACTTATTTACCTCTTCTTCTTCCTTTTTAAAAGGCAGTTTTAGGTTTGCTTGCAATCCCTTCTGGACTTGTATTGTCAGTTGGCATTTTGCTCAAGGAACCTTACATTCCCAATTTTGGTTACAGACAGGTTGGTATTCACCAATTTCTACTTAATTGTCTAATTAAAATGGATTTGAACTATACATTTTCTCGAAAACATAATGTTTAATTAGATATATATTCATAAATTTGTTGACGTTTTCTTGTTCAAATCTATACCCAGACCTGGATCTAGCTCCATTAATGGAATTTGAACTACAAATGCTGGTAGATCTCTTCAAGATTAGTTTTTAAGTCCTCACACGTCCCAAACATTGCATCATGTGTCTTTTCTTAGCCCAGATCTAGGTCAAAAAGAAAAACACATATGCCCTTAACTCACTAGGGTAGTTCAAGTAAAAAAAAAGGCATACCTCATACCTCATAGGTCTCAGGCACGATTTCCACTCAGAACGTCTTCATTTAAGTGGTCATGTTAACCTCCTCCAATAAATAAACCTTGGTCGCAAGAAGAAAACATACGCCCATTGCCAAACAGGATCCCACCCACTGGGAAACCAGCCCAAATGGTGTTTTCCTAAACACCCATTACAGCCTCATTTGAAAACCACTTATTGTTTTTGTATCTGAATTCGTTTTCATATAAAAATGTCACCAGAAATAACCTTTTTTTTCCTATGGATGTAGTCCGAAAAGGTGTTTTAAGTAATATTGTTGTACCAGGTTACAAGGAAGTTCATTGATGCTGCCAAGGATATGTGGACAACCTTAAAATGCCCAGAAGTTTGGAGGCCATGCATTTACATGTTCATATCCCTTGCTTTAAGTTTAAATATCCATCAAGGAATGTTCTATTGGTATACAGATGCAAAGACTGGTCCAGGTTTCTCCCAGGTACATTTCTTTCCGATAAATTAAACATTAAAAAAACAAAAAAAAAAAACAATTATAGTTTTGAAAATTTGATTTCATCATCATGCAGGAAACAATTGGTTTCATATATTCAATTGGTTCAGTTGGTTCTCTTCTAGGAGCTATTTTATATCAATACAATCTTAAAGATCATTCCTTTAGAAATCTATGCTTTTGGACCCAATTGCTATTTGGTCTTTCTGGAATGCTGGATTTAGTTCTCATACTACGACTAAACTTGAAACTAGGAATACCCGATTATCTATTTGTTGTGATCGACGTTAGTGTTTCTCACTTGATCGGACGGTTGAAATGGATGCCACTTTTAGTTCTAAGTTCTAAGCTTTGCCCGCCTGGCATTGAAGGCACTTTGTTTGCTTTGCTGATGTCCATCGACAATGCTGGCCTGTTAACTGCTTCATGGGCAGGGGGAGTTTTGCTTCATTTGTTGAAGGTGACTCGTGATAAGTTTGATCATCTTTGGCTGGCGGTTTTGGTTAGGAATATAATGAGACTTTTGCCGCTTTGTTTACTGTTCTTGGTACCTGGTGGCGATCCCAATTCGTCTATTCTTTCCACAAATGATGATGTAAAGGAAGAGATCAAAGCACAAGAGGAAGATAATATGGAACTTGTCTCTCTTGTTAGTAAAGATGAGGGAAGATAACGAAGAAGAGTCGAAACAAAGACAAACAATATCGGCATTGTTGTACGCCGTTAAATCAGTTGATGGAATGTAAGTAGATTTCTCGATTTTTCACTTTATACCTCTTTTTTATTATTATCTGTAAACGATTTCGAAAGTAGAAAGCTTTGTATTTAAAAAAGCTTTATAACTTTTAATATTGAAATAGGCATCACCTTATCTTTATTTTATTCCATTTTGTTTGTATACTATTTGGATTACACTTTTGTTATGTTTCTAATAGTCACATTTCAAATATATATATATAATGCATTTATTTTATGTTATAACCTAATGAGCATTTCACTTATTATGTCTGAGTTAAAAAAAAATGTTTAAAATATAGTTTTAGATATTACTTAAAATTTGAGTTAATTCATAAATTATTATAATTTATAGAAGATTAAATAAAAATATTAATAATTAAACTTTCACAATTTAAAATTAATTTTTTTAACATATTAAGATCTTATGAGTATAAAAATAATTTTATAAATAAAAATATATATATATATATATATATATATATATATTCTTATTTAGATACATTTTATAAAGTGTTTCAAACAATTTTTCAATTTTGACTGTTATTTAAAACTGAACCAAGAACCCTAAACATTCATACTATAAACAAGAAGTGAAAAAAAGTGTTTTCAAAGTATAAATTATATAAATAAAATCTAGTATAAATATTCCAACATTTGACAAAACAAACAATATATATTGCAATTAAACACTATTCCATTATTTAGAATTTAGATCCAACAAGAGAAAGACAATAAGCTTGATGGTAAAAAGTGTTAGCTAGGGTTCATTCAACACTCAAGCATGGTAAAAAACATACTAGCTAAGGTTAGGGTTCATTTCAAAAACAAGAAATTTGGTCCTAACCAAAGGAAGACAGCATTCATTAAATTTATCCAATTTCGAAAAGTACATAATCCAAAACCAATGACCAATGACTTCATGAAGCTTTGAAATTCAGAACTAAGGAACAAAGTAAGCATTTAACGAAGAATAACAATCTGATAACAGTCTCATATATGAAGATAAAAATTACTGCGATTCTCGGTTATTACCAAAATTATCGCGCTTATCATATTGCCACCCGAAACCCTGTCCATCGTTTCCCATTTCACCCCCAGGATAAGACTGCTGTGACATATGAGGCGACATTTGAGGAGGCATCATAGGTGGCTGCAAATGAGGAAGAGGTGCCATATTAGCAGTCGAAGGGTCAAAAGGAGCAGCAACTGGTTGACCCATATTCCACGGCCGAGGATAATTCTCCTGAAAATTAGCATTTGGCGGAAAACCCAACACCGATCCTGGTTCAAATGGTGGAACACCACCACCATAGAATGGTTGAGCACCAAACATAGGAGGAGGGGCAGCTAGAATCTGATTAGGGTTACCCTGCATTTGAAAGTTTGGGGGATAGTTGGGATTCTGATCTAATTGTTGAATTTGAGTTTGCTGCCCAAAGAATGGAGTTGGAGGAGGAGGCCTCGGTTGTTGCAACATTGGGGGTCGACGATATTTTTCATCTCGATCGTTAATTTGAGAATTTGAACTAGTAGTAGGCGAGAAGGGAAGTTTTGGTGGTGGAGCTCTAGCAGTGGTGGAATCAGAAGCTGAAACCGCCGTTGACTGTTGTTGTTTAACGTTGATATCCTCCAATTCATTTCCGTCTTCTTTCTCTATAATATTATTTTGATTCAGTAGGTTAGCATGGTTTTCATGTATATGGGATTCAAAATCCGATACTGATAAGAATGATACGAGGCAATGAGGAGCTGCGCAAATGAAGATCCCTTCCATCAGTTTGATCGTCTGAATTTTTACGATTTTCTGATCGCAGCTGCATTACAAAAAGTGATATCTTATTTAGAATCTTCAACCACCTAAAAGATAACCTTTTAACCCCTAAAAATGAATCAACTTAGTCATTACATCAAATCAACTTCAAATTTAGATATCTTCATTTGGGTTATTCACCATAAACTTAACTCATTCATCAAGAAAAAAAAAGTATTCAAAATTCAATTTGATCAAACTCAAGCTTAAAAAAGTTTGATCGTAGGATTTTTTTATCGCAGTTGCATTACAGAAAGTGATATGTTATTTAGAATCTTCAACCACCTAAAAGAAAACTTCCAACCCCTAAAAATCAAATCAACTTCAAATTTAGATAATTTTCATTTGGGTTATTCACACCATAGACTTAAACTCATTCACCAGTATTCAAAATTCAGAACACTTAATATTCGAAATTCGATCAAACTCAAGCTTAAGAAAGTTCTTAAAATGAAAAATTTTACTTCCTAGACTTACAGGTAACACCCAGGATCAAGCCTTGCACATTCAAGACAGAATACATGATCACAAGGGCTCTGCAAAAGAAGATGAAAAATCGTTAATCAACAAATAGGTTACTAGTTTTTTTGAATGTATGATCACACCCCGTTACATCCATCTCAACTTTTAAGGCGTTTTAAGTGGGAATCAAAACCCGTAACTTTTTTATAAGAACGACCACTCTTGTCACTCGAGCTAACTTAATGAATTACTAATTGTTATAGATCTTAATGATCTTGGAAACTCAAATTTGCAAATGATACAAATGAACACATGATAAAAACAGATAGAACATACCAATCGGCCATAAATAGCAATTGGAAGGTCACAACGAACGCAGAAATGGACACGTTCACCGAGTGGACGGCGATTCTTACGACCAACAGTCTTAAGAAGAAGAGCAGCAGGAGGCGGACCAAGACTTTTACCTACCGGCAAATCTGCTAGAACTAAATGATCAGGACAAGCAACTGTTACCATATCTGATGAACAAGGTTTTCCCCCTCCTACGCCGCCAGTTTCTGTAGATGATCCTTTACTCAACTTAATCTGCAGCATTATGATTCTCACAATTTGTTATTCCCTGTAAATCAACAAGATTATGTGAATCAGGAATGAGATTATACAAATTCGATAGATTGATCAAAGTAACTTATGATTAGTAGTTCAAAATGTAGAGAATCCGATCTGAAAAACCCTAATATTGTACCTTTTTCGGCATATGAATCGTCTCGATTGCTATAAGAAACCGCCGCTATCGTAAATCTCCGCCTTCTTCAGACCGAAAGAAAGAGAGATTATTTTTTTTTTGTCTCACAAAAAATAGGGATTTTTTTTTTTTTTTTTTGTCCTGAACACCAATCTACTACAACATTCATTAAAAATGGGCCACGTCAACTAAAACATTCTAAGCCGTTGATTAAAATTTATAATTTAAATATTTTATTATTAAATATATTTTTGGGAAAATTACCTGGGCGGTCCTCGAACTATCTTGATCATTCACTTTTGACCCTCAAATTAATTTTTGAAACAAATAGCCCTTTCAACTTTTATAAAAGTCACCAGGCCCTTCCGTCAACTTTTTAGTTAAAGGTTTAAGTTTAAAATATTATTTTTTTATATATTATCTTTAAACTTATATTTTATATTTATATATATAATTATTAAATCGCTTATATATAATATTATATATATATTATTAAATTTTATATAATGATTAAATCTTTTATATAATAAATAAATAATATATATTATTTATTTTTATTATATATATTATTTGTAACTAATTTATATATAATATTTATATAATATATATTTTAAAAAATAATTTAAATATTAAAATAATACTACTAAAATACTTTTAACACTAAAATTATTTAAAAAAATATATATTATATAAATATTATATATAAATTAGTTAAAAATAATATATATATAAATTATATATATATATATTGATAAAAATAAATAATATATATTATTTATTTATTATATAAAAGATTTAATAATTATATAAAATTTAATAATATATATATATATAATATTATATATAAGCAATTTAATAATTATATATATAAATATAAAATATAAGTTTAAAGATAATATATAAAAAAATAATATTTTAAACTTAAACAGTTAAGTTTAACTAAAAAGTTGACGGAAGGGCCACTGGTGACCTTTATAAAAGTTGAAGGGGCGATTTGTTTCAAAAATTAATTTAAGGGCCAAAAGTGAGCGATTGAGATAGTTTGAGGACCGCCCAGGTAATTTGCCCTATATTTTTTAACTTTCACTCTTTTATTTATGTCATTTCCATGTTTAGAAGTTAAATCAAACACGTTAAATGAGTGTATTTTAATAGCAATAAAAATATTTATTGTCATAGTTAAAAAAAAAAGTGAAAATAATTTTATTTTAATTTGGAAAGGAAGATTAGTAATAAAGATAATTAGTAATGAATTATATGAATTTTTTAAATAAATGTTAAGATTATGAAAAACTCAATGATAACTTTTTTCATGTAAATAAATAATTTATAATTAGAAGAAAAAAAATTATATTAAACTATAAGATCTTTTTCGATTGGTTTTTCAACATTATTTTATCTTCAATTTTATCAATCAAATTATATAATTCAATAATTAAAATATTAAAATAATTTATATTTCAAAAAAAATGAGTAATAACGGAGAAAAATATTCCTCTAAATTCTTCTTTCCAAATATTTGTCTTAAAAAAATATATATATAATTTATTAATTAAAATATTTCGTTTTTACGGAAACAAAAAATAGTTAACTCTTAACAAAAAATCAACAATACTCAATTTTTAAATAAACCAAATTTATGAATAAACCAAACAAGCTTGTTTGTGGAAATATTTTTTTTTTTACATGTTATTTTCTAAAAATATTTGTTTATAAAAAAAATACAAAAATATATATTTTTTTTTTGTATTAAAATACCAAAATATCTTTAAATTTTTTCTGATTTTTTTATAGGATTAATAAAAAATAATTTTAGTATTTTAATAAAAATAATTAAATGGTTAAATAATATATTTTTTTGGATTAAAATACCACAATACTTTTATATATATTTTTTTTAAGGTTAATAAAAGGTCATTTTATTTTTTATTAAAAATAATTAAATAAATAAAATCATGTTTAATTTTAAGTAAGAATCCTTAAAACCCAAAATCATCACAATCTATCATTTAAACATTTGTTACAAAATCTATATTTAGCTATTTTTTTCCTAGAATAAAGTCATAAACTCATTTTAAAATAATAACAATAATATACTCCATAATATATTTATTTATACTTAAAATTCAAAACAATATTTTTTTTCTCTCTCTTTTCAAAGCATGAAGGCTCACAATCTATATTATTATATTTTATTGTCATGAAACACTAATTTCTAATGTATCAATCTGCGTGACTCTCCGTCTTTTTTTTTTTCTTTCTTCCGTCTTTTTTCTTTTTCTTTTTTCTTCTGTCTTACCATTTTGTCGTCTTCTTCTGCCTTCATCATTTTTTTTTCTTCCGTCTTCATCCTTACTTTTACTCATTCATAATATGTTGATACATTTTTTTATGTTATTTCTCATCTACAATATTTTTCTCATTCATTCATAAAAGTTTATAAAAAAATTATAAGTAAATTATTTTTTTTATATTTCTATTATAATTATTGCTCCTATATTATTATTATTATGAGAAACTTATGTCTACAGAGATAATTGTTCATAGATTAATATAGAAAAATAATAATGATCAACTAGTCAAGAGAGCATCATAGGGTTGGATAAATACACTATTATATTTTATATATTTTTTCAATTTATATTAAGGTTAGACTGGTGATATTAAAAGGGCTATATAATATTAGAGATATAATAATTATACTCATTCAAACATACCTAATTTATACTAGTATTAGCTTTACACTTAATATGTTTGGATGAGTATAATTCTAATTGGCATTGAATTTATAATATTCAATATTCAATTCTTATGTTTGAAAAAACTATAAAATTGTAATTTAATTATAATTTTTATGTTTGAAAAATGAATATAATAAAAATAATTTTAATATTTTTTATTTATTTATTAAAATATTTGTTTGACATAATCTATTAGGATACCGTAAGTGTCAAAAGTTTTGTTTAAGTTTAGAAACTTATTAAAAAAATATCAGTTTGATTAAAAGTTTTGTTGAAAGGTTAACTTCGTAGATTAGAAAATAAATATTGATTTGATATTTAAATTTCTTAAATTCAAAAATAAAATATTTGTTCGACATGTTAATTTCTTAAATTAAAATAAATATATCGGTTCAAAATTTTAACTTACTAAATTAAAAAAAATATATACAGGTTCTATATTTTAATATTCTAAATTAAAAAAAAAATATTGATTTAAAACATTAAACGTGTTTTAAATGATAAAATAATAATTTATTTTGTTTAAGAAAATATAAAAAAAAAAATCGAATTAAAAAACAGTAAAATTGAAAATTATAAAATTACACTAAATTTAATTTCATAATAATTCTAACTCTTAATATTAAAACTCCAACTTATTAAGAATTGTAAATGGAACCTCCATGCTCCAATTCTAATATCAATTACAAATTACAAGATTATCAAACAACCCCTCTGATTTCTTATAATCCTCATGTTCATTTATTTATTTTTTAGAGGGGTGAATTCCCCTTATCATTCTTTCAATTTCAAAGGAAGGAAATTTTTATTATAGTATGACTATTTATTAATAGATTGTTTTTTCGAATAGATTGTTTTTCGACTAGTTGCCCCATTTTTTTACCGAAGATTAAGGTTGTTTGGCCTTGTTTACAACTGAAGTGTGCCCAGATCCGATTAGTCCCACTTGTTGCTGAGGAAGAGACCAAGCTACATTGGCTTGAGTCGTGACCGAACTATCCGAACTATCGAAACAAGCCCTGGTGCTAAGGCCTGGATGGTTGCTGATTTTCATCTTTTTTTAATTTTATCTTTTTTCTAAACTTTTATTAATTTAAAAAACAATAAATGATAAAATAAATATTTTACAACAAAAATATACTTGGCCTTGTTTGGTTGGTGATTTTAACATTTATATTTTTTTATTTTGCACTTACATTAATCTAAAAAAATTATAAAAATGATCAAATTAATATTTTCCAATAAAAATACAAAATATTTTCTCCTAGGGTCCCGTTTAGCTACATTTCTAAAGTCTAACCCTAAACTGATTTTGTTTTCATGTACTCTTCTTGGTTTGATTTTGCCCATAGGTGTTACTCTTTCTCACTATTTAGTCTTATGATCAATTACCTAATTTAGACACATGTTCTAGAAATAGATTGAAATAAGACTAGTCATGTTTGAATAAAACTTTAACGCGTGTTCAAGGATCGGAGAAATTAATGAAATATAAAATTATATTTTCTAAAATGATCAAAGTTTTAAAAATAGAGACCGTCCATTGTACGTGTACAAGTGACATAGTGTCGAGACACTTTCCTTTATGTAACCAAGCACCGAACTAAATTCGAACTTCTAAAACGCATTCTTACACGCAAAATATTTTTCTTTTTTTATTTATCGTGTAAAATAATTAAGTGACGACTCTAAAAAAATCAAAATTAGTCTATAATTCATTAAATCATAATTCGGTTCATTGTCTCAATTTAAGGCCTAACGTTCCTCGTCTCGTTTTACGAGATCCGAAAGTAGTTATGTTACGAGATTTACAGAATATCAACTTTTCAAAATATTTTCTCTAGCAAGTCTATCATTTTAGTTTCTCATCTCTATTTTTGAAATTCAAGAAGATAGTAAGTTATGAGATTTTGACATCGAGCTAAAAACACAAAACTAAAATCTTTTAAAAGTAGATAATGATATTTTAATGTTACAATATGTAAAAAAAACACAATTTTTATAAACAATGTTTATGGTGTTATACTATATTCCTTATAATCAAACCAGATCTTCTACTACTGAATTAGTTGTTCCTTTGTTTTTGACCAATCAGAACTCAGTTTTATTATTTTATTATTAAATTAAGCAACTAGTTAAAAAGAAGAGATATGTAGAACTCGAATTTATGTTCGGGTCAATGAGAAACGCAAAAGAGTGAAGCTTCCTTCGCTTCACTCCGTTTTACATTACAATGAGTTTTACATTCAATTCTGCTTTTACATGGGTTTCACAATGTAAAATTGAATGAAGCTTGATTATAAAACTGGATGAAGCTTGCTTCATTTGATTCCTTAAATAATTAATATGAAGCTTACTTCATTTGACTCCGTAAACAAAACATATTAATTATTTTATATTATATATAAAAACATATTTATTATTATACTTATGATCTATTTAAATTAATTTGCATTAATTATGTGATACTTTATAGAAATATATATATACAAATATAAAAGCATACATAATTACTTTGTCACATGTTTTATTTAATTTGTAAGAATTATTAATTATTTTATAATCTATATATTTATAAATTTATTTGTGATATATTAAATTAATTTGTACAAATTATTTTATAATTTATATAATTATATATTAATATATATATATATATTTAATGTTATTTGTAACAAAATATTTTTTAATATTATTTGTAAGATATTTTAATGAATTTATTTTAATTATTTTATAATTTATATAATTATATATATATATATTTAAAAAAATTGTTTAAAATATTTAAATAAATTTGTAAAACAAAATACTTTAAAATTTATTTACAAGATATTTAAATAAATTTATTTTAATTATTTTATATTTTATATAATTATATATTAAATATATATAAACGTTCATGTAAAATCACTCACATTCATATTTATGTGAAAACATTTATACGTTCATATACAGATATTTTTATCTTAATGTAAATCTGCAAGAGAATAAAAAAAGATGAAACAGCGTCTGGTGAGACTTGTTTCACTAGGTATTTGTATTAAATATATATAAACGTTCAATTAAAATTACTTACACATTCATTCATGTTAAAACATATATATACGTTCATTTAAAATATTTATATATCAATGTAAACCTGCAAAATAAAAAAATGAAACAAGCTTATAAATACTTTTATGCCTATTTTATTGGCAAAATTGCATAGCCATGTTGGTCTGAACTCTCTCTGAATTGACTCACCTCCACAATTTTATAGTTCGGCCAATTACAGCTTCCCTAATTAGGTTAATATTTGTCAATGCAAGTATAATATAATAACCAAACAAAAATTAAGAAAACGTCTCATAAATAAATATAATCCTCAAAGGCCAATTATAATATTTGATCTAGTTTGAGGTGTTTTTTCTCAATTTGATCGGTAATTGATTGGGGACAGCCTCACTCTGCCATGATTTTACTCAAATTTTATCCCAAATATCCATAAACACAACCAAATATATAACATCACCAATATATTTATTTATTTATTATATTTTATAAAAAGTTTAAGTTTATATTTTATAATAATACAAAATTTCAATATGTTAATATATATATATATATATATATATATATATATATATAAAAATTTGTTTATTTAATTTTATTATTATTATTTTTTTTTTAGAGATTATGATATATATAAAGGTGTTGCGGATTTCTCAGAAATGGAACGATAAAGGAATAATAATAAAAACAACGAGATTGTAAACGTATTTCCCGTTCTGATCTGCTCATTATCGTCTTTAGTAATGAACACACTACTAAAAACATTCTATAAAGTTAAGTTAAATCATTAAATTGTTGACAATTAATTTCTTTTAACTATTTTTATTATTATTATTATTATTATGGTTTGGGTCATTCTCTCTTATACGAGTGTATTCATACGTGTTCTTAAATTTAGAAACATTTTAGATATTTTAAACAATTAAAATTGAATTTAAATTTGTGTAATTAATTTATAAAATAAAATAAATCAATTAAAATATTTTGGAGGAGGTGACGTGTAAGTTGGACATACAAGCTTGGTATCTGCTTTATAAAAGTTAAAGTGTTTGATAAAATATTCATACATTATAATTCTTTTGATAAGAAAAGAAGATACTTAGCAGCTCACCAATCAAATTTGTATAATTTATTCTAGTAATTAAATTGTATGATTATTTTGTAAATTTAATATTAAATAATAATAAGTATATATCTTATAAAATATGCGCCATATACATAACAATTATAATTTATATATATATATATTAATTTCAAATAATATGATCCATTTACAATGAAGAAATAAGAATAGGACGTCATATCTTGAATTATTTTTCAAATTGTTTTTATTTTATTTTATAATTAACAAACTTTAATATATAAAATAAGAATATATAAAATTTTAACAGATATTTGATATATTTTGTGAGAAAGGAATGAGATATATCATCTCATTCTTTAAAACATAATAAAGAGTATCATTTATATTAAAGGGACTCAAGAGGTTACCTTGGCCCACTCTGTCAACAAACAAACTCTTGTTATCTTTTGATAATTCATTAAAACATTTTAATAATATATTATTTTTAAATGATAAATTTGAGCATTGTGAAAATCAAAAATATTATAAGGAACAAAAGAGATAATTAAAAAAAAAAAATGTATTTAATTTTTAAAAAATAAATAATTATTGGGCATCGACTGATATCAGATCCGATTGACAGTCATGACCCATCTGGTGAGTATTCCTCCACAAGTATTAAGAATATTAAAAAAAAGGAACCACCGACGGACCAACCAACGAGGACGCTGCCTTTTGGGTTTTGTTTGTTTATAGATTATTTGAAAATGGCATCTTAATTTATTAAAGCCGCCAGCCACGTTGTTCTTTCCCTATATATATATACATATACATATACATAGAGGCTCCTCCAAGCATCCAAAGTCACCCAATCCTCTCCTTAAAATTGCCAAATTGAGAAATCTCTCTCTCTCTATGTATATATATATATATATTTGATTTGTTTTCTTTTAATTTTGAGGTAACAAATTTATAAAAACCTAGGCAATGATGATTTGAACAGGTATATCATGCCAATTACATAACCACGGGGCATTTCGACAGATTAATATTATTATCTATTATTCAAATATTGAGGTATGTATCATTTTTTTAGATTAGTTTTTTATTTATTTTTTAAATATAACTTGAGTAGTTATCATTTTTGAATTATGTTTTTATATTAGTTCTATTATTTTGTAAAAATAAATAAATATAATAACAATAAAATTGTCTCTTTTTTTTTGTTTGAAAGAAAACATTTATATTTATTTTACGAGGGCATGAGGGGGGTTTGATTCCTGGCGGACGGGGGTATGTCAAAGCAATGACACTATTGGGCAATTGAACAGGATGTATTTATTGATTATGCTCATTCATTTTATTGTAGTTTAATTAAAACTTAATGATTTAATTTTAAAATAATAAAATAATTTTTTAAAGTTATTATTTTTTATAATAAAATAATAAGTTGTATTTAATTGGAGAAAAAAGAAAAGTTTATTTAAAGATTGGGCAGTATTTTAGATATAATTATAGTAGATGGACGTAATTTAAAAGACCAAGAAAGAATAAGGGTTCTTTTATACTTCTTCTTCCCCGGATCAATTTTTCAAAAAATTTACAGTCCAAATTAGTAGGGATGCTTTGCTTTGATTGGAAGGCAGAATATGCCTCGCTTTGATGTTGAGGGTGGTTTAAGTAAAGAATAATTGGAAGGGTATAAATAGAAGCCAGCCCCGATGAAACAAACAAACAAACAAACAAACACACGAGATTCTTAAGAAAAAAAAACATACTACATACATACATACAGTATACTTACTACTACTACTACATGGCAATTACAACAACCATGAGAACAAAAGTTCTGAAACAAATGGTATTCTGGACCGGAATATTGATGGGAACCTTAAGTATCTTGGCCGTAGTATCGGGATTCTATATAATCGTATCCCTGTATATCACCAAGCCACCGACGGTAGGCTTGGTGAAAGCGGTGCTGAACGATTTTGGGTTCCTGGACGAGGGCAGCAAGTACGTGGTCACGATGAGGAGGGAAAACCGGGATCCGAAAAGTTCAATTGTCTTCCATGACAGCTCCCTTACCCTGAGAATGGAGGGCGGCGAGGGAATTGCTATGTTGCTGCTTCCAAGATTGAAGGTCGGAAAGAGGTCCTCTTTCGACAACATGTATGCTACTATCTCGTGGGCATTGCCGATTCAGGGGCTGGAGCGTGAGGTTGAAGGGAGAGATCCGGACATCATGGGATGCTCGGCTTCTTAAGTTGATTAAGAACGAGCAATCCTTAGATTGTCATTTTTCCTTTCTTTTTCCTTCTCGTCAATTCATTGGACAGAAATGTCTGTCCAAGTGAATTCTCTCTCTTGAGTTATTATTATTATTATTATTATTATTATTATTATTATTATTATTATTATTATTATTATTATTATTATTATTATTATTATTATTATTATTATTATTATTATTATTAGTGTGTATGTATCTGTTTGTTTGGTATTATTATTATTATTATAAAAGAGATTATTTCCTTCAATTATTTGCTGAAATGAATGCCTTATTGCTTACATCTAGCTAGCTGTTAATCGTATTGGCTAGGGTTAGATTTAGATTGGATATAGGTTATAGTTAGAGATTGGTTGTAGTCTATAAAACTACAGTCAGCCTCGTCCAAATCGCAAAGACAGTTTTCGCCAAAGGAAAGAAATACAGGCTGATTCCTCAACTGTTCTTCGTTTGGTGCCTCGCCTGTGAGGATTGACTCCAGCGCACAGACAAAGTCCAGGCGATTAGGCGGACTATTGCAGCAGGCAACCTGGAACAAGGATGGAATCCAGACAACGTCCGTCAATCTCTGTTTCTTTGAGATTGGGACTTGTCCGAATCGAGGAGGCAACGAACAGCGGAGGCATCGTCTCGGAGCGATTTTCGGTCTCAGGTGCAGGGGTCGCCGGAAATTGCCTTGGCCGGAGGGTGGATGGAGAGTCGCCGGAGACCTATTATTATATCCGATTCCTCCTACTTCTTTCTAAGTTGCAAAGAGGCCCCTGTGCCTTTCTAATTTTTAAATGGGTATGCGTATTTTAATTTTGAATTAAATATTTAATTCAAAATAAAAAATGGGCCATGAACTTTTCTTTTTTAATTGAGCCACGGTCTTTCTTTTCCTTTTATTTTTATTTTGAAAATAAAATATAAAATAAACTCTAAGGAGGTTTTTTTGTTTCCTAGATTTAACAAACATCTTTAAAATGATTATTCAAATATTCAAACTATTTTTAAATTTTCTTAAATTTTTTCAAAAATTCAAAAATATTATTTTTTTTAAAAATATTATTTTTTCTGGAATTTTAAGGCCCGTTTGGCAAAATCTTAACTCTGAAAAAGTTACAACTTGAATTTCAAGAGTTTAAAAATCATTAAAATAAAAAATGTAGCTTCTTAAATATATTTTTAATGCCCATAAAAATTTTCAAAAATTTTAGGATTCGTTTGTAAAAATGTCTATCTTTGCGTCATCGGGGTCAATGATTTTTCTTCTGGCATGTTGTTTCTCCAAGATAAAATGGAAGATTAGTCTAATATAAGATGTTTAAATGAGGTTTTGATTAATCGATACATCCATTCAAACTCAAATAAATATATAATTAAATAAATAAATAATTGAAGCTATTGAAATGTCAAAATAAATGTAGTTCGTATCAAACCGAACACATAAAAATAAATTTATAATTAGAATCCATTTATTAGGTTTCTACATAATTCTTTTTAAATAAACAAAATCAAATACCTAATTGTGATATTTTCATATTTAATCGTAATTTGTGTCAGATTTTTTCGCCTTATTTTATTTTATTCACTTGATTTATATATTTATTTTTTTTGTAAGTTATCGAATTGGACCAATTAAACATTTGGGTATTTGTTGAACCTGTAAGAAATTCATTATTGGAAACAAATGGGCCTCTATTTATCGTTTAAGTTTTTTTAATTCAATTGGATCATACTAAAAACAACCCAACCCAATGAAAAGAAAAAGAAAAATCAAACAAATTAAAATAAGAGGAATGATAGAGAGCGCGACTCTTAGACAACGACAGAGAGCGCGATGCCTACGTGGGTTGACAGGTGGAATTAATAAATAAATAAAAATATAATAATAATTAAAACAAGTTTTTTTTTTTGTAGAATATCCTCTCTCCTCTTATTAATTAATTTCTCTCTCATTTTATTAAATAATTTATCTCTCTTATTAAACCCTAAACCATAAACTCTAAACTCTAAACTCTAAACCATACTAAATTCTAAACCCTAAACCCTAATTAATATCACGTTGAATTATGAATTTATTTCTTTTATTTTTATTTTATTTTTATAACTTTTTAATTCCTTTATTTATCAAATATTTTTTATGGTTTCTTTTTTTTTTTTTATTATTTTTTTCTTGACTTATTAATATTTTTTAGTTTTATTACTTGTAAATAATTATAAATAAATGTTTATCTAATATTTCTATTTTCACGATTAATAAGAAATGAGAGAAAATAATTAATAATAGGAGAGAGAAAATAATTAATAATAGGAGAGAGAATATTCCACGTAGGCATAGCGGTCCCAGTCGCTGTCTCAAGTCCTCATTTTTCTTAAAATAAAAAGAATAATGCCTAATATCTAATGTCTTTCCATCGAACGAACCAAACAAACCATAAGCAAAAATAAAATAAAATAAAATGATGAAGCCCAGACCATCAACTTATTTTTGTTTTATTTTATAATGTTAAACTAAACGGGTCGTTTCCATTAATCGGCAATACAGTAATTAATAAAGACTAAAGAGGGTTCTTCAAAATTTCATTTTTCTTTATAAACACCAAAGTCCAAACCCACAAAGGTGGATAGGTATAGAATATATTTTTCAGTCTTCCAGTGACATAAAAATAAATTTTACAAAATCCTTTTGTGAACGAGAATTAATTTTTACTATAACCATCACAAGTAAGTATGCTAGAGAATTGAATCTCAAACCGGTCTGGTTTGGGTTGCTTCCGTCCAGACATAAAGATGGCTGAAATTCCATTAAAAATAATATTTATTACCTACCGAATATTTATATATCTTCATCTTTAAAAATATCTTTAAAAATTATAATAGTTTTATTGGTTCGTTTGTGTTGTTGACCCTTCATTTTTAAAATCTATACAAAGGCTAATTACACATAATTAAAACAAAATAATTGAATTAGAATTAGAAACAATTTCGTATAAGTCAATGTCTAATCTATACATATATAATAATTATTATATTGCTTAATATTAAAATATTGAGGTGGAGTATTCTCCTTAACACTTTCGCGCTTCAATACAAATGGGTAAAATATAAATTCTCGCGGGTTTGGATCACTTTTACATTTTTTTATTTTTCACTTAGCGCATCTTTCTCAATCAGGTTTTGGACTGGTTCAGCTTGGTCGGTAACGGCGACCAAGAGCTGCACTCTTCTCCTTCCCGGCGGCGTGAAAGGGTTTGGGAGGAAGAGAAGGTCTCGCAGTGACGGAAGCTCTCAACATCCTTAATGAAGCCAAACCCTTTTCGCTTTATTCATTCTGTATACCTGTCCGGACCTAGGGTTTTGGACGGGTCGGCTTGGAGATGACGGCGATCAAGAGTCGCTCTCTTCTCCTTCCCCGTTGCGATTTTTATTTCCCGAGGGCGTGGAAGGGTTAGGGGAGGATGATACAAACTGTAACTACAAAGGTGATACAGACAAAAATCTGAAGGCCGATCCTGTGGAGGAGGAGAAGAAACCTGAAAATTAAAAGTTGCTAAGATTAGGACATCTGTTAGTCCAAAATATTAATTAAGTCATTTATGTTTCTTATGTTTTTCAGCCATTCTGTTAGGCCTTGTCATCACTGTTATTTCCTTAACAAATTCTGTTAGAATATTCAGTCCTTCCAGATAAAAGGATATGATATTCTAAATTGTTTAGTTACGTATTTTGGAATTGAAGAGCACTAGCTCAGCAACTTTCTCCTCATCTTCTTTTTGGTATCATCTCTTATCTCATCTCCTTCCCTGATCTTCTTTAAAAAACCCTAAAAATTCTCTTTGTTGTATCAAGTGGTATCAGAGCTCACCTTCCTGTTCGACCATGGTGGAAACACGACAACAGACGGATAACGACATTTTACGTTCAGCAGTGGAAGCTATAACTAAAACCTTGGAGGAGCAACGCAAATGGATGGAATCGAATGAAAATCGCAGTCAGTTGAGGCTGGATTCCCTGGAGCAGAGGATCGAAGCAATGTTCGTGAGAAATGGAGATACGGCTGAATCCTCTCGTACGAATAACCCTAGGGAGAGATCTTACATACCTCCCACACGATTAACGAAGGTTGACTTCCCGAAATTCGATGGAGCTGGTGTAGAAGGATGGCTGATTTCTGCCGAACAATTCTTCAGAGTGGATCACACTGCTGATATAACCAAAGTTGAAATCGCACCGATTCATTTCCAAGGCGACGCAAGGCTCTGGTATGGTTCTTACATCCAATCTCGAAGTCAAACGATAACTCTTACTTGGGATGTTCTTCGTTCTGATCTTCTCCAACAGTTTATACCCTCAGTCTGTGAAAGTCCCATTAATCAGTTGATGAATCTGAAACAAAAAGGCTCTATTCAGGATTATAATCTGAAATACATGGCTATATCACAGAAACTCATTAACATGCCAGATGAATATGTAATTGAGTGTTATCTCAGTGGTATACATGAAGAGATTTCTAACACTGTTAGACTACTCAAACCTGATTCCCTGAACTTAGCAATGGCTATAACTAAAGTTCAGGAAGCTACTTTTAAATCTCTACTTAAAAGAGGTCACCTATATAACTCCAGCCCACCTATACTGCCTAAACCAAATCAATCTAAACATACCTGGTCAGTTTCTGCTAAATCTCCATATTCCAACTATTCATATTCATCTCCCTTTCCTCAAAATCCTCGATAGAAACATTTACAACAAATGGATCCAAAAATTCTTGATGAAAGACGTAGAAAGGGTTTATGCTACACTTGTGATGAGAAGTTTGATTCAAATCATAAATGTAAAGCTAAACTATTAATGATCAACTTAGCTGAATCAGGAGATGTCTCAGAATATTTTTACCTGAACCTGTTGACTCTTCACTTCCTCCTTCCCAGCCACCTTCTAATGATGAACCTTCCATCTCGATCCATGCTCTTAACGGTTCAAAGAATTATCAAACCCTTCGTATATCGGGCAAGGTTGGGCAGCTGTCCATTACGATTTTAATTGATACTGGAAGCACCCATAACTTCATTAACAGCCGAATTATGAATAATATTAATCATACAGCCCAACAAACATCAGTTTTACCTGTCAAGGTGGCAGATGGTTCCAATATTTTCAACCATGCTTATTGTAAAGATTTATTATGGACAATGGGGGGTTTGAATTCAAAGCTGATATGAGAGTGCTTACGATGTCTACATATGACATGGTCTTGGGTATTGAATGACTAATTACTCTGGGGCCATCGGAGTGAGATTTTGATAAACTCAATATTTCTTTTTGTAAACAGGGAAAGAATTACCTTCTTCAGGGAATGGACCAAATGCAGATTAATATCATGGAGGGTGATCAAATTTCCAAGCTCTTGATGAAAGGAGGGCAAGCAGCCTTGGTTCAATTACGAAACTGTGAGGAACATCAAGGCCATTTCTTTGCTCTTACAGCCCAAGAGCCACATAACACTGATGAAGAGCTTGAGAATATTCTAAAACAGTTTGGAGATCTGTTCCAAGAGCCAAAGGAATTGCCACCACCAAGAGGGCATGATCACCAGATTCCTTTGAAAGAAGGAACAATGCCTATTTGTTTAAAACCTTACAGGTATCCTGCCCTATAAAAAACAGAAATTGAAAAGATTGTAGAGCAAATGTTAGAAAAGGGCGTTATTCAACCAAGCCACAACGCATTTGCAGCTCCAGTGGTTTTAGTGAGAAAGAAAGATTTAACTTGGAGACTATGTATCGATTACCGGAAGTTGAATGCAGCAACCGTTAAAGATAAATTTCCAATACCGGTGATTGAAGAACTTCTTGAAGAGCTCCATGGGTCAAAGATCTTCTCCAAATTGGATCTCCGAGCTGGATATCATCAAATATGAATGAAACCGACTGATTATCATAAAACAGCATTTCGAACGCATGAAGGACTGTATGAGTTTCTTGTTATGCCTTTTGGCCTAACCAACGCACCTTCAACTTTTCAAAATCTGATGAACTTGATCTTCAAACCGTATCTAAGGCAATTCGTTCTGGTTTTCTTTGATGATATTCTGATTTATAGCAAGTCTTGGAGTGATCATCTTCAACACCTTCGAATGGTCCTAGAAGTTCTGTGAACAAACACTTTATTTGTTAATAAAGGAAAATGTGAATTTGGTTGTCTTCAGATCACATACCTGGGTCATATTATTAACAGCGAGGGTGTAGCAGCAGATCCCCACAAATTGGAGGCCACGAGTTCTTGGCCTATCCCCAATTCGATCAAACAGCTCCGAGGGTTTTTGGGGTTGACGGGCTACTACCGGAGATTTATTAAGGGTTATGGTATGATTGCTAAACCAATGACAAAATTATTAAAAAAGGGTAAGTTTCATTGGTCTGAAAGCGCCAATTCGGCTTTCAATAAGTTGAAACTAGCTTTATCAACACCCCCGTTTTAGCCTTACCAGACTTTAGTCAGCCATTTGTGGTGGAAACAGACGCAAGCAATGTGGGAATTGGCGCAGTTCTAGTCCAAAACAATCGACCAATTGCATATATTAGTCGGGCACTTCAAGCTGCTAACAACCCTTCATCCACATACGAACGAGAACTTTTGGCATTGACATTTGCTGTGGAAAAGTGGCGCCCTTACCTGCGATATTCACCATTTATAGTTAAAACAGATCATGAATCTTTGAAACACCTTCTGGAGCAGAGAGTTCAGACACCAGCCCAGGAAAAATGGCTCTATAAACTAGTTGGATACGACTTCACAGTTCAGTACAAAAAAGGTAAAGAGAATGTCGTTGTTGATGCCCTGTCACGGAGATAACCGATAGTGCAGTGTGCCGGGCTCTCGGTCTATCACTCACCAATACTGAAACGACTTAATGATGTTTGGGCTATTGACCCTAATATGGTGAACCTTATAAATGAATTAAAAGAAAATGAGGCTGCACATCCAGGGTATACCTTCATCAATGGCAGTCTAAGGAAAGAAGGGAAGCTAGTTGTAGGGTTTGATCCAGAACTCCGATCGATCATCATTGCATCAATGCACTCCGCTCCTACTAGTGGTCACTCGGGATCCCTAGCTACAACAAAGAAAATAAAGTTAGCATATTTCTGGCCTGGGCTAAGTCGTGATGTACGGGAATTTATCAGAATCTGCGATATATGTCAAAAGAACAAAGGTGAGACCTTCGCGCCAAAAGGCCTTCTCCAACCTCTGCCCATACCGAATAATTTCTGGCAATCAATCTCTATGGATTTTATTGAACATCTACCAGTCTCGGGTGGAAAAACGGTGATACTAGTCGTGGTGGATAGATTATCCAAGATGGGGCATTTTATTGCCCTTAGTCACCCATTCACAGCACGCAAAGTAGCTGAAGTCTTCATCGATAATATTTTTAAACTTCATGGTATGCCACTATCTATAATTAGTGACAGGGATAAAGTATTTTTAAGTTCCTTTTGGTGTGAGTTTCTTAAACTACAAGGGGTACATCAAGCTCTCTCCACAGCTTATCACCCTCAGACCGACGGTCAAACTGAAGTAGTAAATCGGTGCATTGGTACATAGCTGAGATGTATGGCTGGCCAACAACCTCATTAGTGGCATCGTTGGTTGTCTTTGACAGAATGGTGGTACAATACGAACCATCACTCTTCTACACAGGTCTCTCCATTTGAAGCGATTTACGGTTATGCTCCTCCGGTGCACACTCCTTACTTAGCAGGGGATTCAAAAGTTGAAGAAGTTAATAAAACCTTCTTAGATCGAGAGACAGCCCTGAAATTGCTGAAATTTCACTTACTTAGAGCCCAAAATCGAATGAAACAACAACATGATAAACATCGAACTGAAGCATCATTTCAAATCGAGGATTGGGTCTTAGTAAAGTTGCAACCTTACCGTCAGTTATCAATTCGGGGAAAATCACCACAAGCTGCAACCTAAGTTCTTTGGGCCATACCGAGTACTGGCGAAAATAGGGGAAGTCGCTTATCGTCTGGAGTTACCGTCTGATGCTCGAATTCACAATGTCTTCCATATTTCGCAGCTCAAGCAGTATAGGGGTACGCCTACTTCAATTGAGGAAATTCCAAAGCTGAAATCTTGTGACCTGACTCCTGAATCGATTCTGGAAGAACGAAATATTCGATCAGGTAAAAACCTAACTAAACAGATGTTAGTTAAATGGGCGAATCAAAGTAGCGATGAGAATACCTGGGAAGATGAAGATGCTCTGGGCTTACGATATCCCAACTTGTTGATCGATTGGGGCCAAAAGAGAAGACGTTCAGTTCGATTTCGCCGAGGTCGTCGAAATGCTGGAGGAGTGACTCTTGATACAGACAAAAATCTGAAGGCTGATTCTGTGGAGGAGAAGAAGCCACCTGGAAATTAAAAGTTGCTAAGATTAGGACATCTGTTAGTTCAAAATATTAATTAAGTCCTTTATGTTTCTTATATTTTTCAGCCATTCTATTAGGCCTTGTCATCACTGTTATTTCCTTAACAAAATCTGTTAGAATATTCAGTCCTTCCAGATAAAAGGATCTGATATTCTAAATTGTTTAGTTACGTATTTTGGAATTGAAGAGCACTAGCTCAACAGCTTTCTCCTCATCTTCTTTTTGGTATCATCTCTTATCTCATCTCCTTCCCTGATCTTCTTTGAAAAACCCTAAATATTCTCTTTGTTGTAGCACTAGCTCAACAACTTTATTCATTCTGTATACCTGTCCGGACCTAGGGTTTTGGATGGGTCGACTTGGAGATGACGGCGATCAAGAGTCGCTCTCTTCTCCTTCCCCCGATGCGATTTCTATTTCCCGACGGCGTGGAAGGGTTAGGGGAGGATGATACAAACTGTAACTACAAAGGATCCGATGGAGACTATGAAGCCACGTGGCGACATCACAGTAACCTAATATCATTTGTTTTCCTTTTCTTTTTATTGTCTTTTCTATTTTAATATTTTTTTTATTTTTGTCCTGAACTTATTTCTTTCTTTCTTAAACTCTGGCCAGCCAGTTGTCCGTCTTTATAACACTAAAGAGAATATGCTGAGAATATATAATAGTATTTTCTGAATGAACGAGTAGTTGCTCAACTTTTTCTTCATCTTCTTCAATATTTATCGATCTTCATCTTTGGGTGAAACCGTCTCTTTTCTCATCTTATTCTAAAGAGTGTATCAAGTGGTATCAGAGCCGACGATCCTCAAGATGGTAGACAATATGCATCAATCGGAAAACGTTTCCCTACGTGTATCAATAGATGCTTTTGTTAAGACTGTAAACAAAACGCAGGAATGGATGAAAAGAAAAATGGGATCTATTGATGAACATTTACAAACTTTATCAAGTCATGAGACTGCAAATTATTCGGATGATTCAACAGGTTACTCATGAGCAACTCCACTTAGGATAGACAATATATTTCCACAACGAGACTAACGGAAACGAATTTTCCAAAGTTTGATGGAGTGAATGTCGAAGGGTGGATGATTTCGGATGAACAATATTTCAAGGTTGGTTGCACCACCGACGCTGCTAAGGTGAATATCGCCTTGATCCACTTTGTGGGAAATACTAGAACCTGGTATGTTGCATTTTTGCAAATAAGGAACCAGTCGGTGGCATTGAGATGGATGGAATTCAAGAAAGCACTTCTACAATATTTCGACTTTTTGATTTGTGACACGTCTACGAGTCAACCGATGAACCTAAAGCAAAATAGGTCAGTTGATGAATATAATTTGAGTTATTATTTTTCCACTAATAGTATGAATTTGGGATTTGCTGGTATGCCAACAAATTAACACAATAAATCTTCAGATATTCAAGCAATCCCTATTATAGATTCCAGAATGGAGTATTCTTCAAATGAGGCACCATTTAGACTGTCTGCTGCAGACATACCCATGAGGATGAAGACTTTAAAAAGACCCCAATCATTCAGTTCTACTATAGAAGAATCATCCCATGTGAATGATATTAAGTCTGCACTTGCTCTCTTTACAAGTGTGATAGGATTGCATATGTACCCACAATTTCTTTCGACAAATAATGATTGTGATGGATCATCAATAACAACACAACCTAGTTTTATTAGATCCTTCACTAAGAGTTGGTGGATTTTTCAAAAAAGTAGTGAAAGGATTGTAAGTTAAAGCTCATCCTGTTATTTTCCAAAACAAGAGAAGATATCTGGAGGGTTTTGATTTGGACCTGACTTGTATTACAAATAATGTAATTGCAATGACTTTTATTTTTTTTCTTAGTCTGACCTAATTTCAACACCAAATTTGTAATTAATTTATATTTATCTATCAAAATTATATATATTAAATTTTCAATATAAAATATTAAAAAGTAATTAATTTAGTATGAGGCACCTCTTATGGTCTTCACTGTCAATCCATTCTCAATCTATAAGAGATTTTTACAAACATATTATTATTAGTTAAATTTATTAAAATTTCATCTCTTAAATATAAAAAATTACGGATAACATTTTTAATTTTATTTTTAATCGTTTTAAGTTTATGGGTGGGTCAACCCACAATCCGACCCAAGTATCTATTTACTCAACATCATTATATATATATAGATTAGTTAGTTAAAAAGTTGAACTTATATTAATATTAAAACGTCCCGCGTTTATCAAATTTGATGTTAAATTTAAAATATAAAGTCTTTGTAGCCTAGTTGGTTAAAGAGTTGTACTTGTTTTGTTAGGTTGCAAGTTCGAAACATACTTCTAGCATTTTTAATTTAATTTTAACCGTTTTAAATTTAAAGGCGGGTCAACCCACAATCCGACTCAAATATCCAAATTAACCACAGCTCCCGACCTGACAATCCGGACACTTTAAAAATTAAGCATCATTATATATATATATATAGATTAGTTAGTTAAAAATTTGAACTTATATTAATATTAAAACGTCCCGCGTTTATCAAATTTGGTGTTGAATTTAAAATATAAAGTCTTTGTAGCCTAGTTGGTTAAAGAGTTGTACTTGTTTTGTTAGGTTGCAAGTTCAAACATACCACTAGCATTTTTAATTTTATTTTTAACCGTTTTAAATTTAAAGGCGGGTCAACCCACAATCCGACCCAAGTATCCAAATTAACCACAACTCTCGACCCGGCAATCCGGACACTTTAAAAATTAAGCATTATTATATATATATATATATATATATATAGATATGAGCCACCTCTTACTAGTCTTCACTATCAATCCATTCTCAATCTAATTTATTTATAAGGGATTTTTAAAAACATATTATAATTAGTTAAACTAGTTGGTTAAAGGGTTGTACTTATTTTGTTAGGTTTTAAGTTCAAAACCTACAAATAACATTTTTAAATTTATTTTTAACCGTTTTAAGTTTATGGGCGGGTCAACCCACAATCCGACCCAAGTATCCATTTACTCTCACATAAATATCCAAATTAACCACAACTCTCGACCCGGCAATCCGGACACTTTAAAAATTAAGCATCATTATATATATATATAGATTAATTAGTTAAAATTTTGAACTTTTATTGTTAAAATATCTCGCGTTCATCAATTTTGGTGTTGAATCCTATACATAAAGTGTTGTTAGCCTAGTTGGTTAAAGAGTTGTACTTGTTTTGTTAGGTTGCAAGTTCGAAACCTACAAATAACATTTTTAAATTTATTTTTAAGCGTTTTAAGCTTATGGGCGGGTCAACCCACAATCCGACCCAAGTATCCATTTACTCTCACATAAATATCCAAATTAACCACAGTCTCGACCCGGCAATCCGGACACTTTAAAAATTAAGCATCATTATATATATATAGATTTATTCAAATTTCATATCTTAAATATAATCTGATTCAGAATATAGAATAATATATTTTGTACTCCGACAATTTTTCAAATAAAAAATATTTTATTTATTGACTTATTTGGATGTAATTGTTTATTTATACATATATGAGAGTAAATGAATATTTAAGTCGGATTGTGGGTTGACCCACCATACGCTTAAAACGGTTAAAAATAAAATTAAAAATGCAATATGTATGTTTCGAACTTGCAACATAACAAAAACAAGTATAACCTTTTAACCAATTAGGCTAATAACATTTTATATTTTAAATTTAATACCAAATTTGATGAACACATTACATTTTAACAATATAAGTTTAACTTTTTAATTAACTAATTTATATATATATAATAATGCTTAATTTTTAAAATGTCTGGATTTTCCGGGTTGTGAGCTGTGGTTATTTTTTTGCAATTTAAAAATATATTGGAAGTATCTATAAAGACACTTGTGAAATATATATATATATATATATATATATATATATATATATATATATATATATATATATATATATATATATATATATATATATATATATATATATCCAAATTAACCACAGTTCTCGACCCGGTAATTCGGACACTTTAAAAATTAAGCATCATTATATACATATATTTTTATTTTATTTTTAACCGTTTTAAGCGTATGGATGTGTCAACCCACAATCCGACCCAAATATCCACTTACTCTCACATATATATACAAATTAACACAGCTCTCGACCCGGCAATTCGGACACTTTAAAAATTAAGCATCATTATATATATATATATATATTAGTTAGTTAAATTGAACTTATATTGTTAAAATATCCCGCGTTCATCAAATATGGTGTTGAATTTAAAATATAAAGTGTTATTAGCTTAGTTGGTTAAAAGGTTGTACTTCTTTTGTTAGGTTGCAAGTTCGAAACATACATATAGCATTTTTAATTTTATTTTTAACCGTTTTAAGCGTATGAGCGATAAACCATAAATCCGACCCAAATATCCATTTCTTCTTACATATATATCCAAATTAACCAATATTTTCTCGACCCGGCAATCCGGACACTTTAAAAATTAAGTATGAATAGATCAAGTCATTGATAGTAACAATAATAAATGACAAATAAAAATACAATAATGAAGATATCTTTGGAAAATATCTCCAAATTATATATGATCTTTTCTAATCGATAATTAATATTTTTTTAAAAGATTACTCGACAATAAAATTTGAGAGATTAAATTGTTTATTTTATTTTAGACAATCTTGACAATTCTAAATTTAATATTTAGAATTTAAAATTTACATACATTCATGCACATAGTCTCATACAATCGCTATACCATGTGTAACACATATTAAATTTTATACCGGGTTTTCTACAGCAAGAACAAGTGGGTAATCTTGCACCCTTGCATGGTTGGGAAAAATCGCACCAGGACATATTTGTGCGTTCTTCTATCTCCTTTCCTTTGCCAATATCTAAACAAAAACAATTTGTATTAATTTGTTTGAATATTTGGATCATTTGATCACAATTTGTTTGATTTTGATACATTGAAGATAATTATTACAAAATCAAATTATATTATATATCTATATCAAATATTAAATAATAATTATAATTTGATAATTCATACATACCTTTAACACTCTCTTGATAATAAGTAGTTGGTATTTCAATCGTACATGATATTACTGTAAAATAGTAAAATAATTTATTTAAGAATTAAATATAAATAAGCAAAAGAATATTCATAATTCAGTTTCTACCAAACAATTTTAGATGATATCAAGATAAAATTAACTTGATTTGTAATGATTTATTAATAATTGAATTATTTATAATGAAAAAAACTCTCACGCATCAAAAGAGAAAGAAGAGAGAAAAGGAATATAATGCTCTTAGACTCCATAATTGTTTTTTTAACATTATACCAGCATGTTTTTATAATCATTTAAATAGTTTCTTTGATAAGATTTCAACAATTACTATGTCTTATGCCTTGTTTGTTATAGTTTATTTATATTTATTAAAAAATAATCAAAATCTCATTATTAATAATATTTTATCAAAATATTTTAATAATAAATAACTAAAAGATCAAATAGTAAAATTTGTAAGACATACAATATATATATATATATATATATATTACCACATTTACTAAATTAACTTGGTTAATTAGTTTCAAATCAAACAAGCCCTTAGTAATATTGTATTTATATAATCTCATTTGAGATTTACATAAATTACTAAATTATTAAATAATAGTTTTTGAGTGATGCAATGTCATATAAAAGATTACAGAAATCTGAAAAAATATTACATCCCCCAAAAATTATTATTTAAAAATTTAGTAAATCTCAAATGAGATTATATAAATACACTATGACTAAAGGCTTGTTTGATTTGAAGCTAATCAACAAGTTAAAACTTAACAAAGTCCTTTCTTGGAAACACTTTGTTGGTTAGCTTCTTAGCCAGATTCGGCTAAGTAAGAAACAATTTTTACTTTTATTTAAATTGATATATTTTATGTATATCAAAAATATATAATATTATATAATAATTTTGTATTATATTTAATAAAAATAATTTAATATATTTAATTAAATATAATAATAAACATTTATTAAGGTTGTAAATTCAAACATCAGAGTCTCGTGGAAAGCGTCACTAGTAAAAAAAGTTATATTTAAAGGCGGTTAAAATCTCCGTTAAAAGATAATTTCACGTAGTTAAAGTCTATTAATTGCGGTTTAAATACTATAGTTAATAGTCTACAATGACAGTTTAATAAACCGCAGTTAATAGCCTCTAACTGCGATTTTAAAAACCGTAGTTAAAGATATGTTTGTCAGCAGTAAATATACCGTAGTTAATAGTCTCTAACTGCAATAACTTACCGCCCTTATTAAGTAACATTTTTTTAACAACGAAAATTTTAACTACGGTTGACTGCGGTAAAATTATCGTAGTAAATAGTCTTTAACTGTAGTTTTATAAACCGTAGTTATAAACTATTAATTGCGGTAACTTTACTGCCCTTAATTAATAGTCTTTAACTGTATTTTATAAAACTGCCGTTATAGACTAACTGTAGTATTTTTACCGTCTTTATTGATCAAGAATTTTAACAGAAAAACTTTTAATTGCGGTAAATTTACCGTAGTTAATGCAATAATCTAGAAAATAAACATTAAAATTTATATTTAAAAAAAAAAATTAAACCATTTAACAAAATATTTGTATTATATAAATAACACAAAATAATTTATATTACTGTAAAAGTATAATTACATCAAAATATTATTACAATAAAATTTGATTATATTTAAATATAAAATAATAAAAGGGGTTTATTAACATAACCAATAAAAATAAAATATCATTCCCAAAATTTATAACAATTTCTCTTCCTTCTTGTTTTTGGGTTCAGTTGAACAAATTTCTCTTCTTTCTTGTTTCTAGGTTGTTGAACAGCTGTTCAACTATTCAAAACCTATAAAACATTATTCTCAACTCTTTAAAACCTATAAAACATTCAGATAAACATTTATAAATTAACAACGAATTTTTAATTTAACAATTATAACTAGTTTAAATAAATTTAATAAAAAAGTAATCATTCAATCCTTATATAAACATATTTTTCTAATAAATTTAACCATTTAATAAACATAATCAATATAAATAATTTCACAACCAATTAATATCAAATATATATATATATATATATATATATATATATATATATATATATATATATATATATATATATATATATATATATATATATATATATATATATAACGATGCTTAATTTTTAAAGTGTTCGGATTGCCGGGTCGAGAGATGTGGTTAATTTGGATAAAAATAAAATTAAAAATGCTATAGGTATGATTCGAACTTGCAACCTAACAAAACAAGTACAACCTTTTAACCAACTAGGCTAATAACACTTTATATTTTAAATTCAACCCAAAATTTGATAAACGCGTGACATTTTAACAATATAAGTTCAACTTTTTAACTAACTAATTTATCTATATACATAATGATGCTTAATTTTTAAAGTGTCCGGATTGCCGGGTCGAGAGCTGTGGTTAATTTGGATATATGTGAGAGTAAATGGATACTTGGGTCGGATTGTGGGTTGACCCGCCTATAAACTTAAAACGGTTAAAAATAAAATTAAAAATGCTATAGGTATGGTTCGAACTTGCAACCTAACAAAACAAGTACAACCTTTTAACCAACTAGGCTAATAACACTTTATACTTTAAATTCAACCCAAAATTTGATAAACGCGTGACATTTTAACAATATAAGTTCAACTTTTTAACTAACTAATCTATATATATATAATGATGCTTAATTTTTAAAGTGTCCGGATTGCCGGGTCGAGAGCTGTGGTTAATTTGGATATATGTGAGAGTAAATGGATACTTGGGTCTGATTGTGGGTTGACCCGCCTATAAACTTAAAACGGTTAAAAATAAAATTAAAAATGCTATAGGTATGGTTCGAACTTGCAACCTAACAAAACAAGTACAACCTTTTAACCAACTAGGCTAATAACACTTTATATTTTAAATTCAACCCAAAATTTGATAAACGCGTGACATTTTAACAATATAAGTTCAACTTTTTAACTAACTAATTTATATATATATATAATGATACTTAATTTATAAAGTGTCCGGATTGCCGGGTCGAGAACGGTGGTTAATTTGGATATATGTGAGAGTAAATTGATACTTGGGTCGAATTGTGGGTTGACCCGCCCATAAAAAATTTACCGTAATATTTTTTTCACGGTTTTTTATATTATTACTTGTGCAAATTTACGGGATACATGCTAGTTTATAAAAATGAGCATAAATTTTTAAGTTGATACACATTATAAATATTCAAGAACATTACATCATAAAATAAACATTATTTTAAAGTTGAAATAAATTATCATTTTATACATAAAGTCTCAACATATCTTCTCATTATGTGATTCGTGATAAAAGTGTTGGAATTAAGCTAATTCCATTAATGAATGGAAATAAGATTGTAAATAAATAAAATCAAATAAAATTCACACAAATTCAAACGTGAAGTAACGGTGAATTTAATCCAAATTATAATTAAATATTAATTGTTTAATTAATATTTAATGCCTAATTAGAAAATTAAAGCATAATGTTAGGATAAACATTTAGCTTTAATTGGCCTATTGGCTAACGTATGGACTCTTCAATTAGTTAGCATTAGCATTGAATGTCTAACATTGCATTTCTGCAAATCAACGTATAGGCTGATGTTAATTAGTTATGGATTAATTAACAAATGAATGAGCAATATTTATTGCTAATAACGTTTGGATGGTTTTATTTACATGTTTAATTCTCAGCAATATATACCCATTCATTATTCATTTTACATATACTTCATCCTTCATCTTTCTCACTCTAGAATTCCAAAAGCCTTCTTCTTGTTTTGTGAGTGTTCTTCGAGTTCTTAGCTCGATATTTTCCGTTAAAACCCGATGATAGTTCAGGTACTTTATTAAGCTCGTTGTGTAGTGATTTCGGTGCTGAATCACTACTAGATTCGTTGTACCCTAAGAGACAGCCATCTGTGACAAGCTCTAGCACACGGGGAGACAGTGGAATTGTTTTAAGGGAAATGTGTTTAACACATTCCTCGAATCAACCATCAAATACGGTGATATTGTTCTTCGTATATCTTATTTTATTTTTATTTATTTGTAACATCGTATGTATATATATTTTTATGTTATTTTTCAAGACAAGATTTCTAACAATCTTAAAACAGTTTCTTTGTGCTAAGCTATTTAAGAGTTTGCACCATCGAATATATTTTTTGTCTTTGATGTTTCAGAAATACGAGTCGCGGTGTTGCGGAAGAGATGATGTTCATTTCGAAAAAAATGAAAAAGATTCATCTTAAGGAATCAACAAATAAAGATAAGTCTTTATTGCATATAAATATGTTTGATTATTAACACATATGTTCTTATGCTGTTAAAGCTTAGTTTTATAAGCTAATATATTTTGATATGAAAATTTTCTCAAGAAACATTAATTTGTATATTCATTATACAAATGTTATATAGAAAATAAATTAGAACACAATAATTTAATTTGTTCTAGTCTTATTTAAATATTTGTTTGGTTATTAAAATTATTAATAATAATGAATGAAAATAAGAAAGTAACTAATATGTTAGCTTTCGATTTTTATAAAATTTATGGTGTTAAAATTAATTATAATTGAAACATATGGTTTCAGTTTTTAAAATAATTAATTATAATATATACCTTCTTTTTAATTAAACAATATAATTAATAAGAATATGGTAGGATGATTTAATAAATAAAGAGAGATGATATCTTTATTTATACATTGTTTTATATATTACATTTTATTATGGTAATAAGTTATGGTTTTAAATGTGTATATATTCATTGATTGACAGAGTCTAGTCAAATATGAAGTATAAGTTGTCTCTAGAAAGAAGACAAAATGTCATAAAAGCGGTACAATAATGAAAAGGTGCATTGGTGCAGTGGTTTAATGTTCAGACACAATGGTGCGTGAAGAAAAGGAGGTCCTGTGTTTGAATCCAGCTGATGAGATGATTTGATTTCTTTTTATAGAAATCAGATTTAGTAAAATGACTATGGTCATTGATGTTAAAAACCATTCTAATTTCTTGTGTAGAAATTATGAGATGAATGGGATTGTCAATGATTTCTTTGTAGAAATCAGACTTGATAAAGTCATTGATGTTGAAACCATTCTAATTTCTTATGTAGAAATTATGAGATGAATGGGTAGTCAATGATTTTTTGGTAGAAATCAGACTTGTTAAAGTCATTGATGTTGAAACCATTCTAATTTCTTGTGTAGAAATTATGAGATTAATGGGTTCATAATGATTTTTATAAAATATATATGTAAATATATAATATGATTTGTCTAAATGACATTAATCATGGATGTTAGAATCATTCTAATTTCTTTAAATGAAATGAAATGGGGCACTATAGAAATTATATGATTCATAATGATAAAAAATGAAGATTATATGTATAATGAGATTAAATAAGTTATTTGTTTTAGAACTTATTCTAATCAAGTATTTAAAGAGACACGATTATGTTAGTCGAAATTGTCTTCGCAAAAATTGTCTCGGTGAGAATAATCTAATCAGATTTATTTTGAGCATGCATAGTCGTTTCACGTCAATTATTGTTCAAAACATGGCAATGTAAGTGTTTCGATTAAGATATGAAATATATTTGATTATGTGTTAATTGATTATTAATATAAATCATGCATATTAGCTAATAATACGATGATTCATGTTATTCATAATAAATATGATTATCTAGAAATTTATATATATATATAAATTAAGATTTATTTTCTATCTATTTTTATTTTAATAGATAATTTTGAAATTGGTCACAAATATGTGTTCTTTGATTGACAACGATTTGTTATAGAATGTTAAAGGTCATCTAATTAATTAAGAAACGAATAATTGATGACATGAATATTTATTTATATAATTAGTTAGTTTTATATTTGATTAAAGATAAATGATCAACATTCTAATTAAGTGTAATAATTAATATTCTAATTAATTATCATGTATTTTTTAAACGGTATTTTTGTTGATAAATAAAGTTGTATATATTTGTTTAATAATATATATGACATATTATTTATCTGATTACGTTTCTATGTTATTGACTATATATATTATAGTTGTTTTGTCGTGGTGAAAACGATAA
Source organism: Impatiens glandulifera (assembly GCF_907164915.1). Lineage (NCBI taxonomy): Eukaryota > Viridiplantae > Streptophyta > Magnoliopsida > Ericales > Balsaminaceae > Impatiens > Impatiens glandulifera. The sequence goes on along the minus strand of NC_061867.1, from coordinate 6,517,349 downwards.
TATACAATCACATATATGTATATATTATTTTTGGTTTAATATAATATATTTGATATACATTGTTCAATGCATCATTAAGACTTACTTAATTTGATAATTTTGAAATCAAATAATTATAAGGAAAGTCTTGTTTGATTTGAGAATAATGTGGCAAACGTGCCGATATTATGGGATGCAAACGTGCAACCGAAAATAAATGTTTAAGCGACTTCGGTCAAAGATGCTTGAAACATTATGATTTCTTTTGTATAAATCATGTGATACGGTGAATATTTATTTGATTAAATATTCTAATTTCTTTTATAGAAATGAAGTGTTAAAATAAATATTTTAATTGATTAAATATTTTTAATTTCTTATGTAGAGATTATGTGAAGAATGATTTATAAATGAATAAACATTCTAATCTTGTATAGAAATTATGATTTATTCAATTAAATATTTATAATATAGTTATCTTATTCAATGTATGATAAGTATAACAAAAGAAATTTGTAAAAGAATTGTGTGACAATTTCTTGATTAGAAAATCATTAATTTAAATCATACAAATGTGTGTGATTTAAAAAGGATACCAACACGAATGTGGGGGCAAATATTTATTGATTATAACACAAAAATAATTGTGTATATTATGATAAATAAAAAGATAATTTATTGTTAGAGAAATATGTTCTCTATAAAAGATAAAGTTGCGCAACTTTACAAAAAGAAAGAAAATAACAAGAAAATGTCTTGTTTATATTTGCTGAGTTGGTGTTCAAATCGATATTTTAGATTTGAGAATTTTGAAATCAAGAAACGTGTCATATTTTGACATTATTTTCATAAAACTATGAAGAACCAATGTCTTCAAAAGGATTTTATGAAATAAATGAAAAAGAAAGTTTATAAAGTCTTGATATGATTTATAACAAATTTTATAATAATGATATGAAAATTTGATCATACTTTTATTAAAAAGTGGATGTGACAATTATATATATATATATTTATCATGAAGACAATGAAAATTATTTCATTACGTGTCTTTTGTATGATATTTTTATCGTTGAAAATTACGATAAAAATGATTAAATCCATAAAGGATATGAATTGCAATAAACGAAATATCATGTTATTATCAAATGATATATTGATATTATTAAATGAAAGACTTTACGTCTTAAAGTGAATATGTTTACACTTAGAAGTACAATCTACGTATGGAAATCTTCTAAGAAATTTATGATGAATAGATTAAACGTTATAATCTATATTTTTGACTTATGTCGAAAAATAAAATATTTTTATGTAAAATATATAATCGTTTACACGAAGGAATAATAATTCAAAGACATTTTGTCTACTAGTTAGCCAAGTAAACAATATTTTCATAAAAAATTAAATGATAAGCATATACGAATGACTATGCTTCTTATTAGAAGGTGTTCCAAGGTTAACTAAGAATGTACCAACATAAATTTCTAATTATTGTGATAGTAGTTAGAAATTGGACAAGCTTAGAGTCAATGACAAGTCTAGACATACACGTCTTAGACGTAATGTCATTAGACTATACTCTCTAATGGAGTTATCAAATTTGACTATGTAAGTCAAAGATAACATTGTGGATCCACTAATCAAATTATTGAATAGAGAGATAGTTTGAAGTCTTTTGAAACATTAGCCTACTATAAGTTGGTATGAAGGAAAACCCAACCTATGCAGACTGGAGATCCCAAGAACTAAGTTCAACGGGACAACCTAATTGTACTAACTTGGAAAGTTATTGTTGAGGATTAATCCTATAATGAAACAATATATATTTTGACGAGGATAAGCATATCACTTTTAATGATTCTTTGTGAACAAAGAGATCACCTATGTGAGGGAGAAGTGGGGCCGCTTCGAAAGAATTGCACGACTCAATTCTAGACCCTCTCACAGAATCAGGCGCGTGTTCCATGGCCAAAATGGACACAACCATGAGAGCTTAACATGTATTAGGGAGAATTCTATGTGAAAGTGTATAATCGTTTACACAAAAGGCAGAATAGTTCAAGGACATCGAGTCTACTAATCAGCTAGTAAAGTTATATGCTTTTACAAGGGAAGGTTTAAAGGGTTACACCTACCTATCCTATGTAGAATTCAACTGTTGAACCTTTCACCAGGTTAATCTTTCAATTTCCATTAATGTGGGGGATTGTTGGAATTAAGCTAATTCCATTAATGAATGGAAATAAGATTGTAAATAAATAAAATCAAATAAAATTCACACAAATTCAAACGTGAAGTAACGGTGAATTTAATCCAAATTATAATTAAATATTAATTGTTTAATTAATATTTAATGCCTAATTAGAAAATTAAAGCATAATGTTAGGATAAACATTTAGATTTAATTGGCCTATTGGCTAACGTATGGACTCTTCAATTAGCTAGCATTAGCATTGAATGTCTAACATTGCATTTCTGCAAATCAACGTATAGGCTGATGTTAATTAGTTATGAATTAATTAACAAATGAATGAGCAATATTTATTGCTAATAAACGTTTGGATGGTTTTATTTACATGTTTAATTCTCAGCAATATATACCCATTCATTATTCATTTTACATATACTTCATCCTTCATCTTTCTCACTCTAGAATTCCAAAAGCCTTCTTCTTGTTTTGTGAGTGTTCTTCGAGTTCTTAGCTCGATATTTTCCGTTAAAACCCGATGATAGTTCAGGTACTTTATCAAACTCGTTGTGTAGTGATTTCGGTGCTGAATCACTACTAGATTCGTTGTACCCTAGGAGACAGCCATCTGTGATAAGCTCTAGCACACGGGGAGACGGTGAAATTGTTTTAAGGGAAATGTGTTTAACACATGCCTCGAATCAACCATCAAATACGGTGATATTGTTCTTCGTATATCTTATTTTATTTTTATTTATTTGTAACATCGTATGTATATATATTTTTCTGTTATTTTTCAAGACAAGATTTCTAAATTGTTAGAAATCTTGTCTTGAAAAATAAAATAAAAATATATATACATACGATGTTACAAATAAATAAAAATAAAATAAGATATACAAAGAAAAATATCACCGTATTTGATGGTTGATTCGAGGCATGTGTTAAACACATTTCCCTTAAAACAGTTCCACCGTCTCCCCGTGTGCTAGAGCTTGTCACAGATGACTGTCTCCCAGAGTACAACGAATCTAGTAGTGATTCAGTACCGGAATCACTACACAACGAGCTTGATAAAGTACCTGAACTATCACCGGGTTTCAACGGAAAATATCGAGCGAAGAACTCGAATAACACTCACAAAACAAGAAGAAGACTTTTGGAATTCTAGAGTGAGAAAGATGAATGATGAAGTATATGTAAAATGAATAATGAATGGGTATATATTGCTGAGAATTAAACCTGTAAATAAAACCATCCAAACGTTTATTAGCAATAAATATTGCTCATTCATTTGTTAATTAATCAATAACTAATTAACATTAGCCTATACGTTGATTTGCAGAAATGCAATGTTAGACATTCAATGCTAATGCTAGCTAATTGAAGAGTCCATACGTTAGCCAATAGACCAATTAAAGCTAAATGTTTATCCTAACATTATGCTTTAATTTTCTAATTAGGCATTAAATATTAATTAAACAATTAATATTTAATTATAATTTGGATTAAATTCACCGTTAATTCACGTTTGAATTTGTGTGAATTTTATTTGATTTTATTTATTTACAATCTTATTTCCATTCATTAATGGAATTAGCTTAATTCCAACAATCCCCCGCATTAATGGAAATTGAAAGATTAACCCGGTGAAAGGTTCAACAGTTGAATTCTACATAGGATAAGTAGGTGTAACCCTTTGAACCTTCCCTTGTGAAAGCATATAACTTTACTAGCTGATTAGTAGACTCAATGTCCTTGAACTATTCTTCCTTTTGTGTAAACGATTACACACTTTCACATAGAATTCTCCCTAATACATGTCAAGCTCTCATGGTTGTGTCCATTTTGGCCATGGAACACGCGCCTGGTTCTGTGAGAGGGTCTAGAATTGAGCCGTGCAATTCCTTCAAAGCGGCCCCACTTCTCCCTCACATAGGTGATCTCTTTGTTCACAAAGAATCATTAAAAGCGATATGCTTATCCTCGTCAAAATATATATTGTTTCATTATAGGATTAATCCTCAACAATAATTTTCCAAGTCAGTACAATTAGGTTGTCCCATTGAACCTAGTTCTTGGGATCTCCAGTCTGCATAGGTTGGGTTTTCCTTCATACCAACTTATAGTAGGTTAATGTCTCAAAAGACTTCAAACTATCTCTCTATTCAATAATCTGATTAGTGGATCCACAATGTTATCTTTGACTTACATAGTCAAATTTGATAACTCCATTAGAGAGTACAGTCTAATGACATTATGTCTAAGACGTGTATGTCTAGACTTGTCACTGACTCTAAGCTTGTCCAATTTTCAATTACTATCACAATAATTAGAAATTTATGTTGGTACATTCTTAGTTAACCTTAGAACATCTTCTAATAAGAAGCATAGTCATTCGTACATGCTTATCATTTAATTTTTTTATGAAAATATTGTTTACCTGGCCAACTAGTAGACAAAATGTCTTTGAACTATTCGGCCTTCGTGTAAATAATTATATATTTTACATAAAAATATTTTATTTTTTGACATAAGTCAAAAATATAGATTATAACGTTTAATCTATCCATCATAAGTTTCTTAGAAGATTTCCATACGTAGATTGCACTTCTAAGTGTAAACATATTCACTTTAAGACGTAAAGTCTTTCATTTAATAATATCAATATATCATTTGATAACAACATGATATTTCGTTTAGTGCAATTCATATCCTTTATGGATTTAATCATTTTTATCGTAATTTTCAACGATAAAAATATCGTACAAAAGACACGTAATGAAATAATTTTCATTGTCTTCATGATATATATAATTGTCACATCCACTTTTTAATAAAAGTATGATCAAATTTTCATATCATTATTATAAAATTTGTTATAAGTCATATCAAAACTTTATAAACTTTCATTTTCATTTATTTCATAAAATCCTTTTGAAGACATTAATTCTTCATAGTTTTATGAAAATAATGTCAAAATATGACACGTTTCTTGATTTCAAAATCCTCAAATCTAAAATATCGATTTGAACACCAACTCAACAAATATAAACAAGAAAATTTCTTGTTATTTTCTTTCTTTTTGTAAAGTTGCGCAACTTTATCTTTTATAGAGAACATATTTCTCTAACAATAAATTATCTTTTTATTTATCATAATATACACAATTATTTTTGTGTTATATTCAATAAAAATATTTGCCCCCACATTCGTGTTGGTACCATTTTTTAAATCACACACTTATATGATTTAAATCAATGATTTTATAATCAAGAAATTGTCACACAATTTTTTTTACAAATTGTTTTTGTTATACTTATCATACAATGAATAAGATAATTATATCATAAATATTTAATTGAATAAAATATAATTTTTATACAAGAGATTAGAATGTTTATTCATATATAAATCATTCTTCACATAATCTCTACATAAGAAATTAAAATATTTAATCAATTAAAATATTTATTTCAACACTTAATTTCTATAAAAGAAATTAGAATATTTAATCAAATAAATATTCACCATATCACATGATTTCTACAAAAGAAATCATAATGTTTCAAGCATCTTTGACCGAAGCCGCTTAAACATTTATTTTCGATTGCACGTTTGCATCCCGCAATATCGGCACGTTTGCCACATTATTCTCAAATCAAACAAGACTTTTCTTGTAATTATTTGATTTCAAAATATCAAATCCAATAAATCTTTATGATACAATTAAACAATGTATATCAAATATATTATATTATACCAAATTTAATATATCCATATATATGTTATTATATATTATTGTTTCATGAATTTTTGTCACCACAACAAAAACAACTATAATATATATAGTCAATAACATAGAAACGTAATCAAATAAATAATATGTCATATATTATTAAACAAATATATATACAATTTATCATTAAAAATACGTTTAAAAAATACATGATAATTAATTAGAATATTAATTATTACACTTAATTAGAATGTTGATCATTTATCTTTAATCGAATATAAAACTAACTAATTATAAAAATAAATATTCATGTCATCAATTATTCGTTTCTTAATTAATTAGATGACCTTTAACATTCTTTAACAATTCTTTGTCAATCAAAGAATACAATTTGTGACAAATTTCAAAATTATCTATTAAAATAAAAATAAATCTTAATTTATATATATATATAAACATCTAGATAATCATACTTATTATGAATAACATGAATCATCATATTATTAGCTAATATGCATGATTTATAATAATAATCAATTAGCAATATGATCAAATAAAACATAACTACAAATGTACCTCATGTCTTAATCGAAGTAATTACATTATCGTGTTATGAACGATAATCCACGTGAAGCGGCAATGCTCAAAACAAATCTAGGTGGATCATTCTCACCGAGATCATTCTTGCGAAAATATTTCGACTTACATAATTGTCTCTTTCAATGCATGATTAGAATAAGTTCTAACACAAACAACTTATTTAATCTTAAGAAATTAAAATTTCTATACTCAATTTATTTCATAATTTCTACATAAGAAATTATAATGATTTCAACATTCATATTTAATGTCATTTAGACAAATCATGTTTTTTTTTATAAGAAATCATTATGAACACATTAATCTCATAATTTTTACACAAGAAAATTATAATGATTTTCACATCAAGACTCAAGTCTAAATTTTATAAAGAAATCATTAACTACACCATTCATCTCCAACATCAATGGATAGAGTCATTTTAAGGAGTCAGATTTCTACAAAGAAATCATTGACTATCCATTCATCTCATAATTTCTACAAGAAATTGGAATGGTTTCAATATCAATGACGACTAAAGTCATTTTAGCTAGTCCGATTTCTATAAAGAAATCATTGACTACCCCCATTCAACTCATAATTTCTACACAAGAAATTGGAATGGTTTTTAACATCAATGACCACTGTCATTTTAACAAATCTGATTTCTACAAAAGAAATCATCTCATCAGCTGAATTCGAACACATGACCTATTTTCCTCCACGCCTCATTGCGTCTAAACTTTTAACCATTGCGCCAATGCACCCTTTCAATGTTATATTACTGTTTACGATCTTTTGTCTTCTTTTTAGAAAAACTTAATTTTCTCTTCTTTTTGACTTAAACTCTGTCAAACAATGAATATATACACATTTAAAACCATAATAAAATGTAATATATAAATAAAGATATCATCTCTTTATTTATTAAATCATCTTACCATATTCTTATTAATTATATTGTTTAATTAAAAAGAAGGTATATATTATAATTAATTGTTTTAAAACTGAAACCATATGTTTCAATTATAATTAATTTTAACACCATAAATTTTATAAAAATTGAAAGCTAACATATTAGTTACTCTCTTATTTTCATTCATTATTATTAATAATTTTAATAACCAAACAAATCTTTAAATAAGACTGAACAAATTAAATTATTGTGTTCTAATTTATTTTCTATATAACATTTGTATAATGAATATACAAATTAATGTTTCTTGAGAAAATTTTCATATCAAAATATATTAGCTTATAAAACTAAGCTTTAACAGCATAAGAATATATGTGTTAATAATCAAACATATTTATATGCAATAAAGACTTATCTTTATTTGTTGATTTCTTAAGATGAATCTTTTTCATTTTTTCGAAATGAACATCATCTCTTCCGCAACACCGCGACTCGTATTTCTGAAACATCAAAGACAAAAAATATATTCGATGGTGCAAGCTCTTAAATAGCTTAGCACAAAGAAACTGTTTTAAGATTGTTAGAAATCTTGTCTTGAAAAATAACAGAAAAATATATATACATACGATGTTACAAATAAATAAAAATAAAATAAGATATACGAAGAACAATATCACCGTATTTGATGGTTGATTCGAGGCATGTGTTAAACACATTTCCCTTAAAACAGTTCCACCGTCTCCCCGTGTGCTAGAGCTTGTCACAGATGACTGTCTCCCAGGGTACAACGAATCTAGTAGTGATTCAGCACCGGAATCACTACACAACGAGCTTGATAAAGTACCTGAACTATCACCGGGTTTCAACGGAAAATATCGAGCGAAGAACTCGAATAACACTCACAAAACAAGAAGAAGGCTTTTGGAATTCTAGAGTGAGAAAGATGAAGGATGAAGTATATGTAAAATGAATAATGAATGGGTATATATTGCTGAGAATTAAACCTGTAAATAAAACCATTCAAACGTTTATTAGCAATAAATATTGTTCATTCATTTGTTAATTAATCCATAACTAATTAACATTAGCCTATACGTTGATTTGCAGAAATGCAATGTTAGACATTCAATGCTAATGCTAGCTAATTGAAGAGTCCATACGTTAGCCAATAGACCAATTAAAGCTAAATGTTTATCCTAACATTATGCTTTAATTTTCTAATTAGGCATTAAATATTAATTAAACAATTAATATTTAATTATTATTTGGATTAAATTCACCGTTAATTCACGTTTGAATTTGTGTGAATTTTATTTGATTTTATTTATTTACAATCTTATTTCCATTCATTAATGGAATTAGCTTAATTCCATATTAGTAAAAAAAAATAAAAGAATCGTCATACAAAAAATCCTACCTTATTGATTTGGAGTTCTTGGGCCTTGACAATTTTGAAGAAATAAAATAATAAGTTATTTTATCTCTAAATATTGTTTAACAAAGTTGTTATGATTAATTAACTGTCAAGTATTTATTAAGGCAGTTAATTAATTGCATTAGTTATTTTGGTATTGATTAGTTATAGTAATTAACTTTCATTCTTACATTATAACGTATATAAGTCTAAGGACTTATTTAAATTGTAGATAATAGTTTAATATTCATTTTGTAATTGAGACAATATGAATAAGGACTGAATAATGAGAAATCCCTTAATCGGGTTATTTTCACTTTTCTCAATTTCTCCATTCTTGTCATCTTTTTGCATTCTCAATCTCCAGCTACAGATTTTATCAAATTGATCTCCGATCGATTTGTTCATGGTATCAGAGCAAATCTAGGCGAAGAAGAAGACGATCTACCGATCCTATCAAAGTAAGACATGGTTTCTGGATATTCAGATAACAATGTAAGTTTTGAACCTCAACTTCCTAAAATTCCAGCATAAATGTATACTACTCTTAGGTCGATGGTTTTAGAGTCAAATAGAGTTTCGATTCCAACTTATACACCAAATATGACTCAAATCCCTAACCCTAACACCCTGAATCCAAACCAAAACCCTAACCAAACAATTACAAAAATGAAATACAACAATCATCTTCTTCGTATACATCCAGCCGATCATCCATACCTAAATATTACCTCAGTCATTCTTACTGGAAGGAAAACTTATTTCGGATGGAGTCTAAGTATTAGGCTAGCTCTTCAAGCGAAAATTAAGATAGATTTTATTGATGGTTCATATCCAGAACTAAAAGAACAAGAAGATGCAAACCAATGGGGTATTATTGATGCCTTAGTTAGGGAATGGATTATGAATACGATAGAGGAAAAAATTGGAAGAAGATTTCAATCCAAGAAAACCAGTCGTGATCTGTGGCTTGATATCAAGTCCAGATATGAAGGCAACAATGGTCCGAGGAGGTACAACCTTCAAAGGGATATTAGCTTCGTCCAACAAGGTGACCTTCACTTAAAAGAATACTATTCAAAGGTGAGATTTTTGTGGTATGAGATGGTGGGGTTAAAACCTCTAAGAAGATGCAAATGTAAAGGAATTCGAGTTAATTATGATGGATGCTTTTTGAAGTGGAAATGCTTCAAGATGATGAAGAACTTAAGCTTATTCAATTTCTGATGGGGCTTGTTGATAAATACAAGTATGTCAAAGATCAAATACTCATGCAAGATCCATGACTAGACGTTTATAAATAATTTACAATACTTCAAAATGTCGAGAGAGGACCAGGCAGAAGAGGCCTTTTCAAGAATCTACAATGGTGATAAAAGAAGAAGGTGAAAGAGTTTATCATCCTCCAAAAAAGAATAAGAGGGTCTATATAACAAAAACTCTTTGTCACAAGTAGAGCTGGCAATGGGTTGGATAAATACGAACCGACACGATCCAATACGATATTTGTACTTAACAACACAATACAATATTATATCACTCGGGTCTTGAGTTGACACGATACAAGCACGAGACGACACGATTATGAGTTTATACAATCGTAATACGGTTACGTGTCAACACGGACACAATACGAGTATAGACACAATACAAATATAAACACGACACGAGTAAGATTATACACACGAAACCACATAAACACAATTAATCAATGACATAAACTACTAACATTAACCTTCTCTAATCCTATTACATTTTTATTCAATTAATAAATTATTTAATTTTATAAATATATTATTTATAATTAAAATTAAACATTCAAAATACAATTTAAAAAATATTAACTTAAATAATATAAATGAAAATAAAATATAAATAAATAAATAAAAAATAAATAAACTATATGAATAGAAATTTGAATATATCAATAATTATTTTCGATATTACTTTTATTAATTACTTATTAATATTTTAATTTATTAATTATTTATAATAAATATATTATAATAATTTTATTTTAATTTTAGTAATATAATAATATATATTTATAATTTCTACTCACATTTTTCACTTGCTTTCTCATTTTCTTACTCAAATTATCCACTTTTACATTAACATTATCAAATTACCACGTCTTAGTCTCTTAATAATTGAACACATATTTAATTTTTTATTATCAAATTATTTTTAAAAAATCTTAAATTACTTCAAAATTTTACAAGTTAATAAGAAACTTTACCTAACAAAAAATAAATAAATTATAAAATAAGAAGATTAAATTAATTTTATTAAATAAATAAAAATCTAATTTATAAAATATATTAATTCAAAAAAATGTAATAGTGAATAATTTTATGAATATATTTTAACCTAAAAAATCTCAAACTACTTTTAATTATATTAAATAAAAAATTAATAATATATCAATTCTAATATTTTTTCATAAAAAAGTATCCAAGTAATAATAATTTATTAATATTTGTATATCACTAAATCATTTTAAAAAAATCTTAAATCACACTAAAATTTTAAAAGTTAATAAAATATTTTAAATAAAAAATTTATTTTATTATAAAAAAATTTCACTACTTTTAATTATATATAATAATAAATATCATATACTTAATTAAATTATTAGGTATAAATTCTTATCTAATATTTTAAAAATATAAAATTTCATATTTATCATATTTAACTAACTTAATTTATATTTTTAAAATAAATTTATAACTTTATAACAACAAATTTAACTAATTTTATTTGAATAATTATTTGTATGTTTTTAAATATATTTTAAATAATTGACATTCAAATTATTATTTATGAATCTATGTGTTAAAATTTGTATTTACACATTTACATATTAAATAAATTTAATACATTTAACTTGTTAAATTAATTTAAATTTTCTAAATTAAAATAAATTAATAATCATATTTTATAATTTTCACTAACAATATAATTTAATATATGTAAATAAATAAATAATTAACATGAATTTGTGAAAAGACGATTACAAAATCTAGTCGGAATAATACACCACCTTTAATACTTAGAAATATTAATATATTTGTATTTATAGTTGTAGTTGAATTGTGTATTAATAGAGATTCTAAATAATTAAACATATTAATGAAAAATATGTATTTTGATTAGTATTTCACATAATACATTTACTATTTGAATTTAGTTTTTATTTTCTTTAACACCATATAGAAATCCCTATTTTCATTGAAAAATAATCAATCATGTCATGTGATAATAACAATAATATTTCACACAGAGAAATAGACCATCTTCATTATAGAAGACTATCCCCATATATATATATATATATATATATATCATTTTTTTGATTAATATTTTTTTATAAGACGTCATTGGACAATACAATTGGAGAGATTAAACGGTTTCATTTATTATAACACAATCTTAATCATATCAAGTGTATTTTTTGAATACATTCTGACACGTATTATAACGAGGACTAGCGTGTTTTTATAGCAAGAACAACTTGTATTTTTGGATCCCTCTCGCTTGAGAGTGAAAGAATGCATTGGTACTGTATATATAAATTTACTTCATTTTATCTCTTTTCCTTTGCTCTTACCAAAAAAAAAAATTTATGTTTTATTTTTTATCATTAGGTCACAATTTGTTTTATTTTTATACTGTTGGAAGATAATTATTGAAAATTTGAAATATATTATATATCTATTTAAAATGTCAAACAATAATAATATTATAATACGTACATATAACATTCTGTCATTGACACTTCATTTTATATATAATACTATAGTATAATAACACTACTTAATTTAAGAATTTAATATAAATAATTATACGAGAAGAAATTTACTTGATTTGTGATGAATTATAAATAATTAAATTATTTAAGCATAAGAATGCAAAAGAAAACTCACACACATGACTCTTAAACTCCATTTTTTTATGGTATTCACATATCATACATAATTGTTTTTATAATCATTTAAATAATTTGTTTGATAATATTTCAATAATCACTTTATCTTATACCTTGCATAAAGTTTTTTTAAATTTAATAATTGAACACATATTTAATTTTTTATCATCAAATCTTTTAAAAATAAAATCTTAAATCATTTCAAAATTTTACAAGTTAATAAGAAACTTTACCTAACAAAAAAAATAATTTATAAAATAAAAAGATTAAATTAATTTTATTAAATAAATAAAAATCTAATTTATAAAATATATTAATTCAAAAAAATGTAATAGTGTATAATTTTATGAATATATTTTAACCTACAAAATCTCAAACTACTTTTAATTATATTAAATATAAAATTAATAATATATCAATTCTAATATTTTTTCATAAAAAAGTATCCAATTAGTAATAATTTATTAATATTTGTATATCACTAAATCATTTAAAAAAATCTTAAATTACACTAAAATTTTAAAAGTTAATAAAATATTTTAAATAAAAAATTTATTTTATTATAAAAAAATTCCACTACTTTTAATTATATATAATAATAAATATCATATACTTAATTAAATTATTAGGTATAAATTCTTATCTAATATTTTAAAAATATAAAATTTCACATTTATCATATTTAACTAACTTAATTTATATTTTTTAAATAAATTTATAACTTTATAACAACAAATTTAACTAATTTTATTTAAATAACTATTTGTATGTTTTTAAACATATTTTAAATAATTGACATTCAAATTATTATTTATGAAGCTATGTGTTAAAATTTGTATTTACATATTAAATAAATTTAATACATTTAACTTGTTAAATTAATTTAAATTTTCTAAATATAATAATCTAATTGATAATTCTATTGGTGGGACAACCATCCGAAGCCAAGGATGCTCGATGAAGATTTTTCTCTTGAAATTGTAATTCTAGTAATTTAGATTAGAGAATAATTTGATATCGTCGTTGCAACTTGCAACCGTGAGTCATTTGAGCCTCTTTGTCTAAAATGGAATTATTATGTCATTAACACTTAAATATAGCCTTTCATTTATTTACTCCTCAATTTCGAAGGAGAAAATGTTACCTTCAAATGACTGAATATTTTGAATGGGAAACGTCCGTGAACAAGTGCGCCAAACGATATTGTGTTACGGTTCTTTCATTTGTATCACCAAACATTGTTTATTATAAACTAAAAATTTGTATTATCAAAACAAATGTGAATAATGGCGGTTCTTCAATGACTTCTAGAGAATGGTTGCTTATGTTTTTTAGTGAAGAGGAATATCAGTGGAGAGACATGTGTCTTAGTCAAGAAGACATGGGTCCAAATTGAAAGGACATGTGTACTATAAAACTAACTAATTAAGATGGTCGGCTAGCGCATGGCAAAAACGGGCAAAAGACTATTTATTAAAGGACACATGTTCATATAATAACCTAATTGATAATTCTATTGGTGAGACCCATCAGCATGCATGTTTCTCTCATTAATCCTTAGCCTATTAATACATATAGGTGGATATGATCCTCAATGGGACATCTCGGTCGGAATTTTCGGTTTATGAACATTGGTCGAATCTCTCGGTCTAAAGTTCTAATTTTCTCGGTCCTAAGTCTCCGTCAAGACCGGAGATGTTCAGTCAGAAAATGATTTTTTTTTTTTTCATTTCAAACGCATAATTATTTTCACACAAATCAAATATTAATATAATTAAAAGTTGAAAAGACAATTTAAAATTAAATAAATATATATAATTTTATAAAAAAAATGAAAATACAAGATATATTTGAAATCAATTTAATAGTTTTAAAGACAACCCTATGGTGTCATTTTTCAAACTGTTTATGTTTGTTGCTAAATACTTAAGATCGAGTATTTTGGTTTTTGTGATTTCGATTAGTTGATTAAATTATGGATTAATTGATTAAATTATAGAATGCAATTTGAGTATTTTATTTTATTGAAAAGCAATATGTTAAATATTATAGTAAAATTGTTAGCACTAAAATTTCCAAGTATTTATTTTTAATCATAATTTAGTGTTATCACAAATTAATTATTTTTTATTTATTTATATAAAAAAAAGTTTATTCTCCTTACGTTTGTAGGTAAGCCGTATAAATTGTTCTATTCTTTATAAAAAAAATATTAATTTATATTTAAAATACCTACTCTCTCTTTATTTATTTGTAATTTTATTATCTTTACAACTTTATTAATCTTGATATGAATTGTTTTAAATTAATTATGAGAAGAAGTGTACAATGCTTTTCTTACTTCTTTTAAATCATTCTATGATGATTTCTAATATTTGAATTGAAATTAGAACTTGGTTAGATATATAACAAATTTAAAAAAATTATTCAGTTGTTTTAATACGTTTTTAACCAACTAAACCTAAACACGGTCACCCTAAACTATCTAAGCACATTCTACATATCATAGGAACAAATCCATACTCCCAAATTCTCAATTAATCAACTAAAACATAATCTCGAAATTATTGAAAATTTTCAATCAGCCAAATTTGATTAATCATCGTTCAAGATGTTTGACATGGTTGAAGAAGGAACATAACACATCATAATGACACTAATTTTTTATGGTTTGAGTAAGTGATTGAAGAATTTTCTTTTCTCGATCTTGATTACATATAAATTTCGGAACTATCATCCTAGTTGAATCGGAAAGACCTGAATTCCCATATGTCTCATAGAATTTTCTATCTTTGGTACCATATGAAAAAGCCTGACAAAACTCTTTATATATATAAAGAATTTATTATCTTAAACTGTCATTACCCGAGTTCAACACAACAAAACACAACAAACCGTGGTCGATTTGGTCAACCACAAACGAAGTTCTAATTTGAAGAGGATCTCTCCTACTGCTTGGATTCGACGAAGAAGAAGACATTCAGCGTGCTTCCTGTTGAGGTGTTCTTTGCCATTGGGTCGAGTTTTATCTTCTGGGTAAGTAAACTGTAAACAGAGTTTTCTATTATGAAAACGGTCAGGATTTTCTATTATGAAAACGGGTCAGGTTTTCTGTTATGAAAATGAGTTAGGGTATAAATATATTTTTTGGTATTTTTCTAATAACACAATAAGGTTGAGAGAGAGTGAACAAATCTAGAGTTTTTTTGGTTTCCTTCTTATTATTTGGTTGATCTAGAGAGAAAGATTGTGGGAGCTTTTGATTATGGAGTATTCCAATAATTTTGTGTTATCAGTTCTTTCATTTGAGAGTAGTGTTTGATTTCTAAGAAGATTCATAGTTTTGTTATTGCAAAACCCAACAGTCATATCAGAATAGTATTGATTGGTTACATGTTTTAGCAATGGAGCAGAGTGCTCTGTTGGTTACCCGACGAAGTTCAAAGAGGAGATCAACTGGTTTCTTTGTTGGGGTTTTTGTCAGTTGTTAAGATAGTAATAATGAGGAAATTCATACCTAATACGGTGAGTCAGAATGATACAAACTACATGCAATGAAAATTGATGATTAGTGATATGTTAATTTCAGATGATTTGAATGAAGCAATTAAAAATGAGGGTGTTAAACCTGATACTACAAATTAGGCTAATTTGAAAAGACCGATAGAAAGGCGTGTAGCTTTATTCGTTTGTGGGTTAGTGTAAATGTTGTGCACCATGCTGAGAACGAGACTACAACGTATGGTGTGTGAAGCAAACTTGAAGCTCTCTACGCAAGGAAGTTAGTAAGGAATAAAGCATCACTTGTACGAAGGTTGGTGAACCTGAAGTACATTGATAATAAATCAATTGATGAGCACTTGAATGAATTTCAAAAATATTTTGAATTGGCTGAGTAGTATGAAGATAAACTTTGATGTTCAGGTGCAAACACTTTTAGTCATTGGCTATTTTCCTATAAGTTGGAAGACACTTATTATCACTCTCAGCAATTCAACATCAAATGGTAAAGTCAATATGATATTTGTTACCAGTTCCTTACTTGATGAGGAGAATTGAAAGGGAGATAAAACCTCTAAGTCTGATATGTTGGTGACTAATAGGGGAAGATATAAGGATAATATAAGTGGTTCGAGTAGGGGCAAGTCTAGAAGCAAGTCTAGAGCTCCGAAGAAGGATGATTCTTTCCATTATTATGACAAAATGGGTCATTAGAAAAACGAGTGCTGGAAATTTAAAAATGATAAAGCAAAGGGTATGGTGAAGCCCAAAGAAAAGAAAGAATAAAGTGTATATACATATGCTTATGCTTCAGATGGTGAACTGACATATGCTTCTAAATATCAAAACTTCAGTCTTAGCACGTTTTCAAATGAAACGACATGGATTGTTGACACATGTGCCTCATTCCATATTACTCCACACAAAGGTTACTTCCAGTCTTACAAACCTAGTGATTATGGTGAGGTTCGCATGGGTCACAGTGGTATGTCCAAGATAGTTGATCTTGTTGATGTTAGAATCGAGACAAACATGGGTTGTTTTCTTACTATTAGAGATGTAAGACATGTTTCTGATTTGAGAATGAATTTGATTTCTGTAGGTAAGCTCGATGATGGAGGATACCATAATGTTTTCAGTAGTAGAACATGGAAGCTAAGCAAGAGTTCATTGGTTGTTGCACGAGGTAAGACATGTTGTTCCTTATACAAGACTAATTTGAAAATTGTCTATGATGCAACATATTCTGTCGTGATGGAATCATCATGTGAGTTGTGACAAAAGAGACTATGTCACATTAGTGAAGATGGGCTAAATGTTTTGATCAAGATAAATAAGTTGTCGAATCTTAAGGATGCTCATCTTGAAAGTTGTGAGCATTGTTTGAAAGGTAAGCAGAACAGAGTCTCCTTCAGTAAGTCGAAAGTGGAACTGAGAAAGAATGTCCTTGAGTTGGTCCATAATGATGTATGTGGTCCTATGAAGATTAAATCCATAGATGATGCTTCTTATTTTATAACCTTCATAGACGATGTATCTAGGAAGGTTTGTGCATATGCTATAAAGTCCAATTATGAGGTTGTAGCAAGGTTCGAGGTCTTTCGCAAGTTGGTTGAAAGAGAGACATGCATATAATTGATGAGGGTGCGGTCAGATAATGGGGAAGAGTACATAGACTCATTTGATGATTATTGCAAAGAGCAAGGTATTCGATATGACTAGACTATGCTCAAGAATCCACAACAAAATGGAATGGAAGAGAGGATGAACAGAACAATATTGGAATGGATGAGGAGTATTCTCTCCCATACTAGTTTGGCTAAGCATTTCTAGGCCGAATCCATGAGCACTATAGTGTATGTGATCAATCGTTCTCCCTCCAATCCATTAAATAATAAGTGTTCAAAAAATGTCTAGTCAGGTAAATATGTTTAGTTATGACTATTTACGTATATTTGGTTGTAGAGCCTTTGTGCATGTTCCAAAAGATGAGAGGTCTAAGATAGATGCAAAAACCAGACAATGCATTTTTTTGGGTTATGCTGATGAAAAGTGGGGATACAAGTGTTATGACCCATTTGACAAGAAGGTTTTGAGAAGCTGAGATGTTGTATTCCTTGAAGATTAGACTATTGAGAATTTTGAAGATGGTGACAAACTTGATGCGCACATACGTGATCTTCCTGGTCTTGAGTTATCTCATGATGTTGAGGAGACAATGTCACATGTAGCTTCAGAATCGGATAGTGATGATGATGTTCCTTAGGGTCAAGTTTTTTAGGAGGCCATGAAAATTATACAGAAATTGATCTTGGTGATAATATTGAGGCTGATTTTAAAATTCAACAAGATGATGGAAATCAACATAATCAACAAGCATATGTACTTAAAAGGTTTACTAGAAAGAAAAGATCAAGTTCTAAGTATCCGGCTACAGAACACCATGTCCTTCTAACTAATTGTGGGGATCCTGTATACTATAAGGAGGCTCTTAAGGATGCTCACAAGGAAGAATGACTAGATTCCATGGATAGAGAGATGAAGTCATTGCTGAAAAATGGCACATATAAACTGGTGGAAAGACCAAAGAACATAAACATATTACAAAATAAATGGGTGTACAAGATCAAACAAGAGGGTGATGATAGAAAGCCAAGATACAAGGCTAGACTGGTTGTTAAAGGTTTTGTCCAGAGGCATGAAATCGATTATGATGAGATTTTCTCATCGGTAGTGAAGATGAATTATATCCGGGTGGTGTTAGGTTTAGCTACTTGTATGGATCTTGTGGTTGAACAACTTGATGTCAAGACTGCATTTCTCTATAATGATTTGAATAAAGATGTTTATATGGAGTAATCTGAAGGTTACAATAAGAAATGTGAGAAAAGCAAGGTGTGCAAACTTGTCAAAAGTCTATACGGTTTGAAGTAAGCACCAATGTAGTGGTACCTTAAGTTTGAGTCGTTCATGACCATCCATGGGTACATGAAGACGTCTACATATCACTGTGTCTTTGTGCAAAAGTTTTATTCTAATGATTTTATTATACTTCTCCAATATATTGATGACATGTTGATTATAGGGAGAGACAAACTCAAGATTGTCAAGTTGAAAAAGGATTTGGCCAAGTCTTTTGAGATGAAAGACTTGGGTCAAAACAGACAATATCTTAGAATGCAGGTCATTCGTGATCAGGTGAATAAAATGATATGTCTGTCTCAAGAGATATATATTGAGAAGATTCTAAAAAGATTCTATACGGACAAGGAAAATGCAGTTACCTGTCCATTGTCTACACACTTGAAAATAAATAAGACAATGTCTTCCAAGGATGAAGAGAAAAGACAAGAAATGTGCAAGGTTCCATATGCTTCAGCAATAGGCAATTTGATGTATGCAATGGTCTACACAAGACCAGATATAGCTCGTGCGGTTGGAGTAGTTAGTCGTTTTCTTTCAAATACCGATAAGACATACTAGGAAACGATTAGTTGTCTAATGAGATATCTTTGAGGGACCTCCAAATACGCTTTGTGTTATGGTAATGGAAATCCACATGTTGAAGGGTTTTTTGATTCAGATGTGAGTGGTGTTATTGACACAATGAGATCAACTTCAGTGTATCTGTTTACCTTTAAGGAGGAGTTGTATCATGACAGTCTCGTCTATAAAAATGTGTTGCTTTGTCTACTACAGAAGCTGAATATATTTTCATTATTGAATGTTGTAAATAAATGAGATGAATGAAAGAGTTACTGAAGGAAACATGTATTGTACAAGACATGTTTGTGGTGTTTAGTGACAAACAAAGTGTTGTTATACATGTGAGCAAGAGTTCAAGTTTCCATTCACGTTCAAAACATATCAAAAGACGGTACCATTGGATCCGTGAAGTGCTCGAGAAGAAGGAGTCGTACTTGGAGAAAGTGCATACGAATGAGAACAGATCAGATATGATGACAAAGGGCTTGCCAAGAGACAATCATGAGATATGTTATACCAAATCTGGAATGATTCTAGGAGGGGCGTCACAGTGATAATGTTTATAGCAACATTCTCCCATGGCTTGGAAGGGAGAGAATTGTTGAGGTGTTCCTTGCCATTATGTTGGGTTTTATCTTTCGGGTAAGTAAACGGGTCAACGTTTTCTATTATGAAAACAGGTCAGGGTTTTCTGTTATGAAATTGGGTTATGGTACATTTTTTTTTATTTTTCTCATAACACAATAAGGTTGAGAGAGAGTGAACAGATCTAGGTTTTTCGAGTTTCTTTCTTGTTCTTTGGTTGATCTAAAGAGAAAGATTGGGGGAGCTTTTGATTGTGGAGTATTCCATTCATTCTGTGTAATCACTTCTTTCATTTGAGAGTAGAGTTTGATTTCTAAGAAGATATGTAGTTATGATGTTGCAAAACCCAACACTTTTGTACGCGTTTTTTTTGTTTCGTTCATGTTTTTACCCATTTTCTCTCCTAATGAAAAATTATCATGTCTTTAAGGGCGGTTTGTGCGATCCGAAAATTATTGACTCCATGCCTTACCTTCCTCACGTGCTCCTGCGGTAGGAGAAGGTGATTTTTATGGTAGGTTCGACTCGTACACTATTTTTTTAGAGAAAAAGTTTTTTGTGTGTTAAGGCGAACTATGTTAAAGAACTCTTTGATTTACCTTTCTCTGCATCCTGTAAAAAGTGGAGAAGGATGAGGAACCGAAAATAGAGGTCTTTAGCATAGGCTCTTGAATTGACCTGTACATGTTTTAAATCGATACACTCGCGGATGTATCGATTTAATTAACTTGAGATTCGTCACTTTAGTTTTCTTCCCAAAGAATCTAAAGAAAAGAAAATTAGAGATTCGTTTTAAGAGTTCGGTGTTTGTGTACGTATTAAGAAAGAGCATACAATGTTATGTCATATACGCTTGTATTTACAAACAATCTCTACTCCTAAGTAATTGGCCAATTGATGTTTGAAAAATTATTACATTTTTGTTATGAGTTCAAAACTCATTTGTTTGTGTGAGAAAAATATTAAACATTTTACAAAGGGGCTAATCCTATTCTTGAGGTACTTGACGAGATTAGAGCGACGATAGAGTGTGAGACATGATTCCTGAGGAGAGATGATCACAGTTGGATAAAATGAGGAATTTAAAAATTGTTTCCTTTGAAAAGAAGAAGAGAGAATAAATTACTCCAAAGTCATGAGTGTTTTCCTTTTCAAATTTGCGGAGTTGAAAAAAACTCTGAATACGACAACTTAAAATGAATCATTTTCAAAAATGATTTCCAAAATTTCACATGATAGTAAAAACTATTTTTAGAAGCTCGTAGAAATCGAGTTAGGAACTTTTGGAGTTATAGAACGCCGAATATGTCACTGCAAAGATAGACATTTTTACAAACGGATCCCAAAAATTCTGAAAATATTTACGGGCATTGAAAATATATTTAAGAAGCTACATTTTTTATTTTAATGATTTTTAGACTCATAAAATTCAAGTTATAGCTTTTTCAAAGTTAGGATTTTGCCAAACGGGCCCTAAAATTTCCAGAAAAAAAATAGTTTTTGATTTTTTAGGAAACTTTGAGAAAATTTGAAAATGATTTAAATGTTTGAATCATCATTTTAAAGTTGTTTGTTAAATCTGAGAAACAAACAGAAACTTAGAGTTTATTTTTTTTTTAATTTTAAATCAAAATAAAAAGAAAAGAAAGCCGGCTCAATTAAAAAAGAAAAAGAAAGATTCAAAGCCCATTTTAATTTTGAATTAAACATTTAATTTAAAATTAAAATACGCATACCCATTTAAAAATTAAAAAGGCCCAAGGACCTCTTTGCAACTTCGAGAGAAGTAGGAGGAATCAGATATAACAAAACACCCTCCCGTCTCAGGTGACTCTCCATCAACCCTCCGGCCAAGGCGATTTCCGGCGACCCCTGCACCTGAGACCGAAAATCACTCTAAGACGATGCCCCGCTAGTTCGATCCCCTCGTCTCCATCCCTCCGTTGTTCGTTGCCTCGATTCGGACAAGTCCCAATGAAATCTGATCAATTGAAACTATTAGGTTTTTGGAGAACAAGAGACGAATTGAGAAAATAAGATTGTATTCACGATGATGAAAAATTAGGATAGTGTTCCTTATTTATATGACCCTAATTTATACAATGATCCTTCATCTGTATAAGAATATATAAAATTATACTAAACTTTTAATTGGACCTATTACAACTCAATAACTAGGCATTCCTAGCATTACATAAATTATATATAATTCTTACATTCCCTCCTCAAGATGAATATCTTTAAGATTCATCTTGCTTCTAAGATTGCAAAAAGCTTTAAACTCCAATGGTTTAGTGAAAATATCAGCCTCTTGCAGTTTTGAATAAACATGTTCGGCCGGATGAATCTTTTTTGAAATTGTCCCGAACAAGATGACAATCAATATCGAGATGTTTTGTTCTTTCGTGGAAGACTGGATTCTCCGTAATGTGAATAGCAGCCTTGTTATCACATCTTAGAGGTATAGGCAGTTTAATGTGTGTGTGGAAGTCTTTGAGCAGAAATGATATCCATTTTAATTCGCATACTGTTGTCGCCATACTACGGTACTCAGCTTCTGCAGATGATCTACTAACAGTCACTTGTTTTTTTGTTTTCTAGGATATCAAGGCTTCACCCAGT
The DNA here is from genome assembly GCF_907164915.1 of Impatiens glandulifera. Taxonomy (NCBI): domain Eukaryota; kingdom Viridiplantae; phylum Streptophyta; class Magnoliopsida; order Ericales; family Balsaminaceae; genus Impatiens; species Impatiens glandulifera. The sequence continues at coordinate 6,494,409 of NC_061867.1, read as the reverse complement.
TTGATACAGTATCCTGTAACAGATTTGCGTGTATCACTACACGTAGCCCAGTTCGCATCTGAAAAACTCTCAAGTAGAAAATTAGAATTACTAGGATAAAATAACCCCAATGATGGTGAGCCTTTAAGATATCGAACAATCTGCAAAGCTGCCTCCCAATGTACATTTAGCGGGTTATACATAAACTGACTCAATTGTTGAACGCTAAAACTTATATCAGGACGAGAAAAGTTCAAGTATATTAATCGTCCGATTAATCTTCTGAATTTTTCTGGTTCGGTGAATATTGAACTATCAGAGTTACTCAATTTTGTTCCTTTAATCATAGGAACATCAGCTTGTTTACAGCCAGTCAACCCTGTGTCGTTTAAAATATCCAGCACATATTTGCGCTGGTTCACAAATAAACCTGCTCTAGTTCTATAAATTTCTAGTCCCAAAAAATAATTTGCTTTGCCTAAATCTTTAATTGAAAAACTGATATTGAGATGTTTTTTAACTGATTCAATTGTTTCCATGTTGTTTCCAGCTAATAACACATCATCAACATAAACAATTAAAGCTGTAAAAGTGGAATCAGTTTTGTATATAAAGAGACAATTATCATGCATAGACTGTACAAAACCAAATTGAACAAGTTTTTTTGTAAATTCAAGATTCCACTGTCAGGATGATTGTTTTAAACCATATAAAGTTTTATTTAAACGACAAACCTTATTCGCAGTTTCTGTTTTTTCAGTATATTCTTCAGGGATGGTCATATAAACGTCTTCCTCTAGTTCTCCATGAAGAAATGCGTTATTTACGTCCACCTGTTCTAGAAACCAGTTATTAGCAGCAGTTAATGCAAGTAAAAGTCTTACCGTTACAGGTTTTGCAACCGGTGAGAAGCTACCATGAAAATATATTCCGTCCCTTTGATTGTAGCCTTTAGCAATTAATCTCGCCTTGTACTTAGCCACTGTACCATTCGGATTGAGTTTTTTTTTAAAAATCCACCTGCAACCAATTGATTTCTTTCCTTTCGGAAGTACAACTAAATCCCAAGTTAGGTTATTTTTAAGTGCTTTCAATTCTTCATCCATTGCATTTTTCCAATGTTTGATTTGAGAAGCCTCTTTGTATGTTTGAGGTTCTTTAATGGTAGAAATATTACCCAAAAATTCAAGATGTTCATTGTCCTTACAATTAGTGAAGTAAGGAAATGTATTGGGTGTGTATCCCTTACCATTATTTGAATCAATATTAGAGTTAACAATATAATTGTCAAACCAAACAGGTTTATCTTTATAGATATTATGTACATTTAAACTACATGCATTAGTGAAATTACTAGTAGGATACATACCTTCATAGTAGTTCTCCTTTCCTTTGTCTTTTCCTTTCCCATCTCCAAGAAGTCCTTTCATGACTTCTTTAACGACTGCAGCAATTTCAGAGCTGCTGAATTTATCAGAAGAGGAACTCTCTAGTTGTTCTTCACCAAAACAGAATGGAGTATTGCATTAACAAAAGCTTTAGCTTTTGAGTCACGATTTCCTCTCCACCAATCAGGGTATCCTATTAGTTTAAAACACCCTTCTTGAATGTGGCCTTCAGTTTTGCAGTGTGTGCAATACATCGTCGATGACCCTTTTTCTTTGACATTTTTCTCTTTGTTGTATCCTCCCTTTCCTTTTGTATATCTATCACTGTTTTGCCGCTTCTGTCGTTCAGAATAATCTTTTACTGACATAGCAAAACTTTCTGTTTGATCATTCATCAATGATTGAACCTCCTTTTGTCTTTCAATACTTTGAATCATTGCAAAAGCCCGATTTAGACTAGGTTTAGGATCCATCAAAAGGATTTATTGTCTTATATTATCATAGTAATCATTCAATCCCATTAAAAACTGTGTTAACTTGTTAGAAGAATCTAGTTGGATTACCAATTTCGTCATCCTACAACAACATAATGTTCTTGGATCGCAATCATAGCATGGTAAAGGTTCTAGTACTAAAAGTTCATCCCACAATTTTTTGATTTTCGAATAGTACTTCTCAATAGAAAGTGTACCTTGCCGGAGATTGCTTATAACTTTCTGAAGATGGAAAGCTTGTGGGCCATTACTTTCTTGATACCTTTCTTTGATATCAATCCATAAATCTCTTGCTGTGGTTGTGGAAGAATAATTTGTTTTGATTTCTTCTGAAATCGTATTCAAGATCCACGATCTTACCAAGCAATCAACCTTTCTCCATCTATCGAAGTCGTCTGTTTCTTTTGGCACGACAAGTGAACCGTCAATAAACCCTAGCTTCGACTTGGCTTCTAGGGCTAACCGAAGACCACTGCTCCATCCGATGTAGTTTGATCCATTGAACACTGTTGTGCAGATAATCGCTCCTGTATTGTCTGAGTTACGAATCGCAAATAGATCATTATCGTGTCTCTTCTTTCCAGCCATCTTTCTATCTGGTGAATTGGGCGAAAAGTACTTGTTGGATTTTGTTGATGATGAATCCGACGATGAGGATGAAACATTAGATGTATCACTTACCCCTTGAATATTTTCTTGATCTTCAAGAAGATCCCGCTCTGATACCATGAAATCTGATCAATTAAAACTATTAGGTTTTTGGAGAACAAGAGACGAATTGAGAAAATAAGATTGTATTCACGATGATGAAAAATTAGGATAGTGTTCCTTATTTATATGACCCTAATTTATACAATGATCCTTCATCTGTATAAGAATATATAAAATTATACTAAACTTTTAATTGGACCTATTACAACTCAATAACTAGGCATTCCTAGCATTACATAAATTATATATAATTCTTACACCCAATATCAAAGAAAAAGAGATTGACATCGTCGTTTCCCTAAGTAGTAGGATCAACGGACGTCGTCTGGATTCCATCCTTGTTCCAGATCGTGACAGTGCTTGCTGCACAGAAGTCAATCCTAAATCCTCACAGGCGAGTGATATGATTCACAGTAAGAAGAGATGGGAGATGATTGTTAGACAAGAAAATAGCAAAGAGAGATGAGAAATTAGAAAATTGAGTCTAGCTCATTCATTACATAAAACATTCCAATTGAAAGGAAATCTCAGGATATACCCTAAAATTCCTTCAACTATTTGACATAGGTCATAGTAGACATAAAAGAAATTGGGTCTTTTGTTTGTCATCTTACAATCAAAATTAGGGTTTGTCTAGTTTTGAATATTGACCCCTCCCACTTTTGAGCATTTTAATGAAATTGTGTTAAACCGTTTTCCTAAATTATGTATATATATAAAGAATTTGTTTTTCTAAACTGTGATAGTTCGAGTTCAACCCAAGAAACCGTGGTCGATTTGGTCTCAATTTGGTGACCGAGATGTGCCTGTCTTCTACGCGCACCAAGCTGACCCATGAAATTGGCTTCAGTTCTGACCGAGCTTTAATATAAAAAAATACGTCGAGGCTAGGATTCGAATCCCTGACCTCCGTCCAATTTGCTTCGGACCTGGCCGGTCCATTCGCGCCTGCTTCCGTGTCCCGAGCCTATGATCCGCTGTCCCAGCCTCTGATGAACCTTCAGAGCGCGTTCGATCTGGCCCGATCCTCCACTGAAGCTCACGAGCCGCTCATTTACATCCGGGCCTGCTCTCGAAGTGGACTCAGAGCCCAAGCCTCTATTATAATTAAAATTATTGTTGGAGAATAATTGTCAAAAACAAAATATATATAAATAAAAAAAGACCGAGCCAAAATGAAAGAACAACATGCACTAGGTCAAACATTGATAAATTTTAGAGTTAAATGCTGAATAGTCCCTGAAGGTTTGGGTATTAAACTACTTGGTCCCTGAACCAAAATAATAGAACCCGTTAGTCCCTGCCGTCCAAAACTGTTAGTCAAAAGTTTTTTTACTGTTAAATAATGACCATTTTTCCCTTACCTTTTTTTAAATAAAAAAAATTAAATTAAATTAAAACATAACCTAACCTAAATCTAATCTAACCTAAATCCACAGTCGCCCAGTCGAGATCGCACAAAGAAATCTACCTTCTTCAATCAATATCCCCTCCGCCGGATAGGAGCCCTTCAGTCGTCGGTGGTTCGTAAGAGCGTCGGATGTCTAATTTGAGATGAAGAAAACCAACTCCATTACTTTCTTCTTCTTTTTTTTCATCACCACCCACGTTCAAGCTGAGAATGTAATACCAGTAGACCCATCTCTCTCCTTCGAAAATCCTCGCACTAGTAAAAAAGTATTATTTAAAGGCGGTTTTAACCGCCGTTAAAAGATAATTTCCCGTAGTTAAAGTCTATTAACTGCGGTTTAAATACCGTAGTCAACCGCCGTTAAAAGTTCCGCCGTTAAAAACATAATAATCAATAAGGACGAGAAAAATATCGCAGTTAATAGTTTACAACGGCGGTTTAATAAACCGCAGTTAATAGTCTCTAACTACGGTTTTAAAAACCGTAGTTAAAAATATGTTTGTTAATAAGGGCGGTAAACTTACCATAGTTAATAGTCTTCAACTGCGGTAACTTTACCGCCCTTATTAAGTAACATTTTTTTAACGACGGAACTTTTAACTACGGTTGACTGCGGTAAAATTACCGTATTAAATAGTCTTTAACTGCAGTTTTATAAAACGTAGTTAAAGTACTATTAACTACGGTAACTTTACCGCTCTTAGTTAATAGTCTTTAACTGCGGTTTATAAAACCGTAGTTAAAAACTATTAACTGCAGTATTTTTACCGTCTTTATTAATTAATGATTTTAACAAAAAAAAAAAAACTTTTAATTGTCGTAATTAGTGCAATAATCTAAAAAATATACATTAAAACTTATAATTTAAAAAAACAAATAAAACCATTCAACAAAATATTTATACTATATAAATAACACAAAATAATTTATATAACTGGAAAAGTATAATTACATCAAAATATTATTACAATCAAATTTAATTATATTTAAATATAAAATAATATAAAATTTATTTATTAACGTAACTAATCAAATAAATTATTATTCACAAACTTTATAACAATTTATCTTCCTTCTTTTTGGCTTGGGTTTAACAGCTGCTCAACTCTTCAAAATCAAACTTCTCAAATCTTCAACTCTTTAAAATCAACTTCCTCAAATCTTTAAAACCTGTAAAGCATTTACATAAAATTTTATAAATTAATAACAAATTATAATTTAACAATTATAACTAGTTTAAATAAGTTTTATAAAACAATAATCATTTAATCTCTATATAAACATAATTTTTTAATAAATTTAATCATTTCATAAACATAATAGATATAAATAATTTTACAACCAAATAATATCAAATTATTATAATTTCACAATCAAATAATATCAAATTTTTAATAATGAACATAAATTTTTAAGTTTATACACATTCTAAATATTAAGAACATTACATCATAAAATAAACATCATTTTAAACTTAAAATAAAGTATCATTTTATGCATAAAATCTCAATATATCTTCTCATTATGTGATCCATCATAAAAGAACATTCATTTATTTTACTTCAATTATTATATTAATAAAAAAATTAAAGAATCACCATAAAAGAAATCATACCTTATTATTTGGAGTTCTTGGGCCTTGACAATTTGATTCAACATCTTTGTCATCTCACATATTTTAAATTGAGTATATATAATCTCAATTTGAATCAACATTTTTGGCAAATTGAGTATATATAATCATTTAATCTAATCTTTCAAAATATGCAAATATGAGGGGTTTGAGAATAAGCCTAGTAGAAGGATGTGAGGGAAGGGGAGGAAGTTACGGTGAAGAAGTAATGGAATGAGGATGGTGATAGTAGAAGGATGTGAGGGAAGGGGAGGAAGTTACGGTGAAGAAGTAATGGAATGAGGATGGTGAAGAAGTAATAGAATTAGGAGGTTAGAGAGGTAAGATGACGATGTAATGGAAGGTGAGGGAGGTAAGATGAATAAGTAATGGAGAATGTGGAAGTAAAGAGAGAGGAAACCTCTTTATCTTTATCTAGCTTTAACAATAAAAATAAATAATTATAAATTTTATATCATTTGATTTGTTTTAACTAAATTAATAAAAAAAATATTTAACTTATTTTTTTTGACTAAATATTAAAAATTAGTCGATATAATTTTATTTTATCACATATAACTATACATTTTAAATATATAATTAAAATTTTGATTATATATATATATTTCATTTAAAGACATCTCAATCATTTTAATTTTATTTTACAAAGTTATTAATAATTATTTAATAATTCATTTTTTCTAATTAAGATATATATATATATATATATATATATATATATATATATATATATATATATATATATATATATATATATATATATATATATATATATATATATATATATATATATATATTTATAAATATTTTTTTATGTGTTAGTCAAATTTATTAATAATTATTCACACTTTTTTAATATATTATTTCTTTAACTCACCCTTCATTATATATAACTTATATATACAAATATATTTTATTTTATTATACATATTATTTAACTTTAAATAAATTAGTTATATCTTTTAATATGACTAGACTAATTCATTTAATAATTAATTAAAAAAATTAGTTAATATTAAAAGATTAATGAATACACTAATTCATTACTAATTAATTAAAAAAATTAGTTCATATTAAAATATTACATTTTCTACGTCATATTTATATATAACACATTTCTTAATAATGATCATGATTAATTTTTAAATTCTTTATTACTTATCAAAGTCTTTATAATTTTGTTTAAACCTTTATAATTTTGTATACAAGTTTTAATTTATATCACGCAAATTAAAAAGTCATTATTTATATATTAATTATATTCTTAAAATCATGTATATTATGAAATTAAAATTGATATTTGAATTTTATAAAATTATATATATATATTAATTATATATATATATATATTAGATTAAATCAATATATTTATTATAATAATAATTAATTTTTTAATACTTTCAATAAATTAATAAATTGTACTGTATTTAATTTTTTAATTTAATATTAAAATTTAGAAATATAATTTTATTTTATCCATGTTTAACTATAATTTTTATAAAATAATATATAATATTAAAATTGATATATAGTTACAAATTTTATATACATTTACAAATCTAACAATAAATTTCTAACTTCAAGCATAAGCATTAGACATTAGGACGTACTTTTAATTGTTTTTATAAATCATACATGATAAAAGAATTATAAATACATTATCGAGTGATAATTTAAAATTTTGTAAATCTAGTTAACTTTAAATTATTAAATTCATAATATTATTTTTATAAAATATAAAATATTAATATTAATATTTGTCCAATTTAGGAATGATCATGTATTATATTTAAGTATGAACATATTATATTTGTTAGATTTAGATAAACTCTTTATATGAGTGTATCAGTTGAGTTAGTTTGATATATTTTAATAAAAAAGTTTATAAACAATACTAAAAAAAATATTTTAAATAAAATTTCATACTAAATAAATATGTCAATAATAAATAGTAGTTTAATGAATAACTAATTAATTTATAAAATAAGTTCATACAAAAATCTACATTTACTTAGTTAGTTGATTGAGGATAAAATTTATTTTTAACTTACTTTTATAAAATTATTTATATTTTATACTTCAAAAGTGGATTTATTTCCAAAAAAATAAAAAAATAAAATTACCTCCTTAATATATAAGTTTTATTATATTACTATTTTATATTCATTTATTAGATATATAATTATCAATAATATAAATAATTGTTTTTTTTATCATAAATTTCTCTAATAATTACATACAAAAATAGTTTTTTAATTTATAATAATTAAAAGACTAATTCATCACTAATTAATTTATAAAATAAGAATTTAATTAATAATAAAAGTCTTATTTATAAGTTAATATTTATATATCACATATCTTATAAACTAGGTGATTTGCTACATTAATATCAACTATACAAATATTTTATTTTATTATTATTAAAAAATACTTTATTATAATTATAAATAATTTATTCACTTAATATATATATATATATAATATTAATAACAATATTCATATATTTTAATTGAAAATAATATCTTTATCATTTTTGTGTAAACAATTATAGTACATAATTTTGTATACATTATTACATTTTCAACTTATATTTCATTTAAATTATAAAATAATTAAAATTAAGAATTTAAAACCTATTAACATTCTAAAATCATGTATATTATAAGTTAAAATTTATTTTCAATTACTTTTATATATAACTTATTATTATATAATATATAAAATATATTTTATTTAGTTTTACTGTTATTATTATATATAATCATTTTTAATATATATTTTTTAAATCATTTAATATTTTAAATAGAAAATATTTATTTATTTTATAACGATAATTTTATTAATTATTATTTTCTATATTTACTTATATTATAAAGAATATATTTTTTTTATTTTATATATAAATTTTATTTTAAGTTTATTTTATTACAATTATTATTAATATTTCAATTAAATAAATATAATTTACCATTTATATTATAATTAAAATTTTAGATTTAAATAAAAATTAAATAATAACTGTATAGTAATTTATAATAATAAATAATATTATTTATAATATAAATAAATATAGAATTATAATAATAATGAAAATTCAAATTTTATTGTGGCCCCAAAATTAAAATAAATATAATAGTTGTATATTTTATCAAAAATATATTAAATATACAAAAAAAAATAAAAAAATATATAACTAGATCATTAATTTCAAAACATGAAAAAAAAATCTATGACAGTAAGTATTGAGGTGTTTTTGCTGATTTTAAAGTCTCATTTAATACTATTATGTATGTTATTTCTATAATGAAATTTTTTGATAAATATTTTAAAATGAGAAGAGATTATAAAAATAAACATAAGAATAAAAGCAAATAAATAAATTTAAGAGTATTAAAATGTAACCTCAAAAATAATTTTAAGTTATGGTTGGATTTATGATAAAATAAAATAAAAATTATTAGATATATAAAAACAACTATAATATAAACAATATAGTTAGGGTTAATGATATACAAGAGCTAAAGTAAATAAAATAAAGATCTCGAAGAGAGAAAAAATTAAGATATTATTATATTAGATATAATATAGAGGGAAAAAATTAATATATTATTATATTATATATAATATAAAGAGAGAAATAAATAAAACATTATTATATAATATGGAGAGAGAAAAAATGTACATTAGTATTATATATAATATAGAGAAAAAATTAACCATATTATAAGAAAATAAATATAAAAGAATATATTATTATACAATAAAATAGATAATAATATATAATTAATAATATTATATATACTAAAAATTAAAAATTTGGGGCCCGAAAAATGTGGGCCGATATAATTGTCCGAGCCTACAAACATCATTAACCTATATAACTTATACTACCCTATATTATTTATATTTAATTATAATTTATATTTTTATACACTTTATACTCTATATAATTTGTACAACTTATCAAAACCTATATTATTTATACTTAATTATAATTTATATTTTTATATACCTTATACTTTATATAATTTATACCATGTATGAAAGAAAATGTAGGAAAGAAAGTACTTTTAATTACGATTTTATATATAATAATTAAAATAATGTATGTTTTATATAAATATTGAACAATAAATAATTTATATATATTATTAAGCACAAATAATATGTTTATATATATATATATATATATATATATATATATATATATATATATAGAGGAGTGATAGAGTAAGGGAATTTAATAAGGGAATTTGGTGAGGGAATGACGTGGCATCACCTTTTGGAAAAGGTAAAAGTAGGAGGAAAGAGAGAAAAGAAAGAAATTATTTGATTTTTTCAGTGAATAAAATTATGCCACGTCATTCCCTCACCAAATTCCCTCACCTAATCATTTCTCATATATATATATATATATATATATATATATATATATATATATATATATATATATATATATATATATATATATATATATATATATATATATATATTATAAATATATTTTATTTGGAAAGTTATTTTAAAGCATGATTTAGAATAATTATTAATAAATAAATTATATATACATAAAGTATGTTGAAATTTTAAGATTTTAATATATTTACTTAATTCATATTATATATAATACATATTCTAAAAAATTAAAACTTACCATTATAATTATAAAAAAATGAACAACTCTATAACAAATTCTTTATTCAAGATTTAACTCAATTATATTAGTTTTTTTTATTTATATAATCATTAAAATAATTTAATCACACTAATAAATAACTTATATACATTTTTAATAATATAACATATTTATAAATAATATTAGTAATATATATTTTTAATAACTTAATAAAAATATCCATATATATATATAACATTAGTAATAATATTTATTATATATTATTTGATTGATGATAAATACTTTATTATTTAACTTTTATAATTTTATCTACACAAATTTTATAGACCTATATCATAATTAATTTTTAAAATAATAAAAATTAAGAAGTCTATCTTGTATTCCAATTAATTTCTAAAATAATACAAATTAAGATTTATTAATAAACATTTTTATATTTGATAATCTTAATAAAACGTTTAACTGTGATTTTTAATACCATGTAAAACTTTTAATTGCGGTATATAATAACGCAGTTAAAGGTAAGACTTTTAACTGCGGTTTTATATACCGCAGTTAAATTTAAGACTTTTAACTGCGGTTTTTATATACTGTAGTTAAAAATAAAACTATTAACTGCGGTCTAAGACTTTTAACTGCAGTTTTATATACTGCAGTTAAAGGTAAGACTTTTAACTGCGGTTTTATATACCGTAATTAAAGTTAAGAACTTTAACTGCGGTTTTTATATACCGTAGTTAAATATAAGACTATTAACTGCAGTTTTATATACCGCAATTAAAAGTAAGATATTAACTGCGGTTTTATATACCGCAGTTACATGTAAGGTATTAACTACGGTTTTATATACCGCCGTTAAATTTCGCCACTAATAACACATTTTTTACTAGTGTCGACTCCGAAATGCATACATTGCTTTGCAAGCTTTGAAGCTCGCCTTCTCTCAGATCCTCTCAATCTCACAGCCAACTGGGTTGGATCTAACGTCTGTACATACACCTATGTATACTGTACACCGCCTCCAGACAATCCTTTCATAAGAACAGTCGCCAGAATCGATCTCAACCATGATGACATTGCCGGTTATCTACCGAACGAGCTTGGATTACTTACAGATCTTGCATTCTTTCATATTAACACCAATCGTTCTCTTGTCTCAGTCACCCAGGTCGTCGTCAATCACTTGCCCTGTGGTTTCGTCTTCAAATCCCGATTTGGGAGAAAGGGTTCGATTGGTTTCGACGAGAGATCTCTTTGGTTTGTTTGATTTTAAATCCCGATAGTTTGCACTGTGGTTAGGTTAGATTAGATTTAGGTTAGGTTTTAATTTAATTTAATTTGTTTTTAATTTAAAAAAATGTAAGGGCAAAATGGTCATTATTTAACCGTCAAAAGACTTTTGACTAACAGTTTTGGACGGTAGGGACTAACTGGTTCTATTATTTTGGTTCAGGGACAAGTAGTCTAATATCCAAACCTTCAGGGACTATTCAACATTTAACTCTCAATTTTAATAAAATTTATGATTAATCAAACAAAATTAACTACAATAACACAAATATAATAACAATTTTAAACAAATTATTTTAATAAATAAAGACGTGTAAATTAATATTTGTTTATATTTAAAAAGGATTGTGCATTATAATTTTAATTAATATATTTTAAATATGGATGGAATTGATTTTATTATCATAATATATTAGTTTTTATTATATTTAAACCTTATATTCAACATTATATTTCACGGATCAAATATTATTATTTTTTTCTGATTAGGTCTAGTTGATACTCTATTTGAAGGTATACCTTACCATATATTTTTCACTGAAAAACACAAATAACCCCTAAAATCAAACATCTTACAAATTTATCCAATCAAGTTGTTCAAACGTTGTTTTTATACTATAGTGTATGTTTATATATCAAATTTAGCTAACTATTGTTATACTTAGAACTCGTTTGATATGTGTCTTTTGAGATTATTATGAGATTTTTTTATATATATAAATTATCTCTATTAAATCATTATTATTTTAATTATTAAATTAATAACCCAATCAACTTACATATTAAAATACTCTTTTACTCTATGTTTATAAAATTTAAATATAAAAAATATTATAATAATTAAACCCATTTAAACCCTAAAAAACTCAATTTTTCATAAAAACAATATTTTTTTTATAAGACCCAAAAATAAAAATAGTCAAATAACTATAATATGAAATAAACTCTTAATATATATATATATATATATATATATATATATATATATATATATATATATATATATATATATATATATATATATATATATATATATATATATATATATATATATATATATATATATAATGCTTTAATTTTAAAGTGTCTAAATTGTCGGGTCGAGAGCTGTGATTAATTTGAATATATATATATATGAGAGTAAATGAATAATTGAGCCGGATTATGGGTTGACCCACCATAAACTTAAAACGGTTATGTTTCGAACTTGCAACCTAACAAAACAAGTACAACTCTTCATCCAAGTGTGATTGAGATGTGGTTTGTCGAGAGATAATAGACCAGTAACAATTGAAAGTGGTTAAAAAATATAAATTAAATATTTGATTGATCATAATGTGAGGTCACGATGCTAAATATTAAAAAATATGAATTAAATATTTGATAGATCAAAGTGAAAGTGTGAGGTCACGAGATGAGAGGCTCATTGGAAAAAAATATGTGAGAAGATGAGTTGTTTTACCGAAGTGAATAAAATGTGAAATGAGAGTGTTTTATTTTTTATTTTAATATATTATTCGTAATTTCTTAAGATTTTTAAATATTGAATACATATTTTTATAATTTTTTGTTTATATTTATATCTGTGTGCATCGCACGAAATTTTTTCTAGTTAAATAAATGTATGTAACACAAATATTTAATGAGAAAAAAAAAAGTTAGGAATGAAGACAAATAAAGATAAATATATCAAATATAGGTGACCATAGTTTCTTTGTATATTTACATTTGGTTTATTGTCCTTTTCTAGGGCTGCAAATGAGCCGAGTCGAGCTCGAATTTGGTTGAGCTCGAACTCGACTCGATTTAGTATTTATTAGCTCGACTCGAACTCGAGCTCGAACGAGTTTATAAATTTGAGCTCGAGCTTGACTCGACTATTTACCTATAAGCTCGGCTCGACTCGAAAAGCTCGAACTCAAGCTCGAATTCAAGATCGAGTTCGAGTTTAAACTCAAGCTCGAGCTCGAATTCAAGCTCGAACTCAAACTAAAATTTATTTTCAAAATTAAATATCAAACTTTCATACATATTTAACATTTATAACATAATATTTAAAATTGAAAATATGAAAAAATCATAACTATTTAAAATTCCAAAATCAAAGTTCGGCTTGAGCTTGACTTAAAAGCACCAATTCGATATATCCAAAGTTTTCAAAACTCACATTTCTCTTGAATCTCGATATGTGTGAGACATGTAACTTACTTTTTCATCAAAAATGTTTTGTAGACAAAACTCAAAAAAACACACAAATAACTAATATCAATCTACTTTTAGGACATGCGTCTAGTATGTCGTCATGGTGCGACAAATAAATTTGTAAAATCGATATAGATACATGTAGATGAATGTGCGGTGTCAATAATATCTGAAAATTAGATAAATTGAAGTTAGGAAAAATAAATAAATTCCAAACGAGGCCTCAGAACAATTATTTTTCACATTTCTTTTGAAAAATATTTGTTTAGCCATTTTTATATATTACTTTTGAAAATAATAAAAAAATGCAAAACAAATCAGAAACCAAACAGGGCTTAGGCTCTATTGACTAGGTCAACCGAACCGTATATAGGCTCAGGCACGAGCAGAGTGACTATGGCGTAACTTTGGCTTGGATGGTTCAAAGCTCATATGGAAAATGAGAGTTCAAGTTTTGGTTGGCAAGGTGGCTCATTTTACACTAACATCAGTCAATCTATTTCTCGGTCATTTGTGTTTGAACTCTTCGGTCGTGGATCTACCTTGGCTTACCGATCATTTGTGTTCGAACTCTTCGGTTGTGGATCTACCTTGGCTACTTGTTCTTATTCCCCATACAACTAACAACCAAAATGAAATAGTCAACATCTATTCTTATTCCCCGAACAATTCTCAAAACAGATATACATAATAACACGTATTAGTATTAGAGGAACAATAAACTATCATCAATTCATCACTCATTAATATTATCTCAACAAATCATCAAGACATGATTACCATTTATTCTTGAACAGAATTAAAACTCGAACTATCCATAAGGTATATAGGATGATCAAGATTCAATGTACGATAACAAGATTTCAAGAACAAGCGTTTGACACTTTGAAAACTTTTTGCCAATTTGGACGATTTCGATAATAGAAATATGAAGAGGTTTTAGAACGGTATAAAGTTTGGAAAAGAGATTTAGAGTGTATCTAAATCAACCACATCATATTACACAATATTAAAATTACTATGAACTCAAACTTTAGTAACGATAAATTCATTATTCACCGGTAGTACTCTCAACTTTGTAACAATATGTCAAAGTTTAATACAAAGTTAAAGTTTCAAAAATTTCTAGTTGACTATGTGACTTTATTATTATTATTATTAATTTTTTTTTTAATTCTTGCCAAATAAATAAATCAACAATAATACCAAAAATATATACTTTTTAATTATTTATTTGGGTTGATTTATTTAAA
This sequence comes from Impatiens glandulifera, assembly GCF_907164915.1. Taxonomy (NCBI): domain Eukaryota; kingdom Viridiplantae; phylum Streptophyta; class Magnoliopsida; order Ericales; family Balsaminaceae; genus Impatiens; species Impatiens glandulifera. The sequence goes on along the minus strand of NC_061867.1, from coordinate 6,479,409 downwards.
TTGTCTAATTATTTATATCTCTTTTATTTTTATTTAAATAGTCTATAATTTAATTATTTTAGAATTTAGTAGATACAATACCGCTTCTAAATTAATTATTTATTTTTAATCCCGTGCGTTAAGCCCATATAGAAAGTTTAGAAAATATTTTGTTATTTTATTTAAAATTATAAATTGAGAGGAAAAAACGAGTGTCATACACCCCGGTGAATGTTTTAATTGAGCGACACTAAAAACTGTTAAAACTAATAATTATAATATAAAAGACTACTGTACATATATCTTTTTTCTAATTGTAATTAAATCATTAGTTTATAATAGATTAGTTGAGTATAAAATTTGAGAATTATTAAAATAATATTTAAGGTTTACTATTTATTTACATGCCTCCATGCAAATAAACCAACAAGGGTAACATTTATTATAAAAATGACTACGAGGGTCTCTACAGCAAAAACCTTTCTCACATGTCGCCGAACAAATTAACTTGGTCCTTTGGCCCTTTTCCCAGATCTAACAAAAAAAACTTATTAAAAAGTTTTAATATGTTTGATTTTGGATAATTAAATTACAATATATTTAAATTTTAGGGAGATATATAATTATTAAAATTTTGAATTAATCATAATAATTGAATAATTATTACCTGCACTATTCTAATCATATGATAGTAATTCTTCAATCTCAATTGTTTATACTTTATAAACAAATTATTTAAACATAAAACTTACTCACAGAAATAGTTATGCCTGATTTGATATAGTTATTTTAAATTTAATTTTAAAAATTTCATTATAACCATTTTTTTAATCAAAATATTAAAATAATAAATTATTAAAATATCAAACACATTTAGATACTTATCTAAGATGATATTATATATATATGGTTAGAAAAATTAAGATAGTTAATTTTCTTTCGGTTTAATCTTTCGGATTCTATATATATATATATTGTTAGAAAAATTAAGATAGTTAATTTTCTTTCGGTTTAATCTTTCGGCTTAAAGAATTTAATCAAATTTCTTAATTAATTTGCAGAAACAGTTTCAACCGAATCGACTGAATCCATTAAATCGGTCAAACCGATCTATACTCTCGGATTAAATAGAATCGGCCAAAGCATATGTTGAAGATAAGCCAGATCGGCTCAAACTCATGCCCGTCTAGAAGTACTAACCGATAAAATCCGACTAGCTCAAAACATCGAAGATCACAAGGCCAACGGGAAGATCACTCAAAATAACGAATAATCTAAAGATGACGTAACGAAATATCTTGGGAACATGCAAAGAAGGATCCGATATAAGGCATGCAACAAATCTAATGATTACAGATCTTACCCAAATATACAAGCAACCCTCACGGTGCAGGCGGCTGCCTTCATGCATGGCTGCCACATGTACAAAAAGCAAGGCTACATACCCTAGCCGGCTCGGCTGACCAATCAACATATGAGAGAGAAATATGACCGTTGTCATATTCTCTATATAAAGGAAGCCAAGAGCAGTAGAAAAACATAGATCCAATGCGCGCGAGCTATCAAAACCCAATTTTACCTGATCAATCCTAAAAAGCATCCTGGGCTCATACAGTCTTCTTGATCAAAAAGTGAAACAGTTGTAAACGTTAAATACTCTGTGAAAAAGTGAATTACAATACTGTGTGAGTATTGTAAAGTGATTATCGAGTAGTAAATAAGCCTCGATCGTACCGTTGTAATAATCCAGTTAGTGAATATCCTTCTCAATGTTTGAGAAGAAGGGGTGACGTAGGAGATTCAACTTCGAACATCCATAAAAACCTGTCTTGTGTTCTTCATTTTATTTTCCAGCTTATTTACTCTAATTAACCGAACCGAAATATCTATTACCTCAACCGAAATAACTTATACTTTCCTTAGCCGAACCGGCTTTCCCCTCATTCAAACCGACTTCTCCTAATATCTTTCAAACTGAATTGTGTGAGTTGCTTCAGATTGAAACAAACATTTCCGCCCTTGAACTCGGTTCAAGAGTTTGTGACAATCTGTGTAGTGTTAAGAGCGGTTCTAATCTTTAACCGGATTAGTACTAGTGTGTTGTGTGTGTTTGTGTAAGCGGTCTCCTTTAGCCGGACCTCGGCCCCTATCGGCGATCCCGATCCTAACATATATATGTATATATATATAACTTGGTTAATTAACTTATAATCATACAAACCTTTATTAAAAGTGTATTTTTATAACCCTAGACGAATAGAGAGAAAAAAGAATTGGAATGAAAACAAATTAAGAAAATTATTTATTTTATTAATAGAAATCCCCTTTAATAAACATATAATTATAGTCGCTCTTAGAATTAAACATCGTGCATAAACGGTCGTATTCGACTCGGACAAGTCGTGTTAGACTCTCAATCATATCGTATTGTGTCGTGTCTTAATCTTATGCGTACCGTATCGTGTCTTGACTCACTAAAAATATTATGATCTACGGGCTCTTTCGTGTCGTGTTAATTCGTGTTTTGTGTTATTCCGAGTTTCAACCTAATCGTATCGTGTCGATTTCCGTTTTCATGTATGTCATGTTGTGTCTTGACACACTCATTATAATTATTTATTTATTTTTATATATTAAATTATATTTTAGTAAAAATTATAAAATATGATTATTGATTAATTTATTTATTTTAATTTAGAAAACTTAAATTAATTTAATAAGTTAAATGTGTTAAATATGTTATTTAAAAAACTAATTAATACGATTAAATATGTAAGATGTGTAGATATAAATTTTAATATATAGTTTCATAAATAATAATTTAAATTTAAATTATTTAAAATATATTTTAAAATTTACAAATAATTATTTAAATAAAATTAGTTAATAATTTATTAATTTAATGAGAATGTAAATAGATTTAGATTGAGGAAGTGGGAAGTATGGAGAAAGAAATGTGATGTGTAGTTAGTTTGAGGATAGAAATGAGAAAGATGAGTATAAATTTAATGGATTATTAATTGAAATATTTATAAATATATATTATTACATTATAATTTAATAGGAAACTAGGTAAAAATTATAAATATATATTATTATGTTATCAAAATTAAATTATTATAATATATTTATTATTTAATATATTAATAATAATTTAAATTTTTAAAAATAAATAAATTAATTAATAAAAGTAATATTTGACCGAATTAGTTGGAGACTCATATTTCTATTCATATAATTCATTTATTTTATTTATATTTTTTTTAATTAAGATTATTTAAGTTAATATTTTATTTTAATATTTTAATTTAGTATGTTTAGTTTTAATAATATATATTATATTTATAAAATTAAATAATTTATTAATGGAATTAGAACGTAAATATATTTATAGAAAATGTTAATGTTAAGTGAATAACTTAGGTTATGTGAATAATTGTGTTTATATCGTTTCATGTGCATATTCGTGTTTATGTCGTGTCTATACTCGTGTTGTTTCCGTGTCAACTCGTGATCGTGTTACGATCGTATAAACTCATAATCGTGTCGTCTCGTGTCCAACTCACGACTCGAATGAGATAATATTGTATTGTGTCGTTCCGTACTAATATTGTGTTGTATCGTGTCGGTTCGTGTTTATTCAACCCATGCCCAACTCTATCCTTTCTAGTACAACCAAATTATATTATAGAGTGAATTCACTTGGACACATTTGTGTCAATGAATCGATTCGTTGGTAAGAGAATAGAAAAAATAACAGCCTAAACTTAGCCTGATCTTCATCCATCTAAGAAACCCAATTATCCATGAGGTCCGCACCGAGAGAAAATTGTAAGAAATCTCGTAAGTGGATTTTCTTACCAAACTTCAAACTGGGAAGCTTCAAAGCACCCATCCATACGCTGTCATCGCGTGTAAGAATGAGCTCAACAGTGTGGAAGAGGATTGTTGTAGTCTCTGTTCGCCCACTTGATGACAACGATCACGCTGTCGCCGTCTATGATCCTAAACTCCCCAATATGTATACAATATGTATACGCTGGAGAAGATAGCGATAAATATATATTTGACTCAAATAAATTATCTCTAGATTAGATTGTAAGAGACTATGAAAATTTATCTCTATATTTTAAAATTATTTTCACATATTAGGTTTTGTATTTGTTTTTGAAAGATTGAAGAGGAAGGAGTGGGTGTATGAAATGATGATTAGGGCATGAGTTTATATATAGGGATAAAAGTATAAATAATATATTCTATGTAATAAAGTTACAACTAATCTCCATCCACGCCAAGTATATATACTAATTTATTATTGCTTTTGAGTTGTTTAGCAAAGAGAAATAAAGGAAATAAGCACACAAAAAAGTGTTATTTTGTGTAGGTGAAGTTTATTTTTATATAATATGAAAGGGTATAATTTTAAATTCATGAGTTGACAAGACAAGACACGACACGAGTATAGACACGACACAAGTATTAGCATAATGGAAGACGGTTGAAGTTTTGGAATCTCTAATCAACCTCTTGATGAGAATGATCATGTTTATGGTATATTTGATGTCGCCGTCCATGATTCTGAATTCATTCAGGAACTCCCCCAATATGTATACGCTGGAGAAGATAACAATAATTTGACTCAAATAAATTATCTCTAGATTAGATTGTGAGAGACTATGAAAATTTATCTCTATATTTTAAAATTATTTCCACATATTGGGTTTTGTGTTTAATTTTGAAAGATTAAAGAAAAGGAAGGGGTGGGTGCACGAAATGATGATTAGGGCATGAGTTTATATATAGGGATAAAAGTATAAATAATATATTATATGTAATAAAGTTACAACTAATCTCCATCCACGCCAAGTATATATACTAATTTTTTATTTCTTTTGAGTTGTTTTAGAAAGAAAAATAAAGGAAATAAACACACAAAAAAGTGTTATTTTGTGTAGGTGAAGCTTCTACTCATTTTTATATAACATGAAAGAGTAAATTTTAAATTCACGAGTTGACACGACACGACACGACACGACACGGGTATAGACACGACACAAACATTAGCATAATGGAAGACGGTTGAAGTTTTGGAATCTCTGATCGGCCTCTTGATGAGGATGATCATGTTTATGGTATATTTGATGTCGCCGTTCATGATCCTGAATTCATTCAGGAAATCCCCAATATGTATACGCTGGAGAAGATAACAATAAATATATATTTGACTCAAATAAATTATCTCTAGATTAGATTGTAAGAGACTATGGAAATTTATCTCTATATTTTAAAATTATTTCCACATATTAGGTTTTGTATTTAATTTTCAAAGATTGAAGAAGAGGAAGGGGTGGGCGCACGAAATAATGATTAGGGCATGAGTTTATATATAGGGATAAAAGTATAAATAATATATTCTATGTAATAAAGTTACAACTAATCTCCATCCACGCCAAGTATATATATTAATTTATTATTGTTTTTTAGTTGTTTTAGCAAAGATAAATAAAGGAAATAAGCACACAAAAAAGTGTTATTTTGTGTAGGTGAAGCTTCTACTCATTTTTATATAACATGAAAGAATAAAATTTTAAATTCACGAGTTGACACGACACAATACGACACGAGTATAGACACGACACAAGCATTAGCATAATGGAAGAGGGTTGAAGTTTTGGAATCTCTGATCCAACCTCTTGATGAGGATGATCATGTTTAAGGTATACTTGATGTCGCTGTCCATGCTCCTGAATTTATTTAGGAACTCCCCAATATGTATACGCTGGAGAAGATAATAATAAATATATAATTGACTCAAATAAATTATCACTAAATTAGATTGTAAGAGACTATGGAAATTTATCTCTATATTTTAAAATTATTTCCACATATTAGGTTTTGTATTTAATTTTGAAAGATTGAAGAAGAGGAAAGGGGTGGGTGCACGAAATGATGATTAGGGCATGAGTTTATATATAGGAATAAAAGTATAAATAATACATTCTATGTAATAAAGTTTCAACTAATCTCCATCCACGCCAAGTATATATACTATTTTATTATTGCTTTTGAGTTGTTTTAGCAAAGAGAAATAAAGAAAATAAGCACACAAAAAAGTGTTATTTTGTGTAGGTGAAGTTTCTACTCATTTTTATATAACATGAAAGAGTAAAATTTTAAATTCACAAGTTGACACGACACGCATTAGCATAATGGAAGACGGTTGAAGTTTTGGAATCTCTGATCGACCTCTTGATAAGGATGATCATGTTTATGGTATATTTGATGTTGTCGTCCATAATCCTGAATTCATTCAGGAACTCCCCAATATGTATACGCTGGAGAAGATAACAATAAATATATATTTGACTCAAATAAATTATCTCTAGATTAGATTGTAAGAGACTATGAAAATTTATCTCTATATTTTAAAATTATTTCCACATATTAGGTTTTGTATTTAATTTTGAAAGATTGAAGAAGAGGAAAGGGGTGGGTGCACGAAATGATGATTAGGGTATGAGTTTATATATAGGGATAAAAGTATAAATAATATATTCTATGTAATAAAGTTACAACTAATCTCCATCCACGCCAAGTTGTTATACTAATTTATTATTGCTTTTTAGTTATTTTAGCAAAGAGAAATAAAGGAAATAAGCACACAAAAAAGTGTTATTTTGTGTAATTGAAGCTTTTACTCATTTTAATATAACATGAAAGAGTAAAAAGTTTACTTGAATATTTTTTACTCATTTTAAATTCACGAGCTGACACGACACGAGTATAGACACGACACAAACATTAACATAATAGAAATTAACATAATAGAAGACGGTTGAAATTTTGGAATCTCTAATCGACCTCTTGATGAGGATGATCATGTGTATGTTATATTTGATGTCGCCGTCCATGAACCCTAATTCATTCATGACTAGTAAATAAGTCAAATTCAAACATGCCCTTATGTTAACTCACCAAATAAGTAGAAGCAACTCAAACGAAACCTTCCTCCCGATATTTTATTAGTAAATATTAAATCTTGTATATGTGAGTGATTAAATTAATATTTATGTAAAAATATAAAATTAATTAATACGAACTGATAGGATTTTACACAATATTAATATGGAACGACACAATATAATATTATTTCACTCGGATCGTGGGTTAAACACGACACAAGCCCGAGACGACACGATCACAGCACGATTTTGAGTTTATACGATCGTAACACGGTCACGAATTGACACGAACACGACACAAATATGGACACGACACAAACACGAATACATACATGAAACGACATAAACACAACTAGTCACATAAATAAGATACTCAATTTTACATTAACATTATCTTTAAATCTATTACATCCTCGTTAATTTAATAAATTATTTAATTTATAAAAGAATTTTAATTAATTATTTATTTATAAACTGATTTTAATTACTTATATATTTATAAAAATAATTTTATTTAATGAGAAATTTTAAATAATTAAATTATTATTTAAAATTAATTTTATTTATTATTAAAAATTATATTTGTTTAAGAGGAATTTTATTTTAAAAAATAAAATTATTTAAATTTGCCTTTTATATATATTATTTTATTTATAAAAGAATGAATAAAATGGACTTAAATAAGTGCAAATACAAGCCCAACATTTTTTTTAAGGATAAATATAATATTTTTTTAATATAATAAATTGTATTAATATCAATATTATATTATATTATTATATATATTTTTTTAAGTTTAATTATGTAAGATATTATCATAATATAATAAATTGTGATAATATCAATATTATATTATGGAGGCAGCGAAAGACTAGATTTTGTGCTTAAGAACAAAACGAAATTTCTCACCGAGAAAGCTCTATACTATATTAGAATAAAGAAGGAGATTGTGTTGAATGTTATTGAATGATATATGAATGATGTGTCAAGAGTTACATAAGTTATGTCTAATATATAGACATTAGATTAAACTTATAAGGAAACTAATATAATATAATGTTAATATTATCACAATTTATTATATTGTGATAATATCTTATATAATTAAATTTACAAAGAAATTAATATAATAATATAATATAATATAATATTGATATTATCACAATTTATTATATTATGATAATATCTTACAAATATATTATATTATATTCTCCAATCAAACAAACCCTTATTAACAATGTATTTATATAATCTTATATGAGATTCACTCAATTATGTTTTAAAATAAAATAATATAATAGTTTCTACACTCTTATAATATTTTTTCCTATGAACGATTTGATATAATTTATTTAAATTTAAATCAAATATCTAAATAATTTAACATGTTAATGAAAAATATAGTAAACACTCATTTTAACTTTTCTTATTTATATATTTCTTACTAATGAAAATGTTGATTAATCATATTGAACATTTACTAACTATATATATTTTTAATTTTGTAGGCGTTACTTGACCAGACAAAACGCACAAACGACAACGGAGGAAGACTAAATGCTTCGTCCAAATGCGTGTTCGCTCTTTGGCTCGAAACGACGACGTTACAACTCGAGCTTGTCTTCTTCCTCGCAACGAATATGATGAACATCGACCGAAACTTTTTATTTTTCAAAAGTGGAACTCGATCGATACTCAACAAAATCCAATTATTCAAAGGTTTAAATAATCACCCTAACATGGTGATCATTTATCCTATGACCATAGGCACAATGATGCCCTAATTGGATGAGAACGATCGAATACAAATAAAATTCATTAATGGTCTTTTGTCTCGAATTAAACCCACTTAATCATCCAACCGGCCTTAGTTTGCTATAAATAGCCATCCTCAAGCAAAACAAAACCAATGGTTATAATCCTAAGCCCTGATCCACACTTCACACAAAATTCGCCATTAAAATTTCTCAAGCTTTTGAAAATTTCGGGAATTTTGTATAAACAATAAGGTTCATTTCTGGAAGATCATAAATCTTTTTTTAAGAACGTTGGGTTTCGTTTCTCCTATGGAGTGCGACTAATCCCCGTGGGTTAAGCACAAGCCCGCAAACACACTTAACCATCTTACTAGGTGCAGAACTTGCCGCCTAACGGGCTCGAACCCAGAACTTCAGGGAGGCTGGGGATATCTACCTCTTGTTGTCGCTAGGCTAGAAGAGGGGATTAAAAATGGGACAACGAATTAAATATATAACCCACAAACGCACTTAACCATTTAACTAGGCGTAGAACTTGTCGTTTGACGGGCTCAAACCCAGGAACATAGGGTTAATATTCATCTCTTATCATAAAGAGTTCAAGAGTGTTCTTCAACTCACTATAAACTTGAATTCTCATTGTAATTTGAATTAAAGATTTAGATTGAAGTTTTTACATTTCAGTTTGATCCATCTTGAATACAACCCGATTATCTGTTTTCCTTATTTGAATTCAATCCTAAGATCATTTTAAAGTTTTTTTTTTCTGAATTCAATTTTAAAAAATCAAGCCAAATAAAAAAATCCCAAATTTGATTTTGAAAAATCTCAAAATCAGGTTTTTGTTCTTGAGCTCTAGAACAACGATTTGAAAACTTTCTAACATCTTTTAAAAGATGTTAGGAGCAAGAGCGGAGCCAGGATGAAAAATTACCTGGGACTGACTCCAACTTGCACCTCAGATTAACTTTCTATGCTCTGCTTTTTTTCCCTGTAAATTATACAATAAATTAATTAATTCAAACATATAAAATAAAAGATGTATGAACATTTATTTTATGAAATTATGAAACAAAACAGTACATTCAAAACATTTAACATACACATTATTGAAGTTGTGCCCTTCTATTCTTCTTAGAATAAAATTCTTTAATTATTGTATCATTATCAATGTTTTCAGACAGCTCTCGTTTAATATAGACGGTCATAGAATCTGTTAAAAACTCTTCTTCCATCTTGTTACGAAGAGTTGTTTTCATGAGCTTCATAGCTGAAAACTGAAAATGCTCGTTCCGTTGTTGCTGTAGAAACGGGAAGAGTTAAAACAAGACGAATCAACCTGCCAATTAAATAAATATATTAGTATAAGTAAACAATATAGCTATATTTCATAAATTATAACAAATGATAAAATTACCTATCAATCAAATTGTAAGTTTTTGACTTATTTGTCTCAACTAATCTTCGACATAATTCATAAATAGTTGATAAATTCTGAAATCTTTCATTGACGGGCATGTCAAGCTCATAGTGAGCCAATTGTGTTCTCAAGTGGTGCAAATCTTGTGCATCAAAATCTAGATGATAGAATTTCTCAGCAAGTTGATAGATGTGATCAACATTAAGAAGTATAAAGTTGTCTTTAGGTTCCAAAATCTAGATGATAGAATTTCTCAGCAATGCGTAACATTAGTTCCACTTCCTAGTTCATCCGGTAACGATCATCGATCATTTGTGCTCAGAAGATTTGATGGAGGAAAGAAGTTTGATCATTCGATCAAATGGATAAATGTGTAAAAGGAAGAGAGAGAGAGATTTGTTATTCATTAATTTGCCCTATTTTATTTTTTTAATTTAATTGGGCTAAACTTCTTTCGATCAAATGGATCAATGTGTAAAAAGAAGAGAGAGATTTGTTTATTCATTAATTTGCCCTATTTTTTTTTAATTTAATTGGGCTGGAGCCCACCCTAATCCAATTATCCAAGCATTATTTTAAATTAGGAGGGTTGGAGCCTACCCTAGCCCATAGATGGCTCCGCCCCTGGTTAGGAGTAATTTTGGATCAATTCCAATATATTTTAAGCATGTTTGCTTAAAAACCACAAAATTTCAAAATTTTGGAAAATTTTAATTCTTAAATTGGTCAAAACTGATATTTAGTGTTCATGTTTTGGTTATATTTGGTACTAACTAACATGTATAAGGAAGCTATTGGTAAGCTCCTTGTACACAATTGAATCTTGAAAACCAAAATTTCAATTTTTCTCAAAATTTGTTTAAATCAAATTAAACCTCATCCCGATCGATTGATGTATCGGGATTGATGTTAAAAATGATCATTGGGATTAGATGGAGTTTCTCATGCTTTTGATCAAAGGATGGAAGCTCCGATCAAAATCCCAAATCCTATAGTTGGTGTTCTTGGCGTCCGACCGAGGATTTCAGCTTCGAAAACCAGCCAAAAATGGTTTTCGACCGATGATTAGCGCGCGACGAAAGCTTAGCCGCGTTGACCAGGTACCCAGGCCCGTTGACCCAGGCCAAATCCACTCCAGATTCGGGCGTCCGACCCGATTCGCGACTCGGACACCTATCTACTTAAAGGGCTTGTTTGTTTGGGGTTTTTGATTTCTAATTGTGTTTTTAATAATTAGAAGCCAAAAAAAGTTGGAGGGAAAAATTTAGATGATTTGATTTGTCATTGTGTTACATTTACAGTCCATAAAAAATAAAGGTAGAAAGGTTATCAATAAATACATACTTCTGTCTAGTGGTAATAATCAACTTAAGAGACCAAAATGTCATGGTTTGATTCCATCTGAAAGCGTTTTAAGTTTAAACGGGAGTAATGACTATCTCCTTTTCGGGACCTTCTTTCTCAATTTATCTTGAACTGATTTTAAATTACCCAATCCACAGTTATTGGGTTAAGTATCAATGTGCACTAATTATTTTCAAAACAGAATCCATGTACCCTCTCTAAATACCCACAAATATTTTCACTTTCCTTTATATGTTCAGTTGGTTGAATGGTTGAAGGCCGAACTCCTATATCACTCACTCTTCTAAGGACATTTCGAGTAGGGGAGACGAGTTAGAGAGGAGGATAGAGTTTTCAAATATTTCTGCCATTGTTGTAAGTTTGAAGATCTTTTTTATTTTTTGGTTCATAGATTCAGGTAATTTAGAACTTGTGTAAGGCATCCTAATACTATCATTCATTCCCAACCAGATGGGTCATGACTATCAATCGGATCTGATATCAGTCGATGCCCAATAATTATTTATTTTTTAAAAATTAAATACATTTTTTTTTAATTATCTTTTTTATTCCTTATAATATTTTTGATTTTCACAATGCTCAAATTTATCATTTAAAAATAATATATTATTAAAATGTTTTAATGAATTATCAAAAGATAACAAGAGTTTGTTTGTTGACAGAGTGGGCCAAGGTAACCTCTTGAGTCCCTTTAATATAAATGATACTCTTTATTATGTTTTAAAGAATGAGATGATATATCTCATTCCTTTCTCACAAAATATATCAAATATCTGTTAAATTTTTATATATTAAAGTTTATTAATTATAAAATAAAATAAAAACAATTTGAAAAATAATTCAAGATATGACGTCCTATTCTTATTTCTTCATTGTAAATGGATCATATTATTTGAAATTAATATATATATATATATATATATATATATATATATAATTATAATTGTTATGTATATGGTGCATATTTTATAAGATATATACTTATTATTATTATTTAATATTAAATTTACAAAATAATCATACAATTTAATTACTAGAATAAATTATACAAATTTGATTGGTGAGCTGCTAAGTATCTTCTTTTCCTATCAAAAGAATTATAATGTATGAATATTTTATCAAACACTTTAACTTTTATAAAGCAGATACCAAGCTTGTATGTCCAACTTACGCGTCGCCTCCTCCAAAATATTTTAATTGATTTATTTTATTTTATAAATTAATTACACAAATTTAAATTCAATTTTAATTGTTTAAAATATCTAAAATGTTTCTAAATTTAAGAACACATATGAATAGACATAGAGGAGAGAATGACCCAATTATAAAATAACCATTATAATAATAAAAAAGAAATTAATTGTCAACAATTTAATGGTTTAATTTAACTGAATGTTTTTAGTAGTGTGCTCATTACTAAAGACATTATATCGGAGCGGGGAATACGTTTACATTCTCGTTGATTTTATTAATATTTTTTTACTGTCCGATTTTTGGGAAATTCACGCAGAGCACCTTATATCATAATCTCAAAAAAAAAAAATTAAAATAAAATTCTTAATAAAATTATATAAACAAAATTTTAATATTACGTAGCAACATATTGAAATTTTGTATTATTATAAAATATAAACTTAAAATTCTTATAAAATTTAATAAATAAATATATTGACGATGTTATATATTTGGCTGTGTTTATTAATATTTGAGGCAAAATCTGAGTGAAATCGGGACGGAGTGAGACTGTCCCATTCCCGATCAACTACCGATCAAATTGAGAAAAAACGCTCCAACGGGACAATTCAGATCAAATATTATAATTGGCATCCCTTAACCAAAAATAAATATTATTAAATTTGTACAAAAGAAATAATGTGTAGAAATTTATTCATTCTATTTTTTCCAAAAAATTTATTTAAATAAATTATAAAAAACTTATAATATATTTATTAATGATATTATTTAATTTATTAATCAAATTATTAAAATAATATTTATTTTTAAAATTATATTATATATTAATATTTTTTTAATCGTTTTATCCAAAAACACTCTGCATTAAAAATAAAAAATTAAATTGAAGGTCCTTCAATTATAAATCAAAACTAGATGACTTTTTTTATCGATTTTTATTTCAGGCGCTACTCACATTCCTAGTCATTAAATAAACACAATAATACACTTATCTGGTTCACAAATTTGAAGGATATCAAATAGAAATAAGAAGCTAACGTAGATTGCATTTTTTTTTTAAGTGAAAAGTGATTAAATAAAATATTTTATTTTATAATTTTTTAAATTAAATTATGAAAGATAATTTTAATAAAAAAATTAAACAGGTTGGTTTAGTTTCTTTTGATGAAACCGAAAGTTTTATCAAAACCTAGTGTGTTTCAATTGAGAAAACCGACAGTTTTGGTATTTTTTATTAATCTTCCCGATCTATCCCGCGCCCCTCACACTCCCTTAATTCTCCCATGGAATTCGTTGCCGTCCTCATCCCATTTCACAATAGGCACACTCATTTTAATAGTCGAAATCACTAGAGAAATTTTGCGTGTAGTTGTGATTTTCATATGGATGATGCGTTACCTCAGATGATAAATAAACAGGTAGAAATAAAGAAAATAGTTATTGAACATTGATAATGTTACTGAACATTCTTTCCTCTCTCACCCAATTTCGACATGGTGATAGAATGTAGAAGGTGTCGAGACGAAAGTGACCCAATTCCGAGTCTTGAGTAACTGACTGGCCAAGCATATACCTCATTGTTTTATCTCAAAAATATCAGAACATCAGATGCAATTCCCCAATAATTGGGATGTAATCTGGTTTTCTTCTAAATTACTTAAGAGAGAAATGACTTCTGATTCTTGTGCTTTTATATTTGTTTGCAATTCTAAACTTTTTTATTTGACTGGTTCTGTAGTATGTGCTTAAGGTTCATAAGTAGCTATGAATTTACTTGATCATTTCTTCCTATCGTATTTTTATCGCACAAGCCTACAGTTTTTCCTCATGTTAGAAATGTTTTTGCAGATATTTGATGGCCATAATGGATCTGCAGCTGCTATATACACAAAAGAGAAGCTTGTCAGCAATGTTTTTTCCGCTCTTCCTTCTAAGCTAATTAAGTAGAGAGGAATGAGTTGCTGCACTTCCTAGGGCTTTGGTTGCAGGATTTGTTAAAACAGATAAGGATTTTCGAGAGAAAAGTAAGTTAACTATGGTACATTATTTTACATTTACTTCCCTCCTATTGATTGTTTATAATTATTGATTGTCATGAAGTTGCATGCATTCTTGATGCAAGATATCCTATAAGTCCAAGTGCAAGGGAAAAAGAGAATTATTGCTAATTAAAAAAGAGAAGGATGCCATTTAAGTTCTACATTGTTCTCTAGTAATGTGGGATGTAATGTCTCATCCCTAGCCACATAAATTGGTATATTAATAATTTATAATCCAATAATTAGGGGGAAAGAATATACTTTTTCTGCAATATTGTGCCATTTTCCTTTTATTATTATGCATATTAAGAATTTATAATCCAATAATTAAGGGAAAGAATATACTTTTATGCAATATTGTGCCATTTTACTTTTTATTATTATGCAATTGAAATTTGACTGTTACAATTTTATCTAACAAAGATTACCACATTCAGTTATGAACCAGGATAACTTGTGGCGAGCTATTACAGTGAGAAGTTAAAACATTATTTATTAATATTGTCCTATTAATATTTTATTCATTACTTTAACACAAAACACTTTATAATTTTCAGGATCCATTTGATACGTTTTTGGAGCATATTGATACGTACCGACAGACTGTCATAACACATGCCAAACATATATGGAGTAGATGGAAAAGTGATTTGCATGCCAAGATTAGGAGAGGTGAGGGAAATGAGGCACTTATTCGTGAGAAAAAATCCGATGAGTACTCGTAGACAGATTTGAATTACATCTTGGATAACCGCTATTTCACGGAGGATTTTAAGGTACATATATAGTATTTGAAACCTTATTTTAACATTCATTAATTATTTCAACGGTTATTTTTTGAAGTGTAGATAAAGAGCGCGATAGGTATCCAAAATATGGGCAATGTGAGATATGTCCATCACACAGGAAGCAAACCATATTCTCAAGTCGAACGAGAGATGCAAGAAACTCCAGGACGCCTCGACATACATAGAGAAGTTTAGACAGACCTAGACTCCGAAGGCGACTAGAGAGAATACCACACCGACACCTAATGCACTGGCTCAAGAAAAGATAGTAAGTATAATACCACATTTATGTACCTAACAATTAAAATGTATGTCTTTATTATTTTAAATGTGCAAACGAAGATGGAGCAATCGCTAGCTGAGAATCCGAAGATGAATTGATAATGTATCTTATTTTTGTTATGCACGTTTTATTTTTGCTATATATGTTTTGATTGATAATTGCTGATATTTGGTATTGCTGATATTTAGTATGAACAGGGATTGGGGAATGGTAAAAATAAATATTTTTTTTTGAAAAAGACGATCGACAGTTTTTAGCTAAAGCTGTTGGTGTTGATTAAGCTACCTGCTAAAACTGTTGGTGTTGCCTAGGTTGCCTGCCGATTGTTTTATCTAAAACTGTTGGTGTTGATTAAGCAACCTGCGACAGTTTGATCTAAAATTGTTGGTGTTGTCTATTCCACTTTACACGAAAATTTTTGGAACACTGTCGGAAATTTTTTTTTTTTTTACCGACACAGGTAATACCGAGAGATGCCGACGGATATTAAAACCGTCGGATATATTCTAATACCGACAGTTTAATGTGCTTTAAGGACAGGTAATACCGTCCTTAAAACCCCAGTTTTCACTCGTGTATATGTTGGTAATTTTTTGAGTTACAATAATTTCAGCATTAACTATTTCCGTGGTTAAATTTTTAATGAATTTAATTACTCATGATAATTACTAGATTCCTTTGGTACGATGTATATTTAATATTGAAGAAAAAAATTCTCAAGCACTTGTAAACTGAATCTGAATCTATTAAGGAGGAAACAAACAAAACGTTTCTATACAAGAAATACAAATTTTAGTAGGCAAATTCCTTTTCTTTAACTTAATTGTTTGAGTTTAATTATTTTTTCTAGCATAATAATATAGGATAAAAGAACTCATATTATAAATATAAAAATTTGACATACCCATTTATAATAATATTATTAATTTATAATAATAATTTGAATTTTTTAATTTAAAATAAATCAAAAAAAATTAAAACTAAGTTAGGGCTAGTTATTGTAATAGTTAAACCATAATTAGGAAAATTAAACAAAAATTCAAAAAAATAATTTGGGATTAAAAAATATTGTATTTATTTTACCCAAACTAAACCCAAAAAGGGGTTGAAATTATTTAATTACGATTTTAAACATCTTAAAACAATTAAATAAATACCTCAAAATATCCAAAATAAAATGAATGAACATAATATTTATTATGTCAAAAATATTTTTTGTGTATTAATTTGGTAAAGAAAAACGTAAGAAATAGTTAAAAAAGATTTTATCATATGTCTCATAATATTAACTCATTTATGTCAGTCAATTCTGTTTCATCATCTTCCGTCATGAATGCCGATGGTACTCCAATGTCATTGGCATGAATTGGTTATGTACATACATCTTATTTTTATCTCACACTTGTATATCATATTCTCCATATTACCTTAAACCTTGTATCTGTTAGTCAATTTTGTGATTTTAGTCTCACTGTTTTGTTTACTTCTTCCAATAGTTGTGTTAAGAACCCACGGTCGCAGAAGGTAATTGGGACAGGCCGTATGAAATGAGGACTTTATGTTTTGGTTGAACTCGAAGTATCAGATTTTGCTGCCTCTAATATTGACTTGTCATCATTTCGTTTGAATAGTTCATCTTCGGAATTTTACCATTGGCATTCTCATTTGGGTCATGTTTCCATTTAAAAAAAATTAGTTTCTACTAGAGCTTTGGGTAATTTAAAAAGTCATGACATTTCTGATTGTAGTGATTGTAAATTGGCTAAGTTTTTAATATTGTCTTTTTTATAAAAGTGTTTCTTTTTTCACTGCTCCATTTGATCTCATCATTCTGATGTGTGGGGATCTTCTCATGTTTCTTATAAAGGAGGTTCTCGGTATTATATTTTGTTTGTTGATGACTTCACTCGTTATACTTGGGTTTATCATATGAAACGTAGGTCTGAATTTCTTACTATAGTCACCAATTTTTGAGCTCTTGTGAGAACACACCATTCTTCCGTCATTAAATGTTTTAGGTGTAATTTTGAAGGTGAATACACTTCTAATGATTTCTCCTAGTTACTTGCCTCTGATGGTAACATTCACCAAACCTCATTTACCGACAATGCTCAACAAAATGGTGTGGCTAAAAGAAAACATCGTCATCTTGTTGAAACAACTCGTTCTTTCATGCTATCGGTCGAGTTTCTTAGTGTGTTTTGAGGGGAAGCAGTTTTTACCGCTGCTCATGTGATCAATAGAATCTCAATATCTCATAATTCAGTTTTGTCTCCTTTTGAAAAAAATATATGGTCACTCACTTGATTATTCCTCATTGCGTGTTTTCGGTTAAATTTGTTTTTTCTTTCGACCACATGTTGAGCTTAATAAGTTGTCTCCTTGGTCTGCATTACGAGTCTTTCTGAGTTATGGTATTGGTCAAAAGGGATATCGTTGTTTTGATCCAGTTAGTCAAAAATTGTATGTCCCGCGTCATGTTGTGTTTTTATAGCACACTTCATTCTTCTCTATTTCTGCTAGTTCACATCATATGACCTAAACAGATCTAGTTCGTATTGATCTCTTTAACATTGAGCCCGATGAAGATCTATCTGATACTTTGGTCCACGATACTTTGGTTCACGATACATCCACCTCCCATGTCCATGCTCATATGACCACCCAATTGCCAGAAGAGATTGTGGATCATTCTCCTCTTCATTTGCTTCATTTTTCACTTTTGTTCATCGTTTTCTGAGCTTTCATCCTATAGAGGCAGTTCGTGATCCCCTTTGGCAGACTTCTATATATAATGAACTTACTGCTTTATATCAGACTCATACATGAGATTTAGTTTCACTACCGTTTAGAAAACATGTCATTGAATCTCGTTGGGTCTACATGATTAAAACAAGATTAGATGGTTCCATTGAGTGATACAAGGCTCGACTTGTTGCTAAAGGATATTCTCAAAAATATGGCATGAGGAAACATTTGTTCCTGTTGCTAAAATGGCGATTCTTTGCACTTTGATTGTTGTTGCTTCAGTTTGCCAATGAAAAATCTCTCAAATGGATGTGAATAATGCTTTCTTGAATGGTGACCTTCATGAAGAGGTTTATATGATGCCTCACCCGGTTGTTTCTCATCAGCTTGGTGAAGTTTGCAAACTTCACAAAGCTCTTTATGGTCTCAAACAAGCACCGCGTGCTTGGTTTGAAATTTTCTCTATGGTGATCACTTCGCTTGGCTTTCTTCCTAGTCACCATGATTCGACTTTATTTGTCAAACGTACAACGGCAGGACGTATTATTCTATCCTTGTATGTTGATGATATGATTATTATAGGTGATGATCATGATGATATTTAATCATTGAAGTCTGAGTTGGCACATTCATTCGTTATGAAATATTTGGGCATATTACGTTATTTTTTGGAATTGAGGTATCTTATTCTCCAAAAGTTTATCTCTTATTTCAATTAAAGTACATTGCTAATTTGTTTGAGCGTGCTCAACTAACCGACAACCGAATTATTGATACACCCCTTGAGACCAATGCTAGATACTCTGTCGGATGGCACTCATTTGGAGGATTCTGGTATTTATCGTACCATTGTTGGCAGATTGGTTTATCTTAATGTAACTCGCATAAACATTGCGCATACAGTTCATGTGGTTAGTCAGTTTGTCATTACCCCTACTATAGTTCATTGGGCTGTTGTTCTTTGTATTCTTAGTTATATTTGGGGCACTCAATTTCATAGTCTCAAGTTTTCTTCCACATATTCATTAGGGTTGTGCGCCTACTTTGATGCGGATTGGGTTGGTGATCCTACGGACCGCAAGTCGACCACTAGGTATTGTATTTTCCTTTGTGATTTGCTTATTTTGTGGAAGAGCAAGAAAAAAGATGTCATCTCTCGGTCTTCTATAGAAGTCGAGTATCGTGCAATGGCCTTGACTACCTGTGAAATTGTTTAGTTACGCTGATTACTTACTGATATGTGTATTTATCTTTCTCACCCTACTTCGCTATATTTATATAATCAGAGTGCTATTCAGATTGCACGGAATTCTGTCTTTAATGCGCAAACTAAACATACCGAGATTGATTGTCATGTCACTCGTCATCATCTACAAACTCACACCATAACTTTGTCATTCGTTCCTTCTTCCTTACAGATTGCTAATATATTTACAAAAGCGCACTTAAATTCGCGCTTTCATTTTGTGGCTGACAAACTTTCAATGATTATTTCTATTGCATCGTGGCTTTGAGAGGGGATGTTATATATTACATTTATTAGTACTTAAGGGTTTTATAGTCTATTGTAATCACTAACTATATAATTCTTCATTACATTCAGTTTATTTTATGCTTGCTAATAAGAAACACTAACTTCTCTTTATCTTATCAATGATATATATATATATATATATATAAAAGAAAAAAAACATGTGTTTATACCTCCAACTCTAATTAGTTTATTGTTTTTCTTTGCACTCGAAGTTAAAGATGGTTTTAACCTGAAGTGTAAAAGATAGTTTAATTGCACATTCAGAAACTCACTTAGTTATTAGATCAGATCTCATATCAGACTAGATCCCTAATTTTAAATTCCCTAATATCTCAGTAATGCAACAATCTAAGGACACCTTGATTTATCTTCTAAAGATTCAGAATAGGAACGGTAAGTAATAAAAAGAGTTTAATAAACTATTAATTATTCATTAGTTAGATTAAAACTATTAATTAGTTTTAATACTAGTTAGTTAGTTTATTAAATGTAGTTAGTTAGTTGTGAAACTCCTATATAATGGATTATGGTAATTGTTTGAATAACAACTAAATAATATATTTTTACAATTTACATCTTCTTCCTCAAGAATTTAACAAGAACACTAGAACGAAGATCATTGCTCATGTTTATGAACTTCTCGAACCCTAGACGTCAATCGTTCGGTTCTTTCGTCGCTCGAGAAAGAGAGAGGGATAAAGAGAGAAAGAAAAAAAAAAGGCAGAATGGAAACAAATTAAGAAATTAATCAAATATATAAAATGAATTATAATATTTTCCTAACGGATTTAAAGATTATTTTTATTTTTGAGAGAATTTAAGAAATTTCTCTATTTTCATAAACTTTTTTATATCATAAAATGAGTTTTATAATAGGCATCTTTCTAAATGAATTTTAAAAAAATGAGACGTGAGACGTTTTTTAACATGTAAAGAAACTAACAACTCTGGTAGGGACTAACACGCTTAACTTGCAACAAAATATTTGGTTTCAAAGACATGACTTTATACTAACAAAATAATCTAGCATAAAACTCTTACGTGTTTGCTTATTTGCTTAGTTACATATTTTGGGCATATTTTCCTTTGTTAGAAGGTAGCATAAGATTGCATTGTTCGACGTAACTTATGCACATATTGATTATGTGATAAAGATGTGCCAACAAGACTTGATGATTTAATAAGATATCGATTTTGTGAGATAAATACCCATTAAAACAGCGGTGGCAACTACTTCTAATTCCTCCCTAATTTTTATAGAAAAACAATAGATCAAGTCATTGGATAGTAACAATTATAAATCACAAATAAAAAGACAATCTTGAAGATATCATTAGAAAATACTCCAAATTATATAAGATTTTTTCTAATTTCTAATTAATATTTTTATAAAAGATTATTCGACAATAAAATTTGAGAGATTAAATTGTTTATTTATTTTTGACACTCTTGATCATTCTAAATCTATTATTTAGAATTTAAAATCTACATACATTCATCAACATTCATGCATGCAATCAACACATTATATTTTGTACTAACATGATTTCTACAACAAGCACAACTGAGTATTCTTGCACACTGGCATGGTTAATAAAGAACGCACTGATACAACATATTTGTATGTTCTCCTATCTTCTTTCCTTTGCCAATATCTGAAAAGAAAAAAAAAACAATTTGTATTAATTTGTTTAATTATTTGGATAATTAGGTCACAATTTATTTGATTTTCATACCATTGATGATAATTATTGAAAAATCGGATTGTATTATGTATCTATATCAAATAATATGTACCTGTAAGACTCTCTTGATTATAAGTAGTTGTCAATGGTACATTATGTTACTGTAATGTAGTAAAACAATTAACTTAAAATTTTAATATAAAAAAGCAAAAGAATATTTATAATTAAATTTATACCAATCAATTTTAGACTATATCAAATGAAATTAACTTATTTATAGTGATTTATAAATAATTAAATTACATAAACATAAGAATAAAAAAAACTCACACATCAAAAGAGAAAGAAGAGAGAAAAGAGAAATAATGATCTTAGACTTCATAATTATTTTTTAATATTATACAAACATATTTTTATAATCATTTAAATAGTTTCTATGATAATATTTCAACAATTACTATGTCTTATGCTTTGTTTGTTATAGTTTATTTATATTTATTTAAAAAATAAACAAAATCTTATTATTAATTATTTTTTTATTAAAATATTTTAATAATAAATAACTAAAAGATCAAATACAAATTTGTAAGGCATATATATATATATATATATATATATATATATATATATTTACTAGATTAACTTAGTTGATTAGTTTCAAATCAAACTAGCCCTCAGCAATATTATATTTATATAATCTCATTTGAGATTTACTTAAATTAATAAATTCTTAAATAATAGTTTTTGAGTGCTGCAATGTCTTTTCAGATTTGATTTCGGTAATCACTTTGTCTATTAATTTAATTGATTTAAATTTAAATAAACTATATCAAAGATTACAGAAATTAAAAAAAAACATTGTATCATTCAAAATTATTATTTAACAATTTAATAAATCTCAAATGAGATTATATAAATACACTATTATTAAGGCTTGTTTGATTTAAAGTTAATCAACCAAGTTAACACTCAACAAAGTCCATTCTTGGAAATACTTTTTTGGTTTCGCCCCTTATCCAGATTCGGCCATGAAGTTTAAGTTACAATCAATATTTATTTTTGTTTTTTATTTAAATTGATATATTTTATGTATATCAAAAATATATAATAGCATATAATAATTTGTATTATATTTAATAAAAATAATTTAATATAATTAATTAAATATTATAATAACATTTGTTAAGGTTGTAAGTTCAATTATCTGAGTCCCTCAGTCCCGTTGAAAGCGTGGTACTAAAGCATATTAGTACAAGTCAATTTTGAGACAATCAATTTTTGTTTCACCCGCCCATATCTCACAATATGTAGAATTTATTGTTGTGTTTTTTTGTTTTGCTTACTAATTTTTTTTTGTTTACTATTATTGTTTAATAAATTTGTGAAAATTTTATTAGTCAGGTGAGATTTAACTATTTTCTTAACAAATTAATATGTGATTTTTTTTTCTTAAAATATTTATGAGTGTCCTTTAATTCTTTTTTATTACATTTATATTTCAAACATGTTTCAAAATCATATTTGTTAATCAAAATTCAAGTATTGGAGAAAATAATTTTATAGTTGATTTTTCATTTTTATTTACTGTATTGAGAATTTGTTTTAAAATAAATGAAAAATAATTAATATTAAATTGTGTAATGATGTAACAGTTAGGTATTTTTATTTATAATATATCTACTGAAATGTTTATATAATATTATTATTTATTATAAAATTTTATTTTATTTATAATTTAAAATTATTAATTTTATCATAAAAATTAAATTAAATAAATAACGAATTAAATCGTAAAATTAACGCTAATATAAAATACAATATTTTGAGATAATAATTTTTATTAAGATGTAAAATAAAAAATTATTTTATATTAAGATTATATAAATAGTTATTCTAAATTAAATATATTATAAAATATTATTGATAAATAAAACCTTGATAATTTTTATAAAATAATGTAAAAGTTACAATCATTTTATATATATATATATATATATATATACTAAAAAAGAATTTCGTACGATAAAAAAAATAAAAATAAAAATAAATTAAATTTAATAAAATAATAATAATTATTCAATGTTTAATATTCTTAATAAATTACAAATAATATATTAAAATAAAAAATAAAACACTCGCATTCCATATTTTATTCATTTCAGTAAAACAACATATTTTCTCACCTATCTCATCACATATTTTTTTCGAATAAATCTCTCAACTCGTGACCTTACACTTTCACTTTGGTCAATCAAATATTTGATACATATTTTTTAATATTTAACATTGTGACCTCACACTTTGGTCAATAAAATATTTTATTCATATTTTTTTAACTAATTTCAAATGATGTCGGCATATTATCCCTCGGCAAACCACATCCCAATCACACTTTAATTTTATTATGTTGCAAGTTCGAAACATACATGTATCAATTTTTTATTTTTATTTTAAACCGTTTTAAGTTTACGGCGGTCAATCCACAATCCGACACAAGTATTCATTACTCTCACATATATATTCAAATTAACCACAACTCTCGACCCGACAATCCGGATACTTTAAAAATTAAGTATCATTATATATATAAAGATAGATTAGTTAGTTAAAAGTTGAACTTATATTGTTAAAATGTCCCGCGTTAATCTAATTTGGTGTTGAAATTAAAATATAAAATGTTATTAGCCTAGTCGGTTAAAGGATTGTATTTGTTTAGATAGGTTGCAAATTCAAAAAATGCATATAACATTTTTAATTTGATTTTTAACCGTTTTAAGTTTATGGGCGGGTCAACCCACAATCCGACCCAAATATTCATTTACTCTCACATATATATATCCAAATTAACAACAACTCTCGACCCGGTAATCCGAAAACTGTAAAATTTAAGCATATATTAATATTAGTTAGTTAAAAAGTTGAACTTATATTGTTAAAATGTCTCATTTTCATCTAATTTGGTGTTGAATTTAAAATATAAAGTGTTATTGGCCTATTTAGTTAAAGGGTTGTACTTGTTTTGTTAGGTTGCAAGTTCGAAACATACATATAGCATTTTTTATTTTATTTTTAACTGTTTTAAGTTTATGGGTGTTGAAATCTCATCAAACGTCCAACAGTTAGTCGCGTCGCCCGCTGCAATGAAAGAAAGACGCGTATGCGAAGCAGCGGATCGACTAACGCGCGCCTCAACACCGTTAGTCAAAATGCACACTGAGCGCGCATAGTGACGAAACACATATGTAATACCTATGCATCTACGCTTTGGATAGAAACGACATCATTTCAAGACTCCCTCAACGCTCAAATGTGGAAGAAGCAAACAACGTCGTTTCCGCTATACTTTGTTTTCTTCCTCGCGACGAACGACATGATGAACAACCGAAATCTTTAATTTCTCAAAGATGAAACTCCGACGCTGGTCCACCAAATCTAGTTATTCAAAAACTAAAATGATCACCCAAGCATGGTGATCATTTCACCTACGATTATAGGAGAAAGCATGTCCTAAAACGATCAACTCGATGAAGAACATACAAAAATCATTAATGGAGTTTTGTCTAAAATTCGATCAACGGACCTAAGAAGACTATAAATACCCCCGTGGCAAACTGAAGGGAATGATCAGAATCTCAATCCATCAATCCATTCCATACAAAATCCGCCAATAAAATTTTCACGCTTTTCTTGAAAATTTTGAAATTTTGTATTAGGCTCTAAGTCTCGATTCTAGGTAATCAGAAAGCTGCTAAAATAGTTTAGGAGTGTTCTCCAACTCAATGTAAGTTTCCAATCATGTTGTAATTCAACTTATAAATTCAAATTCAAATTTTTATATTTTAGTTCGACCAATTTTATATACTTTTGTTTGTTTAATTTTTTTATTGAAAAACAATATTGAGATCATTTACAAGTTTTCTGTCAAAACTAATTTGAGTTAATCGATCCAAATCAAAAGTACTCAAATTTGTTTTTAAAATTTTCAAAACCGGGTTTCTTTTCTTAGGTTATAACTCCATAACAGCGACCCAAAAACCTTTCCAACATATTTCTAAGGATATTAAGAATATATCCAGACCAATTCCAAGTAACCTTAATCATGTTTGTTCAAAAATTAAAATTTTAATAAAATTAATATTTTTAGTTCTTGAATTGGTTGAAATGAGCAATTAGTGTTCATATTTTGGTTTTGTTTATCTTATGGGGTATAAAGAAGCTACTAGCAAACTCCTTATACTCTATTAGACCTTAGAAATCAAATCACGTTTTTTGTTCAAAATTGTTTGAATATAATAGGACATCATCCCAATCAAATGATACATCATGATGACGTCATAAATGATCATTGACTAGACGAAGCTCTTCATGCCTTTGAATTGAAGGATCAAGAACCCATTCAAATCATCAAAATTGTAGTTTGATGTTCTTGATTCTCGACCAAGTATAAATAGAGTAGTTGTATTTGCAGAAAGAAGATGAACTGGAATAAAATTTTCTTCCCCTATTTTCTTGCAATGCCTTTAATTACCTTTGTTTAGTAAATGTCCATTTTATCATTCATGATCTAGGGTATCATCTTTTAAGCTCCAAATTCTCTGACAAATGAGCACCGGAATCAGGGTATCATCGATTATATGATCGCCAGATTTTATTAATAAACGCAACGAAAAATTTGGATTCTTCTGATATTTGAGAGTTTGATAATGATGTTCGGATTATGTTTTAGGAACTATATTTGTAATTGTGTGTTGACGAGGATTTGAATTTGAATATATAATCTCTTTCAATCCCAAGTTCAAACTTTTAAGCCAACTAGACCAAGCTCCACATGTGTTCAGACCACCTTAGTCTAATTGATTAGTTCATCAGCTAGCTGGCCTAAGGACTAGTAATTTGTTTCGATCATTTTTCTTTCTTCTCTTATTTCATGCATTAAACTGCTTTAACTAATATTTTTAAATAAAATTCAAAAATTATAAAACGCTTTAAAATATCATTTTTAACAAAAACCTAAAAAATTATTTTAGTTTAGGACCCATTTGGTCCATTTCTTTATCTTCTTGTTTTCTCTATTTTTATTATTTGTATTAATAAAACTCCCAAATATAAAATAAAAAAAAAAACAAATTATTTAATCAATTTGAATTTATGGTTTCGATTCTATTTCTATTTAAACTATCTTTTTTTTATCTTTTTTTTTTTTTTTTTGTATATGCCTTAATTTTTCGAGATTCATTTCTTGCTCCCAGCATTATCATTTTATTTATATAAACATTTCAATAGATATATTATAAATAAAAGGGTTCCCTAAATAAAAATGCCCGGTTACACCATTACACAATTTAATATTAATTATTTTCATTTATTTTAAAACAAATTCTCAATACAGTAAATAAAATTGAAAAATCAATTATAAAAATTATTTTCTTCAATACTGACTTTTGATTAAAAAATAGAGAAATGATTTAGGGGAGGGAATTTGAGAGAATGACACGGCGCAATCTCAAATTTTCTTTCTTCTCTCTTCACTCTTTATCTTTTTTCCAGCTAGCGAAATAGTGACATATCATTTCTTCCCTCATTTTCTCTCTCAAATTCTCTCCCCTATCACTCATTTAAAAAATATGATTTTGAAACATGTTTAAAATGTAAATATAATAAAATAAAAATTAAAGGACACTAAAAAAATTTAAAAAAAAATAATCACATAATGATCTGTTAAGAAAATAGTTAAATCTCACATGACTAATAAAATATTCACAAATCTATTCAACAAAATAAATTCAACAATAATAGTAAGCAAAAAATTTAGTAAGCAAACAAAAGAACACATAAATTTAGGGGATGTGAAAAAAATCTGGGAAATCGATAACCCAACCGATAGTTAACCGGTTTCATTCTAACGGTTTATTAGTTAACCGGTTTTAGCGGTTCCGGTTAATCGGTTTTTTACCGGTTAAACGGTTCGATTTTCGGTTTTCCTATTTTTCTAACGGTTTAACCGGTAAACCGGTAATAATTTAATTATATATTTTTATATTTTATAATTTGTATTAGTATTTTATAAATAATTTTTATAGAATAATTTTTAAAAAATATTATAATCTATATAAAATTTTATAAAAATAAATTAAAAACAAATTGAAATAATTTCATTTAAAATGTAAAATTGTTTTTAGGAATTATAAATTAACAAAATCAAAATAGTTAAGCAAATTAAAACTTGATGTCTTCAAAGTTCAACCTTCATTTTATGTTTTAACTTTCTTTCCAACACGTCCAATACGGAAACACCTAAAATTAAAGTTATAAATTATAATTTACCGATTCTACTTCCTGTTTTATCGGTTGAGAGGGGGATTCTATCATATTCGCTTATACTTGGTTGGTCAAAGACTAATCGATATAATGAATTTGAATTTTATTAAGGAACATATAAAAATCTAACAGAATAGCTATAAAATATATTATATTGCTACAATAAAATTATATATTATAACATATTCCTAAATATATCAATAAAATATATTATTATAATATAATATATTTATATTATATTATAATAATAATATAATATATTATAATAGAGACAAAAAAATATGGAGAATAGTATAATAGGAAAGTGCAAACAATAATTTTAAAAAATTTATTTTATAAATTTATTATTTAAATTAAAAAAATTGAATTACCGGTTCCTGGTTAAACTCGGTTAACCGGCCAGAACCAACCAAAACCGGTAAAACCGATACCATTAACGGCCGGTTAAGCAGTTTGTAAAATAAAAGTCAAAACCGGTATTAACCGGAACCGTTTAATTGGTTAACCGGTTAACCGGCTGGTCGAACACCCCTACATAAATTCTATGTATTGTGAGATATGAACTAGTGAAGACAAAAATTGATTGTCTCAAAATTTACTTGTGCTAATATGCTTTAGGGTGAGGTGAGCTAGGCCACCTAAGGGTACGCGACTCCAGTTTGATCTTACCACCTTAATAAATGTTTATTATAATATTTAATCAAAAATATTAAATTGTTTTTATTAAATATAATATAAATTATTATATACTATTATATATTTTTGAAATACATAAAATATATCAATTTAAATAAAAAATAAAAATAAATATTGCTTGTTACTTAAACTTCATGGCCGAATCTGCCTAAGAGACAATCAACAAAGTGTTTCCAAGAAAGGACTTTGTTGAGTGTTAACTTAGTTGATTAGCTTCAAATCAAACAAACCCTTAGTCATTGTGTATTTATATAATCTAATTTGAGATTTACTAAATTGTTAAATAATAATTTTTGAGTGCTGCAATGTTTTTTCAGATTTATGTAATTACTTTGTCTTATGGCTTGTTTGATATAATTTATTTAAATTTAAATCAATTAAATTAATAAACAAAGTGATTGCAGAAATCTGAAAAAATATTGCATCACTCAAAAACTATTATTTAACAATTTAATAAATTTCAAATGAGATTATATAAATACATTATTGCTAAGGGCATGTTTGATTTGAAACTAATCAACCAAGTTAATCTAATAAATGTGGTAATAAATATATAGAGAGTGTATGTCTTACAAATTTTACTATTTGATCTTTTAGTTATTTATTATTAAAATATTTTAATAAAAAAATTATTAATAATAAGATTTTGATTATTTTTTTTAATAAATATAAATAAACTATAACAAACAAGACATAAGACATAGTAATTGTTAAAATCTTATCAAAGAAACTATTTAAATGATTATAAAAACATGCTTGTATAATGTTAAAAAACAATTATGGAGTCTAAGAGCATTATTTTTCTTTTCTCTCTTCTTTCTCTTTTGATGCGTGAGTTTTTTTTCATTCTTATGTTGAGTAGAAATCATATTTCATATTTCATATTTCATTACCATTAATTATTTATAAATTCCTACAATAATGAATTTAATTATTTATAAATTCCTACAAATCAAGTTAAATTTATCTTGATATCATCTAAAATTGTTGAGTAGAAACTGAATTATGAATATACTTTTGCTTATTTATTTAATTCTTAAATTAATTATTTTATTATATTACAGTAGTATCATGTAGGACTGAAATATCAACTACTTATTATCAAGAGAATGTTACAGGTATGAATTATCAAATTATAATTATTATTTAATATTTGGTATAGATATATAATATATTTTGATTTTGCAATAATTATCTTCAATGTATCAAAATCATACAAATTGTGATCTAATGATCCAAATATTTAAACAAATTAATAGATATTGGCAAAGGAAAGGAGATAGAAGAACGCACAAATATGTTCTGGTGCGATTTTTCCCAACCATGCAAGAGTGCAAGATTACCCAGTTGTGCTTGTTGTAGAAATCCTGATAGTAAAAATAATAATTATTGTTACACAAGGTATAGCGATTGCATGCATCAATGTGCATGAATGTATGTAGATTTTAAATTCTAAATATTAGATTTAGAATTATCAAGATTGTCTAAAATAAAATAAACAATTTAAACTCTCAAATTTTATTGTCGAGAATCTTTTAAAAAAATATTAATTATCAATTAGAAAAGATCATATATAATTTGGAGTATTTTTCAAAGATATCTTCATTATTATCTTTTTATTTGTCATTTATTATTGCTACTATCAATGAATGACTTGATCTATTGTTGTTTAAGTTTTAAAGTGTCCGGATTGTCGGGTCGAGAGAATAGTGGTTAATTTGGATATATACGTGAGAAGAAATGGATATTTGGGTCGGATTGTGGGTTTACCGCTCATATGCTTAAAACGGTTAAAAATAAAATTAAAAATGTTATAGATATGTTTTGAACTTACAACCTAACAAAAGAAGTATAACCCTTTAACCAACTAAGCTAATAACATTTTATATTTTAAATTCAACACCAAATTTGATGAACGCGGTACATTTTAACAATATAAGTTCAATTTAACTAACTAATCTATATATATAATGATGCTTAATTTTTAAAGTGTCCGAATTGTCGGGTCGAGAGCTATGGTTAATTTGTATATATGTGAGAGTAAATGGAT
The DNA here is from genome assembly GCF_907164915.1 of Impatiens glandulifera. Taxonomy (NCBI): domain Eukaryota; kingdom Viridiplantae; phylum Streptophyta; class Magnoliopsida; order Ericales; family Balsaminaceae; genus Impatiens; species Impatiens glandulifera. Next base: position 6,448,591 of record NC_061867.1, on the reverse strand, counting down.
ATTCGGGTCGGATTGTGGGTTGACCCATCCATACGCTTAAAACGGTTAAAAATAAAATTAAAATATATATGTATATAATGATGCTTAATTTTTAAAGTGTCCGAATTACCGGGTCGAGAGTTATGGTTAATTTGGATATATATATATATATATATATATATATATGAGAAATGGATATTTAAGTCGGATTGTGGGTTGACCCATCATACGCTTAAAATGATTAAAAATAAAATTAAAAATGCAATAGGTATGTTTCAAACTTGCAACATAAAAAAAAGTATAATCTTTTAACCAACTAGACTAATAACATTTTATATTTTAAATTTAATATTAAATTTGATAAACACGGGACATTTTAATAATATAAGTTTAACTTTTTAATTAACTAATTTACATATATATAATAATGCTTAATTTTTAAAATGTCTGAATTTCCGGATTGAGAGCTGTGGTTAAAACTGTGGTTATTTTTTTCAATTTAAAAATATAATGGAAGCATCTATAAAGACAGTTGTGACCAACTCAATTTTATAAATGAACAATTACATCTAAAAAAGTCAATAAATAAAATATTTTTTATTTAAAAAATGGCCGGAGTACAAAATATAATATTCTATATTCTGAATCAGATTATATTTAAGAGATGAAATTTTAATAAATTTAACTAATAATAATATGTTTGTAAAAAACTCTTATAGATTGAGAATGGATTGACAGTGAAGACCATAAGAGGTGCCTCATACTAAATTAATTACTTTATAATATTTTATATTGAAAATTTAATATATATAATTTTGATAGATAAATATAAATTAATTACAAATTTGGTGTTAAAATTGGGTCAGACTAAGAAAAAAAATAAAAGTCATTGCAATTACATTATTTGTAATACAAGTGAGGATGAACTTTGACTTGTAAACCTTTCACTGCCTTTTTTGAAAAATCCACCAACTCTTAGATCCAATGGTACCGTCTTTTGATATGTTTTGAACGTGAATGGAAACTTGAACTCTTGCTCACATGTATAATACTTTGTTAGTCATTAAACACCACAAACATGTCTTGTGCAATACCTGTTTCCTTCAGTAACTCTTTCATTCATCTCATTTATTTACAACATTCAATAATGGAAATATATTCAGCTTCTGTAGTAGACAAAGCAACACATTTCTATAGACGAGACTATCATGATACAACTCCTCCTTAAAGGTAAACAGATACACTGAATTTGATCTCATTGTGTCAATAACATCACTCACATCTGAATAAAAAAACCATTCAACATGTGGATTTCCATTACCATAACACAAAGCGTATTTGGAGGTCCCTCAAAGATATCTCATTAGACAACTAACTGTTTCCTAGTATGTCTTATCGGTATTTGAAAGAAAACGACTAACTACTCCAACCGCACGAGCTATATCTAGTCTTGTGTAGACCATTGCATACATCAAATTGCCTATTGCTGAAGCATATGGAACCTTGCACATTTCTTGTCTTTTCTCTTCATCCTTGGAAGACATTGTCTTATTTATTTTCAAGTGTGTAGACAATCGACAGGTAACTGCATTTTCCTTGTCCGTATAGAATCTTCTCAATATATATCTCTTGAGACATACATATCATTTTCTTCACCCGATCACGAATGACCTGCATTCTAAGATATTGTCTATTTTGACCCAAGTCTTTCATCTCAAAAGACTTGGCCAAATCCTTTTTCAACTTGGCAATCCTGAGTTTGTCTCTCCCTATAATCAACATGTCATCAATATATTGGAGAAGTATAATAAAATCATTAGAATAAAACTTTTGCACAAAAACACGATGATATGTAGACGTCTTCATGTACCCATGGATGGTCATGAACGACTCAAACTTAAGGTACCACTGCATTGGTGCTTACTTCAAACCGTATAGACTTTTGACAAGTTTGCACACCTTGCTTTTCTCACATTTCTTATTGTAACCTTCATATTACTCCATATAAACATCTTTATTCAAATCATTATAGAGAAATGCAGTCTTGACATCAAGTTGTTCAACCACAAGATCCATATAAGTAGCTAAACCTAACACCACCCGGATATAATTCATCTTCACTACCGATGAGAAAATCTCATCATAATCGATTTCATGCCTCTGGACAAAACCTTTAACAACCAGTCTAGCCTTGTATCTTGGCTTTCTATCATCACCCTCTTGCTTGATCTTGTACACCCATTTATTTTGTAATATGTTTATGTTCTTTGGTCTTTCCACCAGTTTATATGTGCCATTTTTCAGCAATGACTTCATCTCTCTATCCATGTAATCTAGTCATTCTTCCTTGTGAGCATCCTCAAGAGCCTCCTTATAGTATACAGGCTCCCCACAATTAGTTAGAAGGACATGGTGTTCTGTAACCGGATACTTAGAACTTGATCTTTTCTTTCTAGTAAGCCTTTTAAGTACATATGCTTGTTGATTATGTTGATTTCCATCATCTTGTTGAATTTTAAAATCAGCCTCAATATTATCACCAAGATCAATTTCTATATAATTTTCATGGCCTAAAAAACTTGACCCTGAGGAACATCATCATCACTATCCGATTCTGAAGCTACATGTGACATTGTCTTCTCAACATCATGAGAAAACTCAAGACCAGGAAGATCACGTATGTGCGCATCAAGTTTGTCACCATCTTCAAAATTCTCAATAGTCTAATCTTCAAGGAATACAACATCTCAGCTTCTCAAAACCTTCTTGTCAAATAGGTCATAACACTTATATCCCCACTTTTCATCAGCATAACCCAAAAAAATGCATTGTCTGGTTTTTGCATCTATCTTAGACCTCTCATCTTTTGGAACTTGCACAAAGGCTCTACAACCAAAAATACGTAAATAGTCATAACTAAACATATTTACTTGACTAGACGCTTTTTGAACACTTATTATTTAATGGATTGGAGGGAGAACGATTGATCACATACACTATAGTGCTCATGGATTCGGCCCAGAAATGCTTAGCAAACTAGCATGGGAGAGCATACTCCTCATCCATTCCAATATTGTTATGTTCATCCTCTCTGCCATTCCATTTTGTGGTAGATTCTTGAGCATAGTCTAGTCATGTCGAATACCTTGCTCTTTGCAATAATCATCAAATGAGCCTATGTACTCTTCCCCATTATCTGACCGCACCCTCATCAATTATCTGCATGTCTCTCTTTCAACCAACTTGTGAAAGACCTCGAACCTTGCTACAACCTCATAATTGGACTTTATAGCATATGCACAAACCTTCCTAGATACATCGTCTATGAAGGTTATAAAATAAGAAGCATCATCAATGGATTTAATCTTCATAAGACCACATACATCATTATGGACCAACTCAAGGACATTCTTTCTCAGTTCCACTTTCGAATTACTAAAGGAGACTCTGTTCTATTTACCCTTCAAACAATGCTCACAACTTTCAAGATGAGCATCCTTAAGATTCGACAACTTATTTATCTTGATCAAAACATTTAGCCCATTTTCACTAATGTGACATAGTCTCTTTTGTCACAACTCACATGATGATTCCATCACGAAAGAATATGTTGCATCATAGACAATTTTCAAATTAGTCTTGTATAAGGAACAACATGTCTTACCTCGTGCAACAACCAATGAACTCTTGCTTAGCTTCCATGTTCTACTACTGAAAACATTATGGTATCCTCCATCATCGAGCTTACCTACAGAAATCAAATTCATTCTCAAATCAGGAACATGTCTTACATCTCTAATAGTCAGAAAACAACCCATGTTTGTCTCGATTCTAACATCAACAAGATCAACTATCTTGGACGTACCACTGTGACCCATGCGAACCTCACCATAATCACTAGGTTTGTAAGACTGGAAGTAACCTTTGTATGGAGTAATATGGAATGAGGCACATGTGTCAACAATCCATGTCGTTTCATTTGAAAACGTGCTAAGACTGAAGTTTTGATATTTAGAAACATATGTCAGTTCACCATCTGAAGCATAAACATATGTATATACACTTTATTCTTTCTTTTTCTTTGGGCTTCACCATACCCTTTGCTTTATCATTTTTAAATTTCCAGCACTCGTTTTTCTAGTGACCCATTTTGTCATAATAATAGAAAGCATCATCCTTCTTCGGAGCTCTAGACTTGCTTCTAGACTTGCCCCTACTCGAACCACTTATATTATCCTTATATCTTCCCCTATTAGTCACCAACATATCAGACTTAGAGGTTTTATCTCCCTTTCAATTCTCCTCATCAAGTAAGGAACTGGTAACAAATATCATATTGACTTTACCATTTGATGTTGAGTTGCTGAGAGTGATAATAAGTGTCTTCCAACTTATAGGAAAAGAGCCAATGACTAAAAGTGTTTGCACCTGAACATCAAAGTTTATCTTCATACTACTCAGCCAATTCAAAATATTTTTGAAATTCATTCAAGTGCTCATCAATTGATTTATTATCAATGTACTTCAGGTTCACCAACCTTCGTACAAGTGATGCTTTATTCCTTACTAACTTCCTTGCGTAGAGAGCTTCAAGTTTGCTTCACACACCATATGTCGTAGTCTCGTTCTCAGCATGGTGCACAACATTTACACTAACCCACAAACAAATAAAGCTACACGCCTTTCTATCGGTCTTTTCAAATCAGCCTAATTTGTAGTATCAGGTCTAACACCCTCATTTTTAATTGCTTCATTCAAATCATCTGAAATTAACATATCACTAATCATCAATTTTCATTGCATGTAGTTTGTATCATTCTGACTCACCGTATTAGGTATGAATTTCCTCATTATTACTATCTTAACAACTGACGAAAACCCCAACAAAGAAACCAGTTGGTCTCCTCTTTGAATTTCGTCGGGTAACCAACAGAGCACTCTACTCCAATGCTAAAACATGTAACCAATCAATACTATTCTGATATGACTGTTGGGTTTTACAATAACAAAACTATGAATCTTCTTAGAAATCAAACACTACTCTCAAATGAAAGAACTCATAACACAGAATTATTGGAATACTCCATAATCAAAAACTCCCACAATCTTTCTCTCTAGATCAACCAAATAATAAGAAGGAAACCAAAAAAACTCTAGATGTGTTCACTCTCTCTCAACCTTATTGTGTTATTAGAAAAATACCAAAAAATATATTTATACCCTAACCCATTTTCATAACAGAAAACCCTGACCTGTTTTCATAATAGAAAATCCTGACCGTTTTCATAATAGAAAACTCTGTTTACAGTTTACTTACCCAGAAGATAAAACTCGACCCAATGGCAAGGAACACCTCAACAGGAAGCACGCTGAATGTCTTCTTCTTCGTCGAATCCAAGCAGTAGGAGAGATCCTCTTCAAATTAGAACTTCGTTTGTGGTTGACCAAATCGACCACGGTTTGTTGTGTTTTGTTGTGTTGAACTCGGGCAATGACAGTTTAAGATAATAAATTCTTTATATATATAAAGAGTTTTGTCAGGCTTTTTCATATGGTACCAAAGCTAGAAAATTCTATGAGACATATGGGAATTCGGGTCTTTCCGGTTCAACTAGGATGATAGTTCCGAAATTTATATGCAATCAAGATCGAGAAAGGAAAATTCTTCAATCACTTACTCAAACCATAAAAGAGTGTCATTATGATGTGTTATGTTCCTTCTTCAACCATGTCAAACATCTTGAACGATGATTAACCAAATTTGGCTGATTGAAATTTTTTAATAATTTCGAGATTATGTTTTAGTTGATTAATTGAGAATTTGGGAGTATGGATTTGTTCCTATGATATGTAGAATGTGCTTAGACAGTTTAGGGTAACCGTGTTTAGGTTTAATTGGTTAAAAACGTATTAAAACAACTGAATAATTTTTTTAAAATTGTTATATATCTAACCAAGTTCTAATTTCAATTCAAATATTAGAAATCATCATAGAATGATTTAAAAGAAGTAAGAAAAGCATTGTACACTTTTTCTCATAATTAATTTAAAACAAGTCATATCAAGATTAATAAAGTTGTAAAGATAATAAAATAACAAATAAATAAAGAGAGAGTAGGTATTTTAAATATAAATTAATATTTTTTTTTATAAAGAATAGAACAATTTATACGGCTTACCTACAAATGTAAGGAGAATAAACTTTTTTTTATATATATAAATAAATAAAAAATAATTAATTTGTGATAACACTAAATTATGATTAAAAATAAATACTTGGAAATTTTAGTGCTAAAAATTTTACTATAATGTTAAAAATTTTACTATAATGTTTAACATATTGCTTTTCAATAAAATAAAATATTCAAATTGCATTCCATAATTTAATCAATTAATCCATAATTTAATCAACTAATCGAAATCACAAAAACCAAAATACTCGATCTTAAGTTTTTAGCAACAAACATAAACAGTTTAAAAAATGACACCATATGGTTGTCTTTAAAACTATTAAATTGATTTCAAATATATCATTGTATTTTCATTTTTTTTTATAAAATTATATATATTTATTTAATTTTAAATTGTCTTTACAACTTTTAATTGTATTAATATTTGATTTGTGTGAAAATAATTATGCGTTTGTAATGAAAAAGAAAATCATTTTACTGAACATCTCCGGTCTTGACAGAGACTTAGGACCGAAAAAATTAGAACTTTAGACCGAGAAATTCGACCAATGTTCATAAACCGAAAATTCCGACCGAGATGTCCCATTGAGGATCATATCCACCTATATGTATTAATAGGCTAAGGATTAATGAGAGAAACATGCATGCTGATGGGTCTCACCAATAGAATTATCAATTAGGTTATTATATGAACATGTGTCCTTTAATAAAATAGTCTTTTGCCCGTTTATGCCATGCGCTAGCCGACCATCTTAATTAGTTAGTTTTATAGTACACATGTCCTTTCAATTTGGACCCATGTCTTCTTGACTAAGACACATGTCTCTCCAATGATATTCCTCTTCACTAAAAAACATAAGCAACCATTCTCTAGAAGTCATTGAAGAACCGCCATTATTCACATTTGTTTTGATAATACAAATTTTTAGTTTATAATAAACAATGTTTGGCGCACTTGTTCACGGACGTTTTCCATTCAAAATATTCAGTCATTTGAAGGGAACATTTTCTCCTTCGAAATTGAGGAGTAAATAAATGAAAGGCTAGATTTAAGTGTTAATGACATAAATATTCCATTTTAGACAAAGAGGACGATATCAAATTATTCTCTAATCTAAATGACTAGAATTACAATTTCAAGAGAAAAATCTTCATCGAGCATCCTTGGCTTCGGATGGTTGTCCCACCAATAGAATTATCAATTAGGTTATTATATTTAGAAAATTTAAATTAATTTAACAAGTTAAATGTATTAAACTTATTTAATATGTAAATACAAATTTTAACACATAATTTCATAAATAATAATTTGAATGTCAATTATTTAAAATATGTTTAAAAACATACAAATAGTTATTCAAATAAAATTAGTTAAATTTGTTGTTATAAAGTTATAAATTTATTTAAAAAATATAAATTAAGTTAGTTAAATATGATAAATGTAAAATTTTATATTTTTAAAATATTAGATAAGAATTTATACCTAATAATTTAATTAAGTATATGATATTTATTATTATATATAATTAAAAGTAGTGGAATTTATTTATAATAAAATAAATTTTTTATTTAAAATATTTTATTAACTTTTAAAATTTTAGTGTGATTTAAGATTTTTTTTAAATGATTTAGTGATATACAAATATTAATAAATTATTACTACTTGGATACTTTTTTATGAAAAAATATTAGAATTGATATATTATTAATTTTATATTTAATATAATTAAAAGTAGTTTGAGATTTTGTCGGTTAAAATATATTCATAAAATTATACACTATTACATTTTTTTGAATTAATATATTTTATAAATTAGATTTTTATTTATTTAATAAAATTAATTTAATCTTTTTATTTTATAAATTATTTTTTTTGTTAGGTAAAGTTTCTTATTAACTTGTAAAATTTTGAAGTGATTTAAGATTTTTTTAAAATAATTTGATGATAAAAAATTAAATATGTGTTCAATTATTAAATTTAAAAAAACTTTATGCAAGGCATAAGATAAAGTGATTATTGAAATATTATCAAACAAATTATTTAAATGATTATAAAAACAATTATGTATGATATGTGAATACCATAACAAAAATGGAGTTTAAGAGTCATGTGTGTGAGTTTTCTTTTGCATTCTTATGCTTAAATAATTTAATTATTTATAATTCATCACAAATCAAGTAAATTTCTTCTCGTATAATTATTTATATTAAAATTTTAAATTAAGTAGTGTTATTATACTATAGTATTATATATCAAATGAATTAGTGTCAATGACAGAATGTTATATGTACGTATTATAATATTATTATTGTTTGACATTTTAAATAGATATATAATATATTTCAAATTTTCAATAATTATCTTCCAATAGTATAAAAATAAAACAAATTGTGACCTAATGATAAAAAATGAAACATAAAAATTTATTTATTTTTGGTAAGAGCAAAGGAAAGGAGATAAAATGAAGTAAATTTATATATACAGTACCAATGCATTTTTTCACTCTCAAGCGAGAGGGATCCAAAAATACAAGTTGTTCTTGCTATACAAACCCTGTAGTCCTCGTTATAATACGTGTCGGTATGCATTCAAAAAATACACTTGATATGATTAAGATTGTGTTATAATAAATGAAACTGTTTAATCTCTCAAATTGTATTGTCCAATGACGTCTTATAAAAAAATATTAATCAAAAAAATGATATATATATATATATCATTTTTTTGATTAATATTTTTTTATAAGACGTCATTGGACAATACAATTTGAGAGATTAAACAGTTTCATTTATATATATATATATATGGGGATAGTCTTCTATAATGATATGTTCAATATGGTCTATTTCTCTGTGTGAAATATTATTGTTATTATCACATGACATGATTGATTATTTTTCAATGAAAATAGGGATTTCTATATGGTGTTAAAGAAAAGAAAAACTAAATTCAAATAGTAAATGTATTATGTGAAATACTAATCAAAATACATATTTTTCATTAATATGTTTAATTATTTAGAATCTCTTTTAATACACAATTCAACTAAACTATAAATACAAATATATTAATATTTTTAAGTATTAAAGGTGGTGTATTATTCCGACTAGATTTTGTCATCGTCTTTTGACACATTCATGTTAATTATTTATTTATTTACATATATTAAATTATATTGTTAGTGAAAATTATAAAATATGATTATTAATTTATTTTAATTTAGAAAATTTAAATTAATTTAACAAGTTAAATGTATTAAATTTATTTAATATGTAAATGTGTAAATACAAATTTTAAAACATAGATTCATAAATAATAATTTGAATGTCAATTATTTAAAATATGTTTAAAAACATACAAATAATTATTCAAATAAAATTAGTTAAATTTGTTGTTATAAAGTTATAAATTTATTTTAAAAATATAAATTAAGTTAGTTAAATATGATAAATATGAAATTTTATATTTTTAAAATATTAGATAAGAATTTATACCTAATAATTTAATTAAGTATATGATATTTATTATTATATATAATTAAAAGTAGTGAAATTTTTTTATAATAAAATAAAGTTTTTTATTTAAAATATTTTATTAACTTTTAAAATTTTAGTGTGATTTAAGATTTTTTTAAAATGATTTAGTGATATACAAATATTAATAAATTATTACTTGGATACTTTTTTATGAAAAAATATTAGAATTGATATATTATTAATTTTATATTTAATATAATTAAAAGTAGTTTGAGATTTTTTAGGTTAAAATATATTCATAAAATTATTCACTATTACATTTTTTTGAATTAATATATTTTATAAATTAGATTTTTATTTATTTAATAAAATTAATTTAATCTTCTTATTTTATAAATTATATTTTTTTTTTTGTTAGGTAAAGTTTCTTATTAACTTGTAAAATTTTGAAGTAATTTAAGATTTTTTTTAAATAATTTGATGATAAAAAATTAAATATGTGTTCAATTATTAAGAGACTAAGAGACGTGGTAATTTGATAATATTAATGTAAATGTTGATAATTTGAGTAAGAAAATGAGAAAGCAGGTGAAAAATGTGAGTAAAAATTATAAATATATATTATTATATTATTAAAATTAAAATAAAATTATTATAATATATTTATTATAAATAATTAATAAATTAAAATATTAATAAGTAATTAATAAAAGTAATATCAAAAATAATTATTAATATATTCAAATTTCTATTCATATAGTTTATTTATTTTTTATTTATTTATTTATATTTTATTTTAATTTATATTATTTAAGTTAATATTTTTTAAATTGTATTTTGTATGTTTAATTTTAATTATAAATAATATATTTATAAAATTAAATAATTTATTAATTAAATAAAAATGTAATAGGTTTAGAAAAGGTTAATGTTAGTAGTTTATGTCATTGATTAATTGTGTTTATGTGGTTTCGTGTGTATACTCTTACTAGTGTCGTGTTTATACTTGTATCGTGTCTATACTCGTATTGTGTCCGTGTTGACACGTAACCGTATTACGATTGTATAAACTCATAATCGTGTCGTCTCGTGCTTGTATCGTGTCAACTCAAGACTCGAGTGATATAATATTGTATTGTGTCGTTAAGTACAAATATCGTATTGGATTGTGTCGGTTCGTATTTATTCAACCCATTGTCCAGCTCTACTTGTGACAAAGAGTTTTTGTTATAGAGACCCTCTTATTCTTGTTTGGAGGATGATAAACTCTTTCACCTTCAAACTTTATCTGGGGTAATAGTGGAAGAGGAGGAAAGAAAGTCAAATGGACCGCTCTCTGCAAACCGAAGGACGAGGGAGGCATCGACTTGAAGAACTGTATCGAGTGGAATAAGGCTCTAACCTTCAAGCATCTGTGGGCTTTGGAGCGCAATCAGGAGTCACTATGGATCAAATGGGTGCATACGAGATTTATGAAACACGAAACCAGCATCTGGACCTGCAAAATTCACGAAGGTATGAGCTGGTCTCTAAAAAAGATTCTTAAACTAAGAAGCGATATTGCAGATCTTTATGACATCCGACTAGGGGACGGGAAAGGCACTCTATTCTGGCACGACCCTTGGTTTGAAAACCAGTCCATCATCGACAAGGAGCAGTTTCAAAATACTCGTATCAGAAGGGACTACGCAAAAGCGAAAATCAGAGACATCAAATACGGGAATTGGAACTTGCTCTTGAGAAGAATTCCAGAAGGAAAGAGGATACTTGATCATATAAGTAACATACAACTACACGACAGACCGAATATTCATGAATGGAAAGCTGAGGACAATGGGAAGCTGGTATTGAAGAAAATATGGGAGGTAATCCGGGAAAAAGCGCAGAAAGTAGAATGGGCTCCTCTTGTATGGTCAACAAAGATTATCCCTCGACACTAGTTCATCATATGGCTCGCCTTCTGGGAAAGACTCAACACACGTGATCGTATCAGTAAGTATATGAGCATTCCGGACGCGAGCTGTCTTCTATGCATAGGAAATGAAGAAACCATAGATCACCTATTTGGGAGCTGTTGTATTGCTTCGGAGCTTTGGGACAGATTCTATAAAAGTCTGGAGCTGATCAGTTTCCCGAGCGAATGGAATGAAATCAAAGAAGCGGCACTACTCAAAGCCAAGGGAAATAGATTTGCAACAAGCGTGTTCAAGTGCGGCTTTGGAGCAGTGGTGTATAACATTTGGCAAGAACGGAATGCAAGGGTATATGACAGAACCCGCAGGAGCATTGACGAGTTATGGAAAGATATTGTATCGGATTGCAGCGCCCTCGCGGGAACGTGGAGAGGAATTCCAAGCACGGAGCAGAACTGGAATATCTGCAGGAACTGGAATTTACCGTTTTTTAAACTCACTAGAATTGAAAGCATTGTAAACAGATAATTCATTTACGTTTTTAGCTTTTATTCAGAATGTTACGACTTCAAAATCATTCTAGGCCTGTCTAGAATGATCTCTTAAACTCGTGGTTTTTTTTTTCGTTTTTGGGAATTTTTAATGAAATGACGCTAAGTCGTTTTCCCAAAAAAAAAAAAAAAAAAAACTCTTTCACCTTCTTCTTTTATCACCATTGTAGATTCTTGAAAAGGCTTCTTCTGTCTGGTCCTCTCTCGACATTCTGAAGTATTGTAAATGATTTATAAACGTCTAGTCATGGATCTTGCATGAGTATTTGATCTTTGACATACTTGTATTTATCAACAAGCCCCATCAGAAATTGAAGAAGCTTAAGTTCTTCATCATCTTGAAGCATTTCCACTTCAAAAAGCATCCATCATAATTAACTCGAATTCCTTTACATTTGCATCTTCTTAGAGGTTTTAACCCCATCATCTCATCCCATAACAATCTTACCTTTGAATAGTATTATTTTAAGTCAAGGTCACCTTGTTGGACGAAGTTAATATCCCTTTGAAGGTTGTACCTCCTCGGACCATTGTTGCCTTCATATCTGGACTTGATATCAAGCCACAGATCACGACTGGTTTTCTTGGATTGAAATCTTCTTCCAATTCTTGCCTCTATCGTATTCATAATCCATGCCCTAACTAAGGCATCAACAATACCCCATTGGTTTGCATCTTCTTGTTCTTTTAGTTCTGGATATGAACCATCAATAAAATCTATCTTAATTTTCGCTTGAAGAGCTAGCCTAATACTTAGACTCCATCCGAAATAAGTTTTCCTTCCAGTAAGAATGATTGAGGTAATATTTAGGTATGGATGATCGGCGGCTGGATGTATACGAAGAAGATGATTGTTGTATTTCATTTAAGTAGTTGTTTGGTTAGGGTTTTGGTTTGGATTCAGGGTGTTAGGGTTAGGGATTTGAGTCATATTTGGTGTATAAGTTGGAATCGAAACTCTATTTGACTCTAAAACCATCGGCCTAAGAGTAGTATACATTTCTGTTGGAATTTTAGGAAGTTGAGGTTCAGAACTTACATTGTTATCTGAATATCCAAAAACCATGTCTTACTTTGATAGAATCGGTAGATCGTCTTCTTCTTCGCTTAGATTTGCTCTGATACCATGAACAAATCGATCGGAGATCGATTTGATAAAATCTGTAACTGGAGATTAAGAATGCAAAAAGATGACAAGAATGGAGAAATTGAGAAAAGTGAAAATAACCCGATTAAGGGATTTCTCATTATTCAGTCCTTATTTATATTGTCTCAATTACAAAATGAATATTAAACTATTATCTACAATTTAAATAATTCCTTAGACTTATATTCGTTATAATGTAAGAATGAAAGTTAATTACTATAACTAATCAATACCAAAATAACTAATGCAATTAATTAACTGTCTTAATAAATACTTGACAATTAATTAATCATAACAACTTTGTTAAACAATATTTAGAGATAAAATAACTTATTATTTTATTTCTTCAAAATTGTCAAGGCCTAAGAACTCCAAATCAATAAGGTAGGATTTTTTGTATGACGATTCTTTTATTTTTTTACTAATATAATAATTTGAGTAAAATAAATGAATGTTCTTTTATCACGAATTACATAATAAGAAGATATGTTGAGACTTTATGTATAAAATGATAATTTATTTCAACTTTAAAATAATGTTTATTTTATGATGTAATCTCCTTGAATATTTATAATGTGTATCAACTTAAAAATTTATGCTCATTATTACAAACTAGCATGTATCCCGTGAATTTGCACGAGTAATAATATAAAAAATCGTGAAAAAAATATAACGATAAATTTTTTATGGGCGGGTCAACCCACAATCCGACCCAAGTATCAATTTACTCTCACATATATCCAAATTAACCACAGTTCTCGACCCGACAATCCGGACACTTTAAAAATTAAGCATCATTATATATATATATATTAGTTAGTTAAAAAGTTGAACTTATATTGTTAAAATGTCACGCGTTTATCAAATTTTGGGTTGAATTTAAAACATAAAGTGTTATTAGCCTAGTTGGTTAAAAGGTTGTACTTGTTTTGTTAGGTTGCAAGTTTGAACCATACCTATAGCATTTTTAATTTTATTTTTAACCGTTTTAAGTTTATAGGCGGGTCAACCCACAATCCGACCCAAGTATTCATTTACTCTCACATATATCCAAATTAACCACAGCTCTCGACCCGGCAATCCGAACACTTTAAAAATTAAGCATCATTATATATAAATAGATTAGTTAGTTAAAAAGTTGAACTTATATTGTTAAAATGTCACGCATTTATCAAATTTTGTGTTGAATTTAAAATATAAAGTGTTATTAGCCTAGTTGGTTAAAAGGTTGTACTTCTTTTGTTAGGTTGCAAGTTCGAACCATACCTATTGCATTTTTAATTTTATTTTTAACCGTTTTAAGTTTATGGGCGGGTCCACCCACAATCCGACCCAAGTATCCATTTACTCTCACATATATCTAAATTAACCACAGCTCTCGACCCGGCAATCCGAACACTTTAAAAATTAAGCATCATCATATATATATATATATATATATATTTGATATTAATTGGTTGTGAAATTATTTATATTGATTATGTTTATTAAATGGTTAAATTTATTAGAAAATTATGTTTATATATGGATTGAATGATTACTTTTTTATAAAATTTATTTAAACTAGTTATAATTGTTAAATTAAAATTCGTTGTTAATTTATAAATGTTTATCTGAATGTTTTATAGGTTTTAAAGAGTTGAGAATAATGTTTTATAGGTTTTGAATAGTTGAACAGATTAGAAACAAGAAGTAAGAGAAATTTGTTCAGTTGAACCCAAAAACAAGAAGGAAGAGAAATTGTTATAAATTTTGGGAATGATATTTTATTTTTATTGGTTATGTTAATAAATCCCTTTTATTATTTTATATTTAAATATAATCAAATTTTATTGTAATAATATTTTGATGTAATTATACTTTTACAGTAATTTATTTTGTTAAATGGTTTAATTTATTTTTTTTAAATATAAATTTTAATGTTTATTTTCTAGATTATTGCATTAACTACGGTAAATTTACCGCAATTAAAAGTTTTCTGTTAAAATTCTTGATCAGTAAAGACGGTAAAAATACTATAGTTAATCTATAACGGCAGTTTTATAAAATACAGTTAAAGACTATTAACTAAGGGCAGTAAAGTTACCGCAATTAATAGTTTATAACTACGGTTTATAAAACTGCAGTTAAAGACTATTTACTACGATAATTTTACCGCAGTCAACCGTAGTTAAAATTTTCGTTGTTAAAAAAATGTTACTGCGGTAAAGTTATTGCAGTAAGAGACTATTAACTACGGTTTTTAAAATCGCAGTTAGAGGCTATTAACTGCGGTTTATTAAACCGTCATTGTAGACTATTAAGTATAGTATTTAAACCGCAATTAATAGACTTTAATTACGTGAAATTATCTTTTAACGGAGATTTTAACCGCCTTTAAATATTACTTTTTTACTAGTGACTTCCCACGAAACTCTGATGTTTGAATTTACAACCTTAATAAATGTTTATTATTATATTTAATTAAATATATTAAATTATTTTTATTAAATATAATACAAAATTATTATATAATATTATATATTTTTGATATACATAAAATATATCAATTTAAATAAAAGTAAAAATTGTTTCTTACTTAGCCGAATCTGGCTAAGAAGCTAACCAACAAAGTGTTTCCAAGAAAGGACTTTGTTAAGTTTTAACTTGTTGATTAGCTTCAAATCAAACAAGCCTTTAGTCATAGTGTATTTATATAATCTCATTTGAGATTTACTAAATTTTTAAATAATAATTTTTGGGGGATGTAATATTTTTTCAGATTTCTGTAATCTTTTATATGACATTGCATCACTCAAAAACTATTATTTAATAATTTAGTAATTTATGTAAATCTCAAATGAGATTATATAAATACAATATTACTAAGGACTTGTTTGATTTGAAACTAATCAACCAAGTTAATTTAATAAATGTGGTAATATATATATATATATATATATATATATATATATATATATATATTTATTGTATGTCTTACAAATTTTACTATTTGATCTTTTAGTTATTTATTATTAAAATATTTTGATAAAATATTATTAATAATGAGATTTTGATTATTTTTTTAATAAATATAAATAAACTATAACAAACAAGGCATAAGACATAGTAATTGTTGAAATCTTATCAAAGAAACTATTTAAATGATTATAAACACATGCTGGTATAATGCTAAAAAAACAATTATGGAGTCTAAGAGCATTATATTCATTTTCTCTCTTCTTTCTCTTTTGATGCGTGAGAGTTTTTTTCATTATAAATAATTCAATTATTAATAAATCATTACAAATCAAGTTAATTTTATCTTGATATCATCTAAAATTGTTTGGTAGAAACTGAATTATGAATATTCTTTTGCTTATTTATATTTAATTCTTAAATAAATTATTTTACTATATTACAGTAATATCATGTACAATTGAAATACCAGCTACTTATTATCAAGAGAGTGTTAAAGGTATGTATGAATTATCAAATTATAATTATTATTTAATATTTGATATAGATATATAATATAATTTGATTTTGTAATAATTATCTTCAATGTATCAAAATCAAACAAATTGTGATCAAATGATCCAAATATTCAAACAAATTAATACAAATTGTTTTTGTTTAGATATTGGCAAAGGAAAGGAGATAGAAGAACGCACAAATATGTCCTGGTGCGATTTTTCCCAACCATGCAATGGTGCAAGATTACCCAGTTGTTCTTGCTGTAGAAAACCCGGTATAAAATTTAATATGTGTTACACAAGGTATAGCGATTGCATGCATCAATGTGCATGAATGTATGTAGATTTTAAATTCTAAATATTAGATTTAGAATTATCAAGATTGTCTAAAATAAAATAAACAATTTAAACTCTCAAATTTTATTGTCGAGAATCTTTTAAAAAAATATTAATTATCAATTAGAAAAGATCATATATAATTTGGAGTATTTTTCAAAGATATCTTCATTATTATCTTTTTATTTGTCATTTATTATTGCTACTATCAATGAATGACTTGATCTATTGTTGTTTAAGTTTTAAAGTGTCCGGATTGTCGAGTCGAGAGAATAGTGGTTAATTTGGATATATACGTGAGAAGAAATGGATATTTGGGTCGGATTGTGGGTTTACCGCTCATATGCTTAAAACGGTTAAAAATAAAATTAAAAATGTTATAGGTATGTTTTGAACTTGTAACCTAACAAAAGAAGTACAACCCTTTAACCAACTAAGCTAATAACACTTTATATTTTAAATTCAACACCAAATTTGATGAACGCGGTACATTTTAACAATATAAGTTCAATTTAACTAACTAATCTATATATATAATGATGCTTAATTTTTAAAGTATCCGAATTGTCGGGTCGAGAGCTATGGTTAATTTGTATATATATGTGAGAGTAAATGAATATTTGGGTCGGATTGTGGGTTGACTCATCCATACGCTTAAAACGATTAAAAATAAAATTAAAATATATATATGTATATAATGATGCTTAATTTTTAAAGTGTCCGAATTACCGGGTCGAGAATTATGGTTAATTTTGATATATATATATATATATATATATATATATATATATATATATATATATATATATATATATATGAGAAAATGGATATTTAAGTCGGATTGTGGGTTGACCCATCATACGCTTAAAACGGTTAAAAATAAAATTAAAAATGCAATAGGTATGTTTCAAACTTCCAACATAACAAAAACAAGTATAATCTTTTAACCAACTAGACTAATAACATTTTATATTTTAAATTTAATATTAAATTTGATAAACAGGGACATTTTAATAATATAAGTTTAACTTTTTAATTAACTAATTTACATATATATAATAATGCTTAATTTTTAAAATATCTAAATTTCCGGATTGAGACCTGTGGTTAAAACTGCGGTTATTTTTTTCAATTTAAAAATATAATGGAAGCATCTATAAAGACAGTTGTGACCAACTCAATTTTATAAATGAACAATTACATCTAAATAAGTCAATAAATAAAATATTTTTTATTTGAAAAATTGCCGGAGTACAAAATATAATATTCTATATTCTGAATCAGATTATATTTAAGAGATGAAATTTTAATAAATTTAACTAATAATAATATGTTTGTAAAAATCTCTTATAGATTGAGAATGGATTGACAGTGAAGACCATAAGAGATGCCTCATACTAAATTAATTACTTTATAATATTTTATATTGAAAATTTAATATATATATATATATATATATATATAATTTTGATAGATAAATATAAATTAATTACAAATTTGGTGTTGAAATTGGGTCAGACTAAGAAAAAAAATAAAAGTCATTGCAATTACATTATTTGTAATACAAGTCAGGTCCAAATCAAAACCCTCCAAATATCTTCTCTTGTTTTGGAAAATAACAGAATGAGCTTTAACTTACAATCCTTTCATTATTTTTTTGAAAAATCCACCCACTCTTAGTGAAGGATCTAATAAAACTAGACTGTGTTGTTATTGATGATCCATCACAATCATTATTTGTCGAAAGAGATTATGGGTACATATGCAATCCTATCACACTTGTAAAGAGAGCAAGTGCAGACTTAATAGCATTACATGGGATGATTCCTCTATAGTAGAACTAAATGACTGAGGTCTTTTTAAAGTCTTCATCCTCATGTGTATGTTTGCAGCAGACAGTCTAAATGGTGCCTCATTTGAAGAATACTCCATTCTGGAATCTATAATAGGGATTGCTTAAATATCTGAAGATTTATTATGTTAATTTGTTGGCATACCAGCAAATCCCAAATTCATACTATTAGTGGAACAATAATAACTCAAATTATATTCATCAACTGACCTGTTTTGCTTTAGGTTCATCGGTTGACTCATAGACGTGTCACAAATCAAAAGGTCGAAATATTGTAGAAGTTCTTTCTTGAGTTCCATCCATGTCAATGTCACTGACTGGTTCCTTATTTGCAAAAACGCAACATATCAGGTTCTAGTGTTTCCCACAAAGTGGATCAAGGCGATATTCACCTTAGCAGCGTCGGTGGTGCAACCAACCTTGAAATATTGTTCAGCCAAAATCATCCACCCTCCGACATTCACTCCATCAAACTTTGGAAAATTCGTTTCCGTCAGTCTCGTTGTGGAAACATATTGTCTATCCTAAGTGGAGTTGCTCGTGAGTAACCTGTTGAATCATCCGAATAATCTGCAGTCTCATGACTTGATAAAGTTTGTAAATGTTCTTCAATAGATCCCATTTTTCTTTTCATCTATTCCCGCGTTTTGTTTACAGTCTTAACAAAAGCATCTATTGACACACGTAGGGAAACGTTTTTCGATTGCATATTGTCTACCATCTTGAGGATCGTCGGCTCTGATACCACTTGATACGCTCTTTAGAAGAATATGAGAAAAGAGACAGTTTCACCCAAAGATGAAGATCGGTAAGAATTGAAGAAGATGAGGAAAAAGATGAGCAACTACTCGTTCATTCAGAAAATATTATTACATATTCTCAGCATATTCTCTTTAGTATTATAACAACTGACAACTTGCCTAACTGGCTGGCCAGAGTTTAAGAAAGAAAAAAATTCTGTAAAAAAACAAAAAAAAAACAATAAAATAGAAAAGACAGTAAAAAAAAGAAAAATAAATGATATTAGGTTTGTAAACATATCTTTATGTCTGGACGGGAGCAACCCAAATCAGATCGGTTTGAGATTCAATTTTATAGCATACTTACTTTTTTCATTGTTAAATGGAAAATTAAAATGATAATTAATACAAAATGATTATAAAATTTATTTGTATACTCTATACATATCCACCTTTGTGGGTTTGTTGTATTATAAAGAAAAATGAAATTTTGAAGAACCCTCTTTAATCTTTATTAATTAATGTATTGCCGATTAATGGAAACCAATAAAACAAAAATAAGTTGATGGTCTGGCTTCATCATTTATTTTTTGCTTATGGTTTGTTTGGTTCGTCCGATGAAAAGACATTAGATATTAGGCATTATTCTTTTTATTTTAATTTGTTTGGTTTTTCTTTTTTCTTTTCATTGGGTTGGGTTGTTTTTAGTACGATCCAATTGAAATAAAAAAAACTTAAACGATAAATAGAGGCCCATTTGTTTCCAATAATGAATTTATTAGAGTTTCAACAAATATACCCAAATGTTTAACCGACCCAATTCGATAACTTAAAAAAAAGATAAACCCAGTGAAAAAAATAAAATAAGCCGAAAAATCCGACTCAAATTACGATTAAATATGAAAATATCACAGTTAGGTATTTGATTTTGTTTATTTAAAAAGAATTATGTAGAAACCTAATAAATGGATTCTAATTATAAATTTATTTTTATGTGTTCGGTTAGAGACAATCTACATTTATTTTGACATTTCAATAACTTCAATTATTTATTTATTTAATTATATATTTATTTGAGCTTGAATGGATGTTACGATTAATTAAAACCTCATTTAAACATCTTATATTAGACTAATCTTCCATTTCATCTTGAAGAAACAACATGCCGGAAGAAAAACCATTGACCCCGATGACCCAAGGTGTGGACAACCATACGAAGCCAAAGATGCTCGATGAAGATTTTTCTCTTGAAATTGGAATTCTACTCATTTAGAGTAGAGAATAATTTGATATTGTCATTTAAGCCTAATTCGTTGCAACAGTGAGTCATTTGAGTCTCTTTGTCTAAAATTGAATATTTATGTCATCAACACCTAAATTTATCCCTTTTATTTATTTACTCCCCAATTTCGAAGAAGAAAGTGTTACCTTTAAATGACTGAATATTTTGAATGGAGAACGTCTGTGGACAAGTACGCCAAACGATATTGTGTTACGGGTTCTTTCATTTTTGTCACCAAACATTGTTTATTATAAACTCAAAATTTGTATTATATCAAAAACAAATGTGAATAATGGCGGTTCTTCAATGACTCCTAAAGGATGGTTGACTTTTGTTTATTAGTTAAGAGGAAAATGGACATTACTGTGAAGATTATATAGCCTTAGTCATGGTACACTTTTTGTCCTAGTCAAGACGACATGTGTCCAAATCTAGAAGACATGTGTACTATAGAACAAACTAATTAAAATAGTCGGCTAGGGTGGCAAAAACTATGGACAAAAAGACTATGTATTAAAGGACGCAGGTTCATATAATATCCTAATTCTATTTATTGGTGGGACCCATCAACATGCATGCTTCTCTTAAATCCTTCCAATCCTAGGTTTTGGTCCTATGCTCTAATTTCATAGTTCTAAGGTTCTAATTTTCTAGGTCCTAGATCTCGGTCTAGACCGAAGATGTTCTACTGTAGGGGAGAAATCCAATTACCAAACACAAACAAACAGACAGAAAAGAAAAGAGGCGGAATGAAAAAAAAAAAATTTATAATAATAATAATAATAGCAAACAGATCCATATAATTATTACATACTAATAAATAGCAACAGGACATAGAAATAACATTTTTGTCAGTCAGTCATCAAGAGAATTCACTTGGACAAACATTTCTGTCCAATGAATTGATGAGAAGGAAAAAGAAAGGAAAAATGACAATCTAAGGATTGCTTGTTCTTAATCCACTTAAGAAGCCGAGCATCCCATGAGGTTCTTATCTCTCCCGTCAACCTCATCGTCATGATGCCACGATTAAACGCACGCTCCAACCCCTGAATTGGCAATGCCACCGAGATAGGAGTATACCTATTCTCGAAAGAGGACCTCTTTCCGGCCTTCCATCTTGGAAGCGGCAACGTAGCAATGCCCTCGCCGCCGTCAATTCTAAGCCTAAGCGAGCTGTAATGGAAGACGATTGAACTTTTCGGATCCCGGTTCTCTCGCCTAATCATTATAGTCATGTTGACCACGTACTTGCTGCCCTCGTCCAAGAACCCAAAATCGTTCAGCACCGCTTTCACCAAGCCTACCGTCGGTGGCTTGGTGATATACAGGGATACGATTATATAGAATCCCGATACTACGGCCAAGATACTTAAGGTTCCCATCAATATTCCGGTCCAGAATACCATTTGTTTCAGAACTTTTGTTCTCATGGTTGTTGTAATTGCCATGTAGTAGTAGTAGTAAGTATACTGTATGTATGTATGTAGTATGTTTTTTTTTCTTAAGAATCTCGTGTGTTTGTTTGTTTGTTTGTTTGTTTCATCGGGGCTGGCTTCTATTTATAACCTTCCAATTATTCTTTACTTAAACCACCCTCAACATCAAAGCGAGGCATATTCTGCCTTCCAATCAAAGCAAAGCATCCCTACTAATTTGGACTGTAAATTTTTTGAAAAATTGATCCGGGGAAGAAGAAGTATAAAAGAACCCCTATTCTCTCTTGGTTTTTTAAATTAAGTCCATCTACTATAATTATATCTAAATAACTTTCCAATCTTTTAATAAGCTTTTCTTTTTTCTCCAATTAAATACAACTTATTATTTTATTATAAAAATAATAACTTAAAAAAATTATTTTATTATTTTAAAATTAAATCATTAAGTTTTAATTAAACTACAATAAAATGAATGAGCATAATCAATAAATACATCCTGTTCAATTGCCCAATAGTGTCATTGCTTTGACATACCCCCGCCCGCTAGGAATCAAACCCCCTCATGCCCTTTTTTTTTTTTTTCTTTTTTTACCCTGCTCTCGTAAAATAAATATAAATGTTTTCTTTCAAACAAAAAAAAAAAAGAGACAATTTTATTGTTATCATATTTATTTATTTTTATAAAATAATAGAACTAATATAAAACATAATTCATAAATGATAACTACTCAAGTTATATTTAAAAAAAAAAAAAAAAAACTAATCTAAAAAAATGATACATACCTCAATATTTGAATAATAGATAATAATATTAATCTGTCGAAATGCCCCGTGGTTATGTAAACCTGTTCAAATCATCATTGCCTAGGTTTTTATAAATTTGTTACCTCAAAATTAAAAGAAAACAAATCAAATATATATATATATACATAGAGAGAGAGAGATTTCTCAATTTGGCAATTTTAAGGAGAGGATTGGGTGACTTTGGATGCTTGGAGGAGCCTCTATGTATATATATATATATGGGGAAAGAACAACGTGGCTGGCGGCTTTAATAAATTAAGATGCCATTTTCAAATAATCTATAAACAAACAAAACCCAAAAGGCAGCGTCCTCGTTGGTTGGTTGGTCCGTCGGTGGTTCCTTTTTTTTAATATTCTTAATACTTGTGGAGGAATACTCACCAGATGGGTCATGACTGTCAATCGGATTTGATATCAGTCGATGCCCAATAATTATTTATTTTTTAAAAATTAAATACATTTTTTTTAATTATCTTTTCTATTCCTTATAATATCTTTGATGTTCACAATGCTCAAATTTATCATTTAAAAATAATATATTATTAAAATGTTTTAATGAATTATCAAAAGATAACAAGAGTTTGTTTGTTGACAGAGTGGGCCAAGGTAACCTCTTGAGTCCCTTTAATATAAATGATACTCTTTATTATATATGTTTTAAAGAATGAGATGATATATCTCATTCCTTTCTCACAAAATATATCAAATATCTGTTAAATTTTTATATATTAAAGTTTATTAATTATAAAATAAAATAAAAACAATTTGAAAAATAATTCAAGATATGACGTCCTATTCTTATTTCTTCATTGTAAATGGATCATATTATTTGAAATTAATATATATATATATATAAATTATAATTGTTATGTATATGGTGCATATTTTATAAGATATATACTTATTATTATTATTATTTAATATTAAATTTACAAAATAATCATACAATTTAATTACTAAAATAAATTATACAAATTTGATTGGTGAGCTGCTAAGTATCTTCTTTTCTTATCAAAAGAATTATAATGTATGAATATTTTATCAAACACTTTAACTTTTATAAAGCAGATACCAAGCTTGTATGTCCAACTTACACGTCGCCTCCTCCAAAATATTTTAATTGATTTATTTTATTTTATTTTATAAATTAATTACACAAATTTAAATTCAATTTTAATTGTTTAAAATATCTAAAATGTTTCTAAATTTAAGAACACGTATGAATAGACTTATAAAGGAGAGAATTGCCCAATTATAAAATAACCATCATAATTAAAAAAATACAATAGTTAAAAGAAATTAATTGGCAACAATTTAATGTTTTAACTTAACTTTATAGAATGTTTTTTTAGTAATCTCTTCATTACTAAAGACGATAATGAACCAATCGAAGCGGGAAATACGTTTACAATCTCGTTATTTTTATTATTATTCCTTTACCGTTCGTTTTTTGAGAAATTCACGCGGAACACCTTTATATCATAATCTAAAAAAAATTTTAAAAAAAATTATATAAACAAAATTTTAATATTACATAATAACATATTGAAAATTTGTATTATTATAAAATATAAACTTAAAATTCTTATAAAATATAATAAATAAATAAATATATGGGTGATGTTATATATTTAGTTATGTTTATTAATATTTGGGGCAAAATCTAAGTGAGAGCGTGGAGTCTCCTCCTATTTAGTTATGTTATATATGATTTATTTCGTACATTTCGCTCAATGAGAAAATGAGTTACCGGGAAACTTCCCGGATAAAAGATTTTCGCTTTGTAATTCCTTTCTCTTAGGGAATCTCGACTAGACGAGTGAACAAGGTTGACGCTACGAAAAAAAAGTAATTGCAACTGTAATGAATGAACTTATTTCTTATTATAAGCCTATTTGACTCGTGGACCGAGGAGAAAGGGGGCTCCGCGGGAAGAGGATTGTACCCCGAGAGAAGCAGAAAAACTTGTTATATGCCCGGTTCTCATCCCTATCAACTACCGATCAAATTAAGAAAAAACACCCCTAAACAAGACAATTTAAATCAAATATTATAATTGGTATCCCTCAAGGGCCTTAACCCAAACAAAAAAAAATGTTATTAAATTTGTACAAAAGAAATAATGTGTGGAAATTTATTCAATATATTTTTTCTAAAGAATTTATTTAAATAAATTATAAAAAAAACTTATAATATATTTATTAATGATATTATTTAATTTATTAATTAAAATATTGAAATAATATTTACTTTTAAAATTATATTATATATTAATATTTTAAATAATAATTTGAATGTCAATTATTTAAAATATGTTTAAAAACATACAAATAATTATTCAAATAAAATTAGTTAAATTTGTTGTTATAAAGTTATAAATTTATTTTAAAAATATAAATTAAGTTAGTTAAATATGATAAATATGAAATTTTATATTTTTAAAATATTAGATAAGAATTTATACCTACTAATTTAATTAAGTATATGATATTTATTATTATATATAATTAAAAGTAGTGAATTTTTTTTATAATAAAATAAAGTTTTTTATTTAAAATATTTTATTAACTTTTAAAATTTTAGTGTGATTTAAGATTTTTTTAAAATGATTTAGTGATATACAAATATTAATAAATTATTACTTGAATACTTTTTTATGAAAAAATATTAGAATTGATATATTATTAATTTTATATTTAATATAATTAAAAGTAGTTTGAGATTTTTTAGGTTAAAATATATTCATAAAATTATTCACTATTACATTTTTTTGAATTAATATATTTTATAAATTAGATTTTTATTTATTTAATAAAATTAATTTAATCTTCTTATTTTATAAATTATATTTTTTTTTGTTAGGTAAAGTTTCTTATTAACTTGTAAAATTTTGAGTAATTTAAGATTTTTTTTAAATAATTTGATGATAAAAAATTAAATATGTGTTCAATTATTAAGAGACTAAGAGACGTGGTAATTTGATAATATTAGTGTAAATGTTGATAAATTTGAGTAAGAAAATGAGAAATCAGGTGAAAAATGTGAGTAAAAATTATAAATATATATTATTATATTATTAAAATTAAAATAAAATTATTATAATATATTTATTATAAATAATTAATAAATTAAAATATTAATAAGTAATTAATAAAAGTAATATCAAAAATAATTATTAATATATTCAAATTTCTATTCATATAGTTTATTTATTTTTTATTTATTTATTTATATTTTATTTTAATTTATATTATTTAAGTTAATATTTTTTAAATTGTATTTTGTATGTTTAATTTTAATTATAAATAATATATTTATAAAATTAAATAATTTATTAATTAAATAAAAATGTAATAGGTTTAGAAAAGGTTAATGTTAGTAGTTTATGTCATTGATTAATTGTGTTTATGTGGTTTCGTGTGTATACTCTTACTAGTGTCGTGTTTATACTTGTATCGTGTCTATACTCGTATTGTGTCCGTGTTGACACGTAACCGTATTACGATTGTATAAACTCATAATCGTGTCGTCTCGTGCTTGTATCGTGTCAACTCAAGACTCGAGTGATATAATATTGTATTGTGTCGTTAAGTACAAATATCGTATTGGATTGTGTCGGTTCGTATTTATTCAACCCATTGTCCAGCTCTACTTGTGACAAAGAGTTTTTGTTATAGAGACCCTCTTATTCTTGTTTGGAGGATGATAAACTCTTTCACCTTCAAACTTTATCTGGGGTAATAGTGGAAGAGGAGGAAAGAAAGTCAAATGGATCGCTCTCTGCAAACCGAAGGACGAGGGAGGCATCGACTTGAAGAACTGTATCGAGTGGAATAAGGCTCTAACCTTCAAGCATCTGTGGGCTTTGGAGCGCAATCAGGAGTCACTATGGATCAAATGGGTGCATACGAGATTTATGAAACACGAAACCAGCATCTGGACCTGCAAAATTCACGAAGGTATGAGCTGGTCTCTAAAAAAGATTCTTAAACTAAGAAGCGATATTGTAGATCTTTATGACATCCGACTAGGGGACGGGAAAGGCACTCTATTCTGGCACGACCCTTGGTTTGAAAACCAGTCCATCATCGACAAGGAGCAGTTTCAAAATACTCGTATCAGAAGGGACTGCGCAAAAGCGAAAATCAGAGACATCAAATACGGGAATTGGAACTTGCTCTTGAGAAGAATTCCAGAAGGAAAGAGGATACTTGATCATATAAGTAACATACAACTACACGACAGACCGGATATTCATGAATGGAAAGCTGAGGACAATGGGAAGCTGGTATTGAAGAAAATATGGGAGGTAATCCGGGAAAAAGCGCAGAAAGTAGAATGGGCTCCTCTTGTATGGTCAACAAAGATTATCCCTCGACACTAGTTCATCATATGGCTCGCCTTCTGGGAAAGACTCAACACACGTGATCGTATCAGTAAGTATATGAGCATCCCGGACGCGAGCTGCCTTCTATGCATAGGAAATGAAGAAACCATAGATCACCTATTTGGGAGCTGTTGTATTGCTTCGGAGCTTTGGGACAGATTCTATAAAAGTCTGGAGCTGATCAGTTTCCCGAGCGAATGGAATGAAATCAAAGAAGCGGCACTACTCAAAGCCAAGGGAAATAGATTTGCAACAAGCGTGTTCAAGTGCGGCTTTGGAGCAGTGGTGTATAACATTTGGCAAGAACGGAATGCAATGGTATATGACAGAACCCGCAGGAGCATTGACGAGTTATGGAAAGATATTGTATCGGATTGCAGCGCCCTCGCGGGAACGTGGAGAGGAATTCCAAGCACGGAGCAGAACTGGAATATCTGCAGGAACTGGAATTTACCGTTTTTTAAACTCACTAGAATTGAAAACATTGTAAACAGATAATTCATTTACGTTTTTAGCTTTTATTCAGAATGTTACGACTTCAAAATCATTCTAGGCCTGTCTAGAATGATCTCTTAAACTCGTGGTTTTTTTTTTTCCGTTTTTGGGAATTTTTAATGAAATGACGCTAAGTCGTTTTCCCAAAAAAAAAAAAAAAAACTCTTTCACCTTCTTCTTTTATCACCATTGTAGATTCTTGAAAAGGCTTCTTCTGTCTGGTCCTCTCTCGACATTCTGAAGTATTGTAAATGATTTATAAACGTCTAGTCATGGATCTTGCATGAGTATTTGATCTTTGACATACTTGTATTTATCAACAAGCCCCATCAGAAATTGAAGAAGCTTAAGTTCTTCATCATCTTGAAGCATTTCCACTTCAAAAAGCATCCATCATAATTAACTCGAATTCCTTTACATTTGCATCTTCTTAGAGGTTTTAACCCCATCATCTCATCCCATAACAATCTTACCTTTGAATAGTATTATTTTAAGTCAAGGTCACCTTGTTGGACGAAGTTAATATCCCTTTGAAGGTTGTACCTCCTCGGACCATTGTTGCCTTCATATCTGGACTTGATATCAAGCCACAGATCACGACTGGTTTTCTTGGATTGAAATCTTCTTCCAATTCTTGCCTCTATCGTATTCATAATCCATGCCCTAACTAAGGCATCAACAATACCCCATTGGTTTGCATCTTCTTGTTCTTTTAGTTCTGGATATGAACCATCAATAAAATCTATCTTAATTTTCGCTTGAAGAGCTAGCCTAATACTTAGACTCCATCCGAAATAAGTTTTCCTTCCAGTAAGAATGATTGAGGTAATATTTAGGTATGGATGATCGGCGGCTGGATGTATACGAAGAAGATGATTGTTGTATTTCATTTAAGTAGTTGTTTGGTTAGGGTTTTGGTTTGGATTCAGGGTGTTAGGGTTAGGGATTTGAGTCATATTTGGTGTATAAGTTGGAATCGAAACTCTATTTGACTCTAAAACCATCGGCCTAAGAGTAGTATACATTTCTGCTGGAATTTTAGGAAGTTGAGGTTCAGAACTTACATTGTTATCTGAATATCCAGAAACCATGTCTTACTTTGATAGAATCGGTAGATCGTCTTCTTCTTCGCTTAGATTTGCTCTGATACCATGAACAAATCGATCGGAGATCGATTTGATAAAATATGTAACTGGAGATTAAGAATGCAAAAAGATGACAAGAATGGAGAAATTGAGAAAAGTGAAAATAACCCGATTAAGGGATTTCTCATTATTCAATCCTTATTTATATTGTCTCAATTACAAAATGAATATTAAACTATTATCTACAATTTAAATAATTCCTTAGACTTATATTCGTTATAATGTAAGAATGAAAGTTAATTACTATAACTAATCAATACCAAAATAACTAATGCAATTAATTAACTGTCTTAATAAATACTTGACAATTAATTAATCATAACAACTTTGTTAAACAATATTTAGAGATAAAATAACTTATTATTTTATTTCTTCAAAATTGTCAAGGCACGAGTAATAATATAAAAAATCGTGAAAAAAATATAACGGTAAATTTTTTATGGGCGGGTCAACCCACAATCCGACCCAAGTATCAATTTACTCTCACATATATCCAAATTAACCACAGTTCTCGACCCGACAATCCGGACACTTTAAAAATTAAGCATCATTATATATATATATATATTAGTTAGTTAAAAAGTTGAACTTATATTGTTAAAATGTCACGCGTTTATCAAATTTTGGGTTGAATTTAAAACATAAAGTGTTATTAGCCTAGTTGGTTAAAAGGTTGTACTTGTTTTGTTAGGTTGCAAGTTTGAACCATACCTATAGCATTTTTAATTTTATTTTTAACCGTTTTAAATTTATAGGCGGGTCAACCCACAATCCGACCCAAGTATTCATTTACTCTCACATATATCCAAATTAACCACAGCTCTCGACCCGGCAATCCGGACACTTTAAAAATTAAGCATCATTATATATATATAGATTAGTTAGTTAAAAAGTTGAACTTATATTGTTAAAAT
This sequence comes from Impatiens glandulifera, assembly GCF_907164915.1. Taxonomy (NCBI): domain Eukaryota; kingdom Viridiplantae; phylum Streptophyta; class Magnoliopsida; order Ericales; family Balsaminaceae; genus Impatiens; species Impatiens glandulifera. The sequence goes on along the minus strand of NC_061867.1, from coordinate 6,418,484 downwards.
GTCACGCATTTATCAAATTTTGTGTTGAATTTAAAATATAAAGTGTTATTAGCCTAGTTGGTTAAAAGGTTGTACTTTTTTTGTTAGGTTGCAAGTTCGAACCATACCTATAGCATTTTTAATTTTATTTTTAACCGTTTTAAGTTTATGGGCGGGTCCACCCACAATCCGACCCAAGTATCCATTTACTCTCACATATATCCAAATTAACCACAGCTCTCGACCCGGCAATCCGAACACTTTAAAAATTAAGCATCATCATATATATATATATATATATTTGATATTAATTGGTTGTGAAATTATTTATATTGATTATGTTTATTAAATGGTTAAATTTATTAGAAAATTATGTTTATATATGGATTGAATGATTACTTTTTTATAAAATTTATTTAAACTAGTTATAATTGTTAAATTAAAATTCGTTGTTAATTTATAAATGTTTATCTGAATGTTTTATAGGTTTTAAAGAGTTGAGAATAATGTTTTATAGGCTTTGAATAGTTGAACAGATTAGAAACAAGAAGTAAGAGAAATTTGTTCAGTTGAACCCAAAAACAAGAAGGAAGAGAAATTGTTATAAATTTTGGGAATGATATTTTATTTTTATTGGTTATGTTAATAAATCCCTTTTATTATTTTATATTTAAATATAATCAAATTTTATTGTAATAATATTTTGATGTAATTGTACTTTTACAGTAATATAAATTATTTTGTGTTATTTATATAGTACAAATATTTTGTTAAATGGTTTAATTTATTTTTTTAAAATTTAAATTTTAATGTTTATTTTCTAGATTATTGCATTAACTATGGTAAATTTACCGCAATTAAAAGTTTTCTGTTAAAATTCTTGATCAATAAAGACGGTAAAAATACTACAGTTAATCTATAACGGCAGTTTTATAAAATACAGTTAAAGACTATTAACTAAGGGCAGTAAAGTTACCGCAATTAATAGTTTATAACTACGGTTTATAAAACTGCAGTTAAAGACTATTTACTACGATAATTTTACCGCAGTCAACCGTAGTTAAAATTTTCGTTGTTAAAAAAATGTTACTGCGGTAAAGTTATTGCAGTAAGAGACTATTAACTACGGTTTTTAAAATCGCAGTTAGAGGCTATTAACTGCGGTTTATTAAACCGTCATTGTAGACTATTAACTATAGAATTTAAACCGCAATTAATAGACTTTAATTACGTGAAATTATCTTTTAACGGATAACGGAGATTTTAACCGCCTTTAAATATTACTTTTTTACTAGTGACGCTTCCCACGAGACTCTGATGTTTGAATTTACAACCTTAATAAATGTTTATTATTATATTTAATTAAATATATTAAATTATTTTTATTAAATATAATACAAAATTATTATATAATATTATATATTTTTGATATACATAAAATATATCAATTTAAATAAAAGTAAAAATTGTTTCTTACTTAGCCGAATCTGGCTAAGAAGCTAACCAACAAAGTGTTTCCAAGAAAGGACTTTGTTAAGTTTTAACTTGTTGATTAGCTTCAAATCAAACAAGCCTTTAGTCATAGTGTATTTATATAATCTCATTTGAGATTTACTAAATTTTTAAATAATAATTTTTGGGGGATGTAATATTTTTTCAGATTTCTGTAATCTTTTATATGACATTGCATCACTCAAAAACTATTATTTAATAATTTAGTAATTTATGTAAATCTCAAATGAGATTATATAAATACAATATTACTAAGGACTTGTTTGATTTGAAACTAATCAACCAAGTTAATTTAATAAATGTGGTAATATATATATATATATATATATATATATATATATATATATATATATATATATATATATATTTATTGTATGTCTTACAAATTTTACTATTTGATCTTTTAGTTATTTATTATTAAAATATTTTGATAAAATATTATTAATAATGAGATTTTGATTATTTTTTTAATAAATATAAATAAACTATAACAAACAAGGCATAAGACATAGTAATTGTTGAAATCTTATCAAAGAAACTATTTAAATGATTATAAAAACATGCTGGTATAATGCTAAAAAAACAATTATGGAGTCTAAGAGCATTATATTCATTTTCTCTCTTCTTTCTCTTTTGATGCGTGAGAGTTTTTTTCATTATAAATAATTCAATTATTAATAAATCATTATAAATCAAGTTAATTTTATCTTTGATATCATCTAAAATTGTTTGGTAGAAACTGAATTATGAATATTCTTTTGCTTATTTATATTTAATTCTTAAATAAATTATTTTACTATATTACAGTAATATCATGTACGATTGAAATACCAGCTACTTATTATCAAGAGAGTGTTAAAGGTATGTATGAATTATCAAATTATAATTATTATTTAATATTTGATATAGATATATAATATAATTTGATTTTGTAATAATTATCTTCAATGTATCAAAATCAAACAAATTGTGATCAAATGATCCAAATATTCAAACAAATTAATACAAATTGTTTTTGTTTAGATATTGGCAAAGGAAAGGAGATAGAAGAACGCACAAATATGTCCTGGTGCGATTTTTCCCAACCATGCAATGGTGCAAGATTACCCAGTTGTTCTTGCTGTAGAAAACCCGGTATAAAATTTAATATGTGTTACACAAGGTATAGCGATTGCATGCATCAATGTGCATGAATGTATGTAGATTTTAAATTCTAAATATTAGATTTAGAATTATCAAGATTGTCTAAAATAAAATAAACAATTTAAACTCTCAAATTTTATTGTCGAGAATCTTTTAAAAAAATATTAATTATCAATTAGAAAAGATCATATATAATTTGGAGTATTTTTCAAAGATATCTTCATTATTATCTTTTTATTTGTCATTTATTATTGTTACTATCAATGAATGACTTGATCTATTGTTGTTTAAGTTTTAAAGTGTCCGGATTGTCGAGTCGAGAGAATAGTGGTTAATTTGGATATATACGTGAGAAGAAATGGATATTTGGGTCGGATTGTAGGTTTACCGTTCATATGCTTAAAACGGTTAAAAATAAAATTAAAAATGTTATAGGTATGTTTTGAACTTGTAACCTAACAAAAGAAGTACAACCCTTTAACCAACTAAGCTAATAACACTTTATATTTTAAATTCAACACCAAATTTGATGAACGCGGTACATTTTAACAATATAAGTTCAATTTAACTAACTAATCTATATATATAATGATGCTTAATTTTTAAAGTGTCCGAATTGTCGGGTCGAGAGCTATGGTTAATTTGTATATATATGTGAGAGTAAATGAATATTTGGGTCGGATTGTGGGTTGACTCATCCATACGCTTAAAACGATTAAAAATAAAATTAAAATATATATATGTATATAATGATGCTTAATTTTTAAAGTGTCCGAATTACCGGGTCGAGAGTTATGGTTAATTTGGATATATATATATATATATATATATATATATATATGAGAAAATGGATATTTAAGTCGGATTGTAGGTTGACCCATCATACGCTTAAAACGGTTAAAAATAAAATTAAAAATGCAATAGGTATGTTTCAAACTTGCAACATAACAAAAACAAGTATAATCTTTTAACCAACTAGACTAATAACATTTTATATTTTAAATTTAATATTAAATTTGATAAACAGGGACATTTTAATAATATAAGTTTAACTTTTTAATTAACTAATTTACATATATATAATAATGCTTAATTTTTAAAATGTCTAAATTTCCGGATTGAGAACTGTGGTTAAAACTGCGGTTATTTTTTTCAATTTAAAAATATAATGGAAGCATCTATAAAGACAGTTGTGACCAACTCAATTTTATAAATGAACAATTACATCTAAATAAGTCAATAAATAAAATATTTTTTATTTGAAAAATTGCCGGAGTACAAAATATAATATTCTATATTCTGAATCAGATTATATTTAAGAGATGAAATTTTAATAAATTTAACTAATAATAATATGTTTGTAAAAATCTCTTATAGATTGAGAATGGATTGACAGTGAAGACCATAAGAGATGCCTCATACTAAATTAATTACTTTATAATATTTTATATTGAAAATTTAATATATATATATATATATATATATAATTTTGATAGATAAATATAAATTAATTACAAATTTGGTGTTGAAATTGGGTCAGACTAAGAAAAAAAATAAAAGTCATTGCAATTACATTATTTGTAATACAAGTCAGGTCCAAATCAAAACCCTCCAAATATCTTCTCTTGTTTTGGAAAATAACAGAATGAGCTTTAACTTACAATCCTTTCATTATTTTTTTGAAAAATCCACCCACTCTTAGTGAAGGATCTAATAAAACTAGACTGTGTTGTTATTGATGATCCATCACAATCATTATTTGTCGAAAGAGATTATGGGTACATATGCAATCCTATCACACTTGTAAAGAGAGCAAGTGCAGACTTAATAGCATTACATGGGATGATTCCTCTATAGTAGAACTAAATGACTGAGGTCTTTTTAAAGTCTTCATCCTCATGTGTATGTTTGCAGCAGACAGTCTAAATGGTGCCTCATTTGAAGAATACTCCATTCTGGAATCTATAATAGGGATTGCTTAAATATCTGAAGATTTATTATGTTAATTTGTTGGCATACCAGCAAATCCCAAATTCATACTATTAGTGGAACAATAATAACTCAAATTATATTCATCAACTGACCTGTTTTGCTTTAGGTTCATCGGTTGACTCATAGACGTGTCACAAATCAAAAGGTCGAAATATTGTAGAAGTGCTTTCTTGAGTTCCATCCATGTCAATGTCACTGACTGGTTCCTTATTTGCAAAAACGCAACATATCAGGTTCTAGTGTTTCCCACAAAGTGGATCAAGGCGATATTCACCTTAGCAGCGTCGGTGGTGCAACCAACCTTGAAATATTGTTCAGCCAAAATCATCCACCCTCCGACATTCACTCCATCAAACTTTGGAAAATTCGTTTCCGTCAGTCTCGTTGTGGAAACATATTGTCTATCCTAAGTGGAGTTGCTCGTGAGTAACCTGTTGAATCATCCGAATAATCTGCAGTCTCATGACTTGATAAAGTTTGTAAATGTTCTTCAATAGATCCCATTTTTCTTTTCATCTATTCCCGCGTTTTGTTTACAGTCTTAACAAAAGCATCTATTGACACACGTAGGGAAACGTTTTTCGATTGCATATTGTCTACCATCTTGAGGATCGTCGGCTCTGATACCACTTGATACGCTCTTTAGAAGAATATGAGAAAAGAGACAGTTTCACCCAAAGATGAAGATCGGTAAGAATTGAAGAAGATGAGGAAAAAGATGAGCAACTACTCGTTCATTCAGAAAATATTATTACATATTCTCAGCATATTCTCTTTAGTATTATAACAACTGACAACTTGCCTAACTGGCTGGCCAGAGTTTAAGAAAGAAAAAAATTCTGTAAAAAAACAAAAAAAAAACAATAGAATAGAAAAGACAGTAAAAAAAAGAAAAATAAATGATATTAGGTTTGTAAACATATCTTTATGTCTGGACGGGAGCAACCCAAATCAGATCGGTTTGAGATTCAATTTTATAGCATACTTACTTTTTTCATTGTTAAATGGAAAATTAAAATGATAATTAATACAAAATGATTATAAAATTTATTTGTATACTCTATACATATCCACCTTTGTGGGTTTGTTGTATTATAAAGAAAAATGAAATTTTGAAGAACCCTCTTTAATCTTTATTAATTAATGTATTGCCGATTAATGGAAACCAATAAAACAAAAATAAGTTGATGGTCTGGCTTCATCATTTATTTTTTGCTTATGGTTTGTTTGGTTCGTCCGATGAAAAGACATTAGATATTAGGCATTATTCTTTTTATTTTAATTTGTTTGGTTTTTCTTTTTTCTTTTCATTGGGTTGGGTTGTTTTTAGTACGATCCAATTGAAATAAAAAAAACTTAAACGATAAATAGAGGCCCATTTGTTTCCAATAATGAATTTATTAGAGTTTCAACAAATATACCCAAATGTTTAACCGACCCAATTCGATAACTTAAAAAAAAGATAAACCCAGTGAAAAAAATAAAATAAGCCGAAAAATCCGACTCAAATTACGATTAAATATGAAAATATCACAGTTAGGTATTTGATTTTGTTTATTTAAAAAGAATTATGTAGAAACCTAATAAATGGATTCTAATTATAAATTTATTTTTATGTGTTCGGTTAGAGACAATCTACATTTATTTTGACATTTCAATAACTTCAATTATTTATTTATTTAATTATATATTTATTTGAGCTTGAATGGATGTTACGATTAATTAAAACCTCATTTAAACATCTTATATTAGACTAATCTTCCATTTCATCTTGAAGAAACAACATGCCGGAAGAAAAACCATTGACCCCGATGACCCAAGGTGTGGACAACCATACGAAGCCAAAGATGCTCGATGAAGATTTTTCTCTTGAAATTGGAATTCTACTCATTTAGAGTAGAGAATAATTTGATATTGTCATTTAAGCCTAATTCGTTGCAACAGTGAGTCATTTGAGTCTCTTTGTCTAAAATTGAATATTTATGTCATCAACACCTAAATTTATCCCTTTTATTTATTTACTCCCCAATTTCGAAGAAGAAAGTGTTACCTTTAAATGACTGAATATTTTGAATGGAGAACGTCTGTGGACAAGTACGCCAAACGATATTGTGTTACGGTTCTTTCATTTTTGTCACCAAACATTGTTTATTATAAACTCAAAATTTGTATTATATCAAAAACAAATGTGAATAATGGCGGTTCTTCAATGACTCCTAAAGGATGGTTGACTTTTGTTTATTAGTTAAGAGGAAAATGGACATTACTGTGAAGATTATATAGCCTTAGTCATGGTACACTTTTTGTCCTAGTCAAGACGACATGTGTCCAAATCTAGAAGACATGTGTACTATAGAACAAACTAATTAAAATAGTCGGCTAGGGTGGCAAAAACTATGGACAAAAAGACTATGTATTAAAGGACGCAGGTTCATATAATATCCTAATTCTATTTATTGGTGGGACTCATCAACATGCATGCTTCTCTTAAATCCTTCCAATCCTAGGTTTTGGTCCTATGCTCTAATTTCATAGTTCTAAGGTTCTAATTTTCTAGGTCCTAGATCTCGGTCTAGACCGAAGATGTTCTACTGTAGGGGAGAAATCCAATTACCAAACACAAACAAACAGACAGAAAAGAAAAGAGGCGGAATGAAAAAAAAAAAAATTTATAATAATAATAATAATAGCAAACAGATCCATATAATTATTACATACTAATAAATAGCAACAGGACATAGAAATAACATTTTTGTCAGTCAGTCATCAAGAGAATTCACTTGGACAAACATTTCTGTCCAATGAATTGATGAGAAGGAAAAAGAAAGGAAAAATGACAATCTAAGGATTGCTTGTTCTTAATCCACTTAAGAAGCCGAGCATCCCATGAGGTTCTTATCTCTCCCGTCAACCTCATCGTCATGATGCCACGATTAAACGCACGCTCCAACCCCTGAATTGGCAATGCCACCGAGATAGGAGTATACCTATTCTCGAAAGAGGACCTCTTTCCGGCCTTCCATCTTGGAAGCGGCAACGTAGCAATGCCCTCGCCGCCGTCAATTCTAAGCCTAAGCGAGCTGTAATGGAAGACGATTGAACTTTTCGGATCCCGGTTCTCTCGCCTAATCATTATAGTCATGTTGACCACGTACTTGCTGCCCTCGTCCAAGAACCCAAAATCGTTCAGCACCGCTTTCACCAAGCCTACCGTCGGTGGCTTGGTGATATACAGGGATACGATTATATAGAATCCCGATACTACGGCCAAGATACTTAAGGTTCCCATCAATATTCCGGTCCAGAATACCATTTGTTTCAGAACTTTTGTTCTCATGGTTGTTGTAATTGCCATGTAGTAGTAGTAGTAAGTATACTGTATGTATGTATGTAGTATGTTTTTTTTTCTTAAGAATCTCGTGTGTTTGTTTGTTTGTTTGTTTGTTTCATCGGGGCTGGCTTCTATTTATAACCTTCCAATTATTCTTTACTTAAACCACCCTCAACATCAAAGCGAGGCATATTCTGCCTTCCAATCAAAGCAAAGCATCCCTACTAATTTGGACTGTAAATTTTTTGAAAAATTGATCCGGGGAAGAAGAAGTATAAAAGAACCCCTATTCTCTCTTGGTTTTTTAAATTAAGTCCATCTACTATAATTATATCTAAATAACTTTCCAATCTTTTAATAAGCTTTTCTTTTTTCTCCAATTAAATACAACTTATTATTTTATTATAAAAATAATAACTTAAAAAAAATATTTTATTATTTTAAAATTAAATCATTAAGTTTTAATTAAATTACAATAAAATGAATGAGCATAATCAATAAATACATCCTGTTCAATTGCCCAATAGTGTCATTGCTTTGACATACCCCCGCCCGCTAGGAATCAAAACCCCTCATGCCCTTTTTTTTTTTTTTTTTTCTTTTTTTACCCTGCTCTCGTAAAATAAATATAAATGTTTTCTTTCAAACAAAAAAAAAAGAGACAATTTTATTGTTATCATATTTATTTATTTTTATAAAATAATAGAACTAATATAAAACATAATTCATAAATGATAACTACTCAAGTTATATTTAAAAAAAAAAAAAAAAACTAATCTAAAAAAATGATACATACCTCAATATTTGAATAATAGATAATAATATTAATCTGTCGAAATGCCCCGTGGTTATGTAATTGGCATGATATACCTGTTCAAATCATCATTGCCTAGGTTTTTATAAATTTGTTACCTCAAAATTAAAAGAAAACAAATCAAATATATATATATATACATAGAGAGAGAGAGATTTCTCAATTTGGCAATTTTAAGGAGAGGATTGGGTGACTTTGGATGCTTGGAGGAGCCTCTATGTATATATATATATGGGGAAAGAACAACGTGGCTGGCGGCTTTAATAAATTAAGATGCCATTTTCAAATAATCTATAAACAAACAAAACCCAAAAGGCAGCGTCCTCGTTGGTTGGTTGGTCCGTCGGTGGTTCCTTTTTTTTAATATTCTTAATACTTGTGGAGGAATACTCACCAGATGGGTCATGTCGGATTTGATATCAGTCGATGCCCAATAATTATTTATTTTTTAAAAATTAAATACATTTTTTTAATTATCTTTTTTATTCCTTATAATATCTTTGATTTTCACAATGCTCAAATTTATCATTTAAAAATAATATATTATTAAAATGTTTTAATGAATTATCAAAAGATAACAAGAGTTTGTTTGTTGACAGAGTGGGCCAAGGTAACCTCTTGAGTCCCTTTAATATAAATGATACTCTTTATTATATATGTTTTAAAGAATGAGATGATATATCTCATTCCTTTCTCACAAAATATATCAAATATCTGTTAAATTTTTATATATTAAAGTTTATTAATTATAAAATAAAATAAAAACAATTTGAAAAATAATTCAAGATATGACGTCCTATTCTTATTTCTTCATTGTAAATGGATCATATTATTTGAAATTAATATATATATATATATATATATATAAATTATAATTGTTATGTATATGGTGCATATTTTATAAGATATATACTTATTATTATTATTATTATTTAATATTAAATTTACAAAATAATCATACAATTTAATTACTAAAATAAATTATACAAATTTGATTGGTGAGCTGCTAAGTATCTTCTTTTCTTATCAAAAGAATTATAATGTATGAATATTTTATCAAACACTTTAACTTTTATAAAGCAGATACCAAGCTTGTATGTCCAACTTACACGTCGCCTCCTCCAAAATATTTTAATTGATTTATTTTATTTTATTTTATAAATTAATTACACAAATTTAAATTCAATTTTAATTGTTTAAAATATCTAAAATGTTTCTAAATTTAAGAACACGTATGAATAGACTTATAAAGGAGAGAATTGCCCAATTATAAAATAACCATCATAATTAAACAAATACAATAGTTAAAAGAAATTAATTGGCAACAATTTAATGTTTTAACTTAACTTTATAGAATGTTTTTTTAGTAATCTCTTCATTACTAAAGACGATAATGAACCAATCGAAGCGGGAAATACGTTTACAATCTCGTTATTTTTATTATTATTCCTTTACCGTTCGTTTTTTTAGAAATTCACGCGGAACACCTTTATATCATAATCTAAAAAAAATTTAAAAAAAAATTATATAAACAAAATTTTAATATTACATAATAACATATTGAAAATTTGTATTATTATAAAATATAAACTTAAAATTCTTATAAAATATAATAAATAAATAAATATATGGGTGATGTTATATATTTAGTTATGTTTATTAATATTTGGGGCAAAATCTAAGTGAGAGCGTGGAGTCTCCTCCTATTTAGTTATGTTATATATGATTTATTTCGTACATTTTGCTCAATGAGAAAATGAGTTACCGGGAAACTTCCCGGATAAAAGATTTTCGCTTTGTAATTCCTTTCTCTTAGGGAATCTCGACTAGACGAGTGAACAAGGTTGACGCTACGAAAAAAAAGTAATTGCAACTGTAATGAATGAACTTATTTCTTATTATAAGCCTATTTGACTCGTGGACCGAGGAGAAAGGGGGCTCCGCGGGAAGAGGATTGTACCCCGAGAGAAGCAGAAAAACTTGTTATATGCCCGGTTCTCATCCCTATCAACTACCGATCAAATTAAGAAAAAACACCCCTAAACAGGACAATTTAAATCAAATATTATAATTGGTATCCCTCAAGGGCCTTAACCCAAACAAAAAAAAAATGTTATTAAATTTGTACAAAAGAAATAATGTGTGGAAATTTATTCAATATATTTTTTCTAAAGAATTTATTTAAATAAATTATAAAAAAAAACTTATAATATATTTATTAATGATATTATTTAATTTATTAATTAAAATATTGAAATAATATTTACTTTTAAAATTATATTATATATTAATATTTTAAATAATAATTTGAATGTCAATTATTTAAAATATGTTTAAAAACATACAAATAATTATTCAAATAAAATTAGTTAAATTTGTTGTTATAAAGTTATAAATTTATTTTAAAAATATAAATTAAGTTAGTTAAATATGATAAATATGAAATTTTATATTTTTAAAATATTAGATAAGAATTTATACCTAATAATTTAATTAAGTATATGATATTTTTTATTATATATAATTAAAAGTAGTGAAATTTTTTTATAATAAAATAAAGTTTTTTATTAAAAATATTTTATTAACTTTTAAAATTTTAGTGTGATTTAAGATTTTTTTAAAATGATTTAGTGATATACAAATATTAATAAATTATTACTTGAATACTTTTTTATGAAAAAATATTAGAATTGATATATTATTAATTTTATATTTAATATAATTAAAAGTAGTTTGAGATTTTTTAGGTTAAAATATATTCATAAAATTATTCACTATTACATTTTTTTGAATTAATATATTTTATAAATTAGATTTTTATTTATTTAATAAAATTAATTTAATCTTCTTATTTTATAAATTATATTTTTTTTTGTTAGGTAAAGTTTCTTATTAACTTGTAAAATTTTGAATAATTTAAGATTTTTTTTAAATAATTTGATGATAAAAAATTAAATATGTGTTCAATTATTAAGAGACTAAGAGACGTGGTAATTTGATAATATTAGTGTAAATGTTGATAATTTGAGTAAGAAAATGAGAAAGCAGGTGAAAAATGTGAGTAAAAATTATAAATATATATTATTATATTATTAAAATTAAAATAAAATTATTATAATATATTTATTATAAATAATTAATAAATTAAAATATTAATAAGTAATTAATAAAAGTAATATCAAAAATAATTATTAATATATTCAAATTTCTATTCATATAGTTTATTTATTTTTTATTTATTTATTTATATTTTATTTTAATTTATATTATTTAAGTTAATATTTTTTAAATTGTATTTTGTATGTTTAATTTTAATTATAAATAATATATTTATAAAATTAAATAATTTATTAATTAAATAAAAATGTAATAGGTTTAGAAAAGGTTAATGTTAGTAGTTTATGTCATTGATTAATTGTGTTTATGTGGTTTCGTGTGTATACTTTTACTAGTGTCGTGTTTATACTTGTATCGTGTCTATACTCGTATTGTGTCCGTGTTGACACGTAACCGTATTACGATTGTATAAACTCATAATCGTGTCGTCTCGTGCTTGTATCGTGTCAACTCAAGACTCGAGTGATATAATATTGTATTGTGTCGTTAAGTACAAATATCGTATTGGATTGTGTCGGTTCGTATTTATTCAACCCATTGTCCAGCTCTACTTGTGACAAAGAGTTTTTGTTATAGAGACCCTCTTATTCTTGTTTGGAGGATGATAAACTCTTTCACCTTCAAACTTTATCTGGGGTAATAGTGGAAGAGGAGGAAAGAAAGTCAAATGGACCGCTCTCTGCAAACCGAAGGACGAGGGAGGCATCGACTTGAAGAACTGTATCGAGTGGAATAAGGCTCTAACCTTCAAGCATCTGTGGGCTTTGGAGCGCAATCAGGAGTCACTATGGATCAAATGGGTGCATACGAGATTTATGAAACACGAAACCAGCATCTGGACCTGCAAAATTCACGAAGGTATGAGCTGGTCTCTAAAAAAGATTCTTAAACTAAGAAGCGATATTGTAGATCTTTATGACATCCGACTAGGGGACGGGAAAGGCACTCTATTCTGGCACGACCCTTGGTTTGAAAACCAGTCCATCATCGACAAGGAGCAGTTTCAAAATACTCGTATCAGAAGGGACTGCGCAAAAGCGAAAATCAGAGACATCAAATACGGGAATTGGAACTTGCTCTTGAGAAGAATTCCAGAAGGAAAGAGGATACTTGATCATATAAGTAACATACAACTACACGACAGACCGGATATTCATGAATGGAAAGCTAGGACAATGGGAAGCTGGTATTGAAGAAAATATGGGAGGTAATCCGGGAAAAAGCGCAGAAAGTAGAATGGGCTCCTCTTGTATGGTCAACAAAGATTATCCCTCGACACTAGTTCATCATATGGCTCGCCTTCTGGGAAAGACTCAACACACGTGATCGTATCAGTAAGTATATGAGCATCCCGGACGCGAGCTGCCTTCTATGCATAGGAAATGAAGAAACCATAGATCACCTATTTGGGAGCTGTTGTATTGCTTCGGAGCTTTGGGACAGATTCTATAAAAGTCTGGAGCTGATCAGTTTCCCGAGCGAATGGAATGAAATCAAAGAAGCGGCACTACTCAAAGCCAAGGGAAATAGATTTGCAACAAGCGTGTTCAAGTGCGGCTTTGGAGCAGTGGTGTATAACATTTGGCAAGAACGGAATGCAAGGGTATATGACAGAACCCGCAGGAACATTGACGAGTTATGGAAAGATATTGTATCGGATTGCAGCGCCCTCGCGGGAACGTGGAGAGGAATTCCAAGCACGGAGCAGAACTGGAATATCTGCAGGAACTGAAATTTACCGTTTTTTAAACTCACTAGAATTGAAAGCATTGTAAACAGATAATTCATTTACGTTTTTAGCTTTTATTCAGAATGTTACGACTTCAAAATCATTCTAGGCCTGTCTAGAATGATCTCTTAAACTCGTGGTTTTTTTCCGTTTTTGGGAATTTTTAATGAAATGACGCTAAGTCGTTTTCCCCAAAAAAAAAAAAAAAACTCTTTCACCTTCTTCTTTTATCACCATTGTAGATTCTTGAAAAGGCTTCTTCTGTCTGGTCCTCTCTCGACATTCTGAAGTATTGTAAATGATTTATAAACGTCTAGTCATGGATCTTGCATGAGTATTTGATCTTTGACATACTTGTATTTATCAACAAGCCCCATCAGAAATTGAAGAAGCTTAGGTTCTTCATCATCTTGAAGCATTTCCACTTCAAAAAGCATCCATCATAATTAACTCGAATTCCTTTACATTTGCATCTTCTTAGAGGTTTTAACCCCATCATCTCATCCCATAACAATCTTACCTTTGAATAGTATTATTTTAAGTCAAGGTCACCTTGTTGGACGAAGTTAATATCCCTTTGAAGGTTGTACCTCCTCGGACCATTGTTGCCTTCATATCTGGACTTGATATCAAGCCACAGATCACGACTGGTTTTCTTGGATTGAAATCTTCTTCCAATTCTTGCCTCTATCGTATTCATAATCCATGCCCTAACTAAGGCATCAACAATACCCCATTGGTTTGCATCTTCTTGTTCTTTTAGTTCTGGATATGAACCATCAATAAAATCTATCTTAATTTTCGCTTGAAGAGCTAGCCTAATACTTAGACTCCATCCGAAATAAGTTTTCCTTCCAGTAAGAATGATTGAGGTAATATTTAGGTATGGATGATCGGCGGCTGGATGTATACGAAGAAGATGATTGTTGTATTTCATTTAAGTAGTTGTTTGGTTAGGGTTTTGGTTTGGATTCAGGGTGTTAGGGTTAGGGATTTGAGTCATATTTGGTGTATAAGTTGGAATCGAAACTCTATTTGACTCTAAAACCATCGGCCTAAGAGTAGTATACATTTCTGCTGGAATTTTAGGAAGTTGAGGTTCAGAACTTACATTGTTATCTGAATATCCAGAAACCATGTCTTACTTTGATAGAATCGGTAGATCGTCTTCTTCTTCGCTTAGATTTGCTCTGATACCATGAACAAATCGATCGGAGATCGATTTGATAAAATATGTAACTGGAGATTAAGAATGCAAAAAGATGACAAGAATGGAGAAATTGAGAAAAGTGAAAATAACCCGATTAAGGGATTTCTCATTATTCAGTCCTTATTTATATTGTCTCAATTACAAAATGAATATTAAACTATTATCTACAATTTAAATAATTCCTTAGACTTATATTCGTTATAATGTAAGAATGAAAGTTAATTACTATAACTAATCAATACCAAAATAACTAATGCAATTAATTAACTGTCTTAATAAATACTTGACAATTAATTAATCATAACAACTTTGTTAAACAATATTTAGAGATAAAATAACTTATTATTTTATTTCTTCAAAATTGTCAAGGCCCAAGAACTCCAAATCAATAAGGTAGGATTTTTTGTATGACGATTCTTTTATTTTTTACTAATATAATAATTTGAGTAAAATAAATGAATGTTCTTTTATCACGAATTACATAATAAGAAGATATGTTGAGACTTTATGTATAAAATGATCATTTATTTCAACTTTAAAATAATGTTTATTTTATGATGTAATCTCCTTGAATATTTATAATGTGTATCAACTTAAAAATTTATGCTCATTATTACAAACTAGCATGTATCCCGTGAATTTGCACGAGTAATAATATAAAAAATCGTGAAAAAAATATAACGGTAAATTTTTTATGGGCGGGTCAACCCACAATCCGACCCAAGTATCAATTTACTCTCACATATATCCAAATTAACCACAGTTCTCGACCCGACAATCCGGACACTTTAAAAATTAAGCATCATTATATATATATATATATTAGTTAGTTAAAAAGTTGAACTTATATTGTTAAAATGTCACGCGTTTATCAAATTTTGGGTTGAATTTAAAACATAAAGTGTTATTAGCCTAGTTGGTTAAAAGGTTGTACTTGTTTTGTTAGGTTGCAAGTTTGAACCATACCTATAGCATTTTTAATTTTATTTTTAACCGTTTTAAGTTTATAGGCGGGTCAACCCACAATCCGACCCAAGTATTCATTTACTCTCACATATATCCAAATTAACCACAGCTCTCGACCCGGCAATCCGGACACTTTAAAAATTAAGCATCATTATATATATATATAGATTAGTTAGTTAAAAAGTTGAACTTATATTGTTAAAATGTCACGCATTTATCAAATTTTGTGTTGAATTTAAAATATAAAGTGTTATTAGCCTAGTTGGTTAAAAGGTTATACTTCTTTTGTTATGTTGCAAGTTCGAACCATACCTATAGCATTTTTAATTTTATTTTTAACCGTTTTAAGTTTATGGGCGGGTCCACCCACAATCCGACCCAAGTATCCATTTACTCTCACATATATCCAAATTAACCACAGCTCTCGACCCGGCAATCCGAACACTTTAAAAATTAAGCATCATCATATATATATATATATATTTGATATTAATTGGTTGTGAAATTATTTATATTGATTATGTTTATTACATGGTTAAATTTATTAGAAAATTATGTTTATATATGGATTGAATGATTACTTTTTTATAAAATTTATTTAAACTAGTTATAATTGTTAAATTAAAATTCGTTGTTAATTTATAAATGTTTATCTGAATGTTTTATAGGTTTTAAAGAGTTGAGAATAATGTTTTATAGGTTTTGAATAGTTGAACAGATTAGAAACAAGAAGTAAGAGAAATTTGTTTAGTTGAACCCAAAAACAAGAAGGAAGAGAAATTGTTATAAATTTTGGGAATGATATTTTATTTTTATTGGTTATGTTAATAAATCCCTTTTATTATTTTATATTTAAATATAATCAAATTTTATTATAATAATATTTTGATGTAATTATACTTTTACAGTAATATAAATTATTTTGTGTTATTTATATAGTACAAATATTTTGTTAAATGGTTTAATTTATTTTTTTTAAATATAAATTTTAATGTTTATTTTCTAGATTATTGCATTAACTACGGTAAATTTACCGCAATTAAAAGTTTTCTGTTAAAATTCTTGATCAATAAAGACGGTAAAAATACTACAGTTAATCTATAACGGCAGTTTTATAAAATACAGTTAAAGACTATTAACTAAGGGCAGTAAAATTACCGCAATTAATAGTTTATAACTACGGTTTATAAAACTGCAGTTAAAGACTATTTACTACGATAATTTTACCGCAGTCAACCGTAGTTAAAATTTTCGTTGTTAAAAAAATGTTACTGCGGTAAAGTTATTGCAGTAAGAGACTATTAACTACGGTTTTTAAAATCGCAGTTAGAGGCTATTAACTGCGGTTTATTAAACCGTCATTGTAGACTATTAACTATAGTATTTAAACCGCAATTAATAGACTTTAATTACGTGAAATTATCTTTTAACGGAGATTTTAACCGCCTTTAAATATTACTTTTTTACTAGTGACGCTTCCCACGAGACTCTGATGTTTGAATTTACAACCTTAATAAATGTTTATTATTATATTTAATTAAATATATTAAATTATTTTTATTAAATATAATACAAAATTATTATATAATATTATATATTTTTGATATACATAAAATATATCAATTTAAATAAAAGTAAAAATTGTTTCTTACTTAGCCGAATCTGGCTAAGAAGCTACCCAACAAAGTGTTTCCAAGAAAGGACTTTGTTAAGTTTTAACTTGTTGATTAGATTCAAATCAAACAAGCCTTTAGTCATAGTGTATTTATATAATCTCATTTGAGATTTACTAAATTTTTAAATAATAATTTTTGGGGGATGTAATATTTTTTCAGATTTCTGTAATCTTTTATATGACATTGCATCACTCAAAAACTATTATTTAATAATTTAGTAATTTATGTAAATCTCAAATGAGATTATATAAATACAATATTACTAAGGACTTGTTTGATTTGAAACTAATCACCCAAGTTAATTTAATAAATGTGGTAATATATATATATATATATATATTTATTGTTGTATGTCTTACAAATTTTACTATTTGATCTTTTAGTTATTTATTATTAAAATATTTTGATAAAATATTATTAATAATGAGATTTTGATTATTTTTTTAATAAATATAAATAAACTATAACAAACAAGGCATAAGACATAGTAATTGTTGAAATCTTATCAAAGAAACTATTTAAATGATTATAAAAACATGCTGGTATAATGCTAAAAAAACAATTATGGAGTCTAAGAGCATTATATTCATTTTCTCTCTTCTTTCTCTTTTGATGCGTGAGAGTTTTTTTCATTATAAATAATTCAATTATTAATAAATCATTACAAATCAAGTTAATTTTATCTTGATATCATCTAAAATTGTTTGGTAGAAACTGAATTATGAATATTCTTTTGCTTATTTATATTTAATTCTTAAATAAATTATTTTACTATATTACAGTAATATCATGTACGATTGAAATACCAGCTACTTATTATCAAGAGAGTGTTAAAGGTATGTATGAATTATCAAATTATAATTATTATATTATTTAATATTTGATATAGATATATAATATAATTTGATTTTGTAATAATTATCTTCAATGTATCAAAATCAAACAAATTGTGATCAAATGATCCAAATATTCAAACAAATTAATACAAATTGTTTTTGTTTAGATATTGGCAAAGGAAAGGAGATAGAAGAACGCACAAATATGTCCTGGTGCGATTTTTCCCAACCATGCAATGGTGCAAGATTACCCAGTTGTTCTTGCTGTAGAAAACCCGGTATAAAATTTAATATGTGTTACACAAGGTATAGCGATTGCATGCATCAATGTGCATGAATGTATGTAGATTTTAAATTCTAAATATTAGATTTAGAATTATCAAGATTGTCTAAAATAAAATAAACAATTTAAACTCTCAAATTTTATTGTCGAGAATCTTTTAAAAAAATATTAATTATCAATTAGAAAAGATCATATATAATTTGGAGTATTTTTCAAAGATATCTTCATTATTATCTTTTTATTTGTCATTTATTATTGTTACTATCAATGAATGACTTGATCTATTGTTGTTTAAGTTTTAAAGTGTCCGGATTGTCGAGTCGAGAGAATAGTGGTTAATTTGGATATATACGTGAGAAGAAATGGATATTTGGGTCGGATTGTGGGTTTACCGCTCATATGCTTAAAACGGTTAAAAATAAAATTAAAAATGTTATAGGTATGTTTTGAACTTGTAACCTAACAAAAGAAGTACAACCCTTTAACCAACTAAGCTAATAACACTTTATATTTTAAATTCAACACCAAATTTGATGAACGCGGTACATTTTAACAATATAAGTTCAATTTAACTAACTAATCTATATATATAATGATGCTTAATTTTTAAAGTGTCCGAATTGTCGGGTCGAGAGCTATGGTTAATTTGTATATATATGTGAGAGTAAATGAATATTTGGGTCGGATTGTGGGTTGACTCATCCATACGCTTAAAACGATTAAAAATAAAATTAAAATATATATATGTATATAATGATGCTTAATTTTTAAAGTGTCCGAATTACCGAGTCGGGAGTTATGGTTAATTTGGATATATATATATATATATATATATATATATATATATATATATATATATATATATATATATATATATATATATATATATATATATATATATATATATATATATATATATATATATATATATATATATATATATATATATATATGAGAAAATGGATATTTAAGTCGGATTGTGGGTTGACCCATCATACGCTTAAAACGGTTAAAAATAAAATTAAAAATGCAATAGGTATGTTTCAAACTTGCAACATAACAAAAACAAGTATAATCTTTTAACCAACTAGACTAATAACATTTTATATTTTAAATTTAATATTAAATTTGATAAACAGGGACATTTTAATAATATAAGTTTAACTTTTTAATTAACTAATTTACATATATATAATAATGCTTAATTTTTAAAATGTCTAAATTTCCGGATTGAGACCTGTGGTTAAAACTGCGGTTATTTTTTTTCAATTTAAAAATATAATGGAAGCATCTATAAAGACAGTTGTGACCAACTCAATTTTATAAATGAACAATTACATCTAAATAAGTCAATAAATAAAATATTTTTTATTTGAAAAATTGCCGGAGTACAAAATATAATATTCTATATTCTGAATCAGATTATATTTAAGAGATGAAATTTTAATAAATTTAACTAATAATAATATGTTTGTAAAAATCTCTTATAGATTGAGAATGGATTGACAGTGAAGACCATAAGAGATGCCTCATACTAAATTAATTACTTTATAATATTTTATATTGAAAATTTAATATATATATATATATAATTTTGATAGATAAATATAAATTAATTACAAATTTGGTGTTGAAATTGGGTCAGACTAAGAAAAAAAAATAAAAGTCATTGCAATTACATTATTTGTAATACAAGTCAGGTCCAAATCAAAACCCTCCAAATATCTTCTCTTGTTTTGGAAAATAACAGAATGAGCTTTAACTTACAATCCTTTCATTATTTTTTTGAAAAATCCACCCACTCTTAGTGAAGGATCTAATAAAACTAGACTGTGTTGTTATTGATGATCCATCACAATCATTATTTGTCGAAAGAGATTATGGGTACATATGCAATCCTATCACACTTGTAAAGAGAGCAAGTGCAGACTTAATAGCATTACATGGGATGATTCCTCTATAGTAGAACTAAATGACTGAGGTCTTTTTAAAGTCTTCATCCTCATGTGTATGTTTGCAGCAGACAGTCTAAATGGTGCCTCATTTGAAGAATACTCCATTCTGGAATCTATAATAGGGATTGCTTAAATATCTGAAGATTTATTATGTTAATTTGTTGGCATACCAGCAAATCCCAAATTCATACTATTAGTGGAACAATAATAACTCAAATTATATTCATCAACTGACCTGTTTTGCTTTAGGTTCATCGGTTGACTCATAGACGTGTCACAAATCAAAAGGTCGAAATATTGTAGAAGTGCTTTCTTGAGTTCCATCCATGTCAATGTCACTGACTGGTTCCTTATTTGCAAAAACGCAACATATCAGGTTCTAGTGTTTCCCACAAAGTGGATCAAGGCGATATTCACCTTAGCAGCGTCGGTGGTGCAACCAACCTTGAAATATTGTTCAGCCAAAATCATCCACCCTCCGACATTCACTCCATCAAACTTTGGAAAATTCGTTTCCGTCAGTCTCGTTGTGGAAACATATTGTCTATCCTAAGTGGAGTTGCTCGTGAGTAACCTGTTGAATCATCCGAATAATCTGCAGTCTCATGACTTGATAAAGTTTGTAAATGTTCTTCAATAGATCCCATTTTTCTTTTCATCTATTCCCGCGTTTTGTTTACAGTCTTAACAAAAGCATCTATTGATACACGTAGGGAAACGTTTTTCGATTGCATATTGTCTACCATCTTGAGGATCGTCGGCTCTGATACCACTTGATACGCTCTTTAGAAGAATATGAGAAAAGAGACAGTTTCACCCAAAGATGAAGATCGGTAAGAATTGAAGAAGATGAGGAAAAAGATGAGCAACTACTCGTTCATTCAGAAAATATTATTACATATTCTCAGCATATTCTCTTTAGTATTATAACAACTGACAACTTGCCTAACTGGCTGGCCAGAGTTTAAGAAAGAAAAAAATTCTGTAAAAAAACAAAAAAAAAACAATAAAATAGAAAAGACAGTAAAAAAAAGAAAAATAAATGATATTAGGTTTGTAAACATATCTTTATGTCTGGACGGGAGCAACCCAAACCAGATCGGTTTGAGATTCAATTTTCTAGCATACTTACTTTTTTCATTGTTAAATGGAAAATTAAAATGATAATTAATACAAAATGATTATAAAATTTATTTGTATACTCTATACATATCCACCTTTGTGGGTTTGTTGTATTATAAAGAAAAATGAAATTTTGAAGAACCCTCTTTAATCTTTATTAATTAATGTATTGCCGATTAATGGAAACCAATAAAACAAAAATAAGTTGATGGTCTGGCTTCATCATTTATTTTTTGCTTATGGTTTGTTTGGTTCGTCCGATGAAAAGACATTAGATATTAGGCATTATTCTTTTTATTTTAATTTGTTTGGTTTTTCTTTTTTCTTTTCATTGGGTTGGGTTGTTTTTAGTACGATCCAATTGAAATAAAAAAAAACTTAAACGATAAATAGAGGCCCATTTGTTTCCAATAATGAATTTATTAGAGTTTCAACAAATATACCCAAATGTTTAACCGACCCAATTCGATAACTTAAAAAAAAGATAAACCCAGTGAAAAAAATAAAATAAGCCGAAAAATCCGACTCAAATTACGATTAAATATGAAAATATCACAGTTAGGTATTTGATTTTGTTTATTTAAAAAGAATTATGTAGAAACCTAATAAATGGATTCTAATTATAAATTTATTTTTATGTGTTCGGTTAGAGACAATCTACATTTATTTTGACATTTCAATAACTTCAATTATTTATTTATTTAATTATATATTTATTTGAGCTTGAATGGATGTTACGATTAATTAAAACCTCATTTAAACATCTTATATTAGACTAATCTTCCATTTCATCTTGAAGAAACAACATGCCGGAAGAAAAACCATTGACCCCGATGACCCAAGGTGTGGACAACCATACGAAGCCAAAGATGCTCGATGAAGATTTTTCTCTTGAAATTGGAATTCTACTCATTTAGAGTAGAGAATAATTTGATATTGTCATTTAAGCCTAATTCGTTGCAACAGTGAGTCATTTGAGTCTCTTTGTCTAAAATTGAATATTTATGTCATCAACACCTAAATTTATCCCTTTTATTTATTTACTCCCCAATTTCGAAGAAGAAAGTGTTACCTTTAAATGACTGAATATTTTGAATGGAGAACGTCTGTGGACAAGTACGCCAAACGATATTGTGTTACGGTTCTTTCATTTTTGTCACCAAACATTGTTTATTATAAACTCAAAATTTGTATTATATCAAAAACAAATGTGAATAATGGCGGTTCTTCAATGACTCCTAAAGGATGGTTGACTTTTGTTTATTAGTTAAGAGGAAAATGGACATTACTGTGAAGATTATATAGCCTTAGTCATGGTACACTTTTTGTCCTAGTCAAGACGACATGTGTCCAAATCTAGAAGACATGTGTACTATAGAACAAACTAATTAAAATAGTCGGCTAGGGTGGCAAAAACTATGGACAAAAAGACTATGTATTAAAGGACGCAGGTTCATATAATATCCTAATTCTATTTATTGGTGGGACTCATCAACATGCATGCTTCTCTTAAATCCTTCCAATCCTAGGTTTTGGTCCTATGCTCTAATTTCATAGTTCTAAGGTTCTAATTTTCTAGGTCCTAGATCTCGGTCTAGACCGAAGATGTTCTACTGTAGGGGAGAAATCCAATTACCAAACACAAACAAACAGACAGAAAAGAAAAGAGGCGGAATGAAAAAAAAAAAAATTTATAATAATAATAATAATAGCAAACAGATCCATATAATTATTACATACTAATAAATAGCAACAGGACATAGAAATAACATTTTTGTCAGTCAGTCATCAAGAGAATTCACTTGGACAAACATTTCTGTCCAATGAATTGATGAGAAGGAAAAAGAAAGGAAAAATGACAATCTAAGGATTGCTTGTTCTTAATCCACTTAAGAAGCCGAGCATCCCATGAGGTTCTTATCTCTCCCGTCAACCTCATCGTCATGATGCCACGATTAAACGCACGCTCCAACCCCTGAATTGGCAATGCCACCGAGATAGGAGTATACCTATTCTCGAAAGAGGACCTCTTTCCGGCCTTCCATCTTGGAAGCGGCAACGTAGCAATGCCCTCGCCGCCGTCAATTCTAAGCCTAAGCGAGCTGTAATGGAAGACGATTGAACTTTTCGGATCCCGGTTCTCTCGCCTAATCATTATAGTCATGTTGACCACGTACTTGCTGCCCTCGTCCAAGAACCCAAAATCGTTCAGCACCGCTTTCACCAAGCCTACCGTCGGTGGCTTGGTGATATACAGGGATACGATTATATAGAATCCCGATACTACGGCCAAGATACTTAAGGTTCCCATCAATATTCCGGTCCAGAATACCATTTGTTTCAGAACTTTTGTTCTCATGGTTGTTGTAATTGCCATGTAGTAGTAGTAGTAAGTATACTGTATGTATGTATGTAGTATGTTTTTTTTTCTTAAGAATCTCGTGTGTTTGTTTGTTTGTTTGTTTGTTTCATCGGGGCTGGCTTCTATTTATAACCTTCCAATTATTCTTTACTTAAACCACCCTCAACATCAAAGCGAGGCATATTCTGCCTTCCAATCAAAGCAAAGCATCCCTACTAATTTGGACTGTAAATTTTTTGAAAAATTGATCCGGGGAAGAAGAAGTATAAAAGAACCCCTATTCTCTCTTGGTTTTTTAAATTAAGTCCATCTACTATAATTATATCTAAATAACTTTCCAATCTTTTAATAAGCTTTTCTTTTTTCTCCAATTAAATACAACTTATTATTTTATTATAAAAATAATAACTTAAAAAAAATATTTTATTATTTTAAAATTAAATCATTAAGTTTTAATTAAATTACAATAAAATGAATGAGCATAATCAATAAATACATCCTGTTCAATTGCCCAATAGTGTCATTGCTTTGACATACCCCCGCCCGCTAGGAATCAAAACCCCTCATGCCCTTTTTTTTTTTTTTTTTTTTCTTTTTTTACCCTGCTCTCGTAAAATAAATATAAATGTTTTCTTTCAAACAAAAAAAAAAGAGACAATTTTATTGTTATCATATTTATTTATTTTTATAAAATAATAGAACTAATATAAAACATAATTCATAAATGATAACTACTCAAGTTATATTTAAAAAAAAAAAAAAAACTAATCTAAAAAAATGATACATACCTCAATATTTGAATAATAGATAATAATATTAATCTGTCGAAATGCCCCGTGGTTATGTAATTGGCATGATATACCTGTTCAAATCATCATTGCCTAGGTTTTTATAAATTTGTTACCTCAAAATTAAAAGAAAACAAATCAAATATATATATATATACATAGAGAGAGAGAGATTTCTCAATTTGGCAATTTTAAGGAGAGGATTGGGTGACTTTGGATGCTTGGAGGAGCCTCTATGTATATATATATATGGGGAAAGAACAACGTGGCTGGCGGCTTTAATAAATTAAGATGCCATTTTCAAATAATCTATAAACAAACAAAACCCAAAAGGCAGCGTCCTCGTTGGTTGGTTGGTCCGTCGGTGGTTCCTTTTTTTTAATATTCTTAATACTTGTGGAGGAATACTCACCAGATGGGTCATGTCGGATTTGATATCAGTCGATGCCCAATAATTATTTATTTTTTAAAAATTAAATACATTTTTTTAATTATCTTTTTTATTCCTTATAATATCTTTGATTTTCACAATGCTCAAATTTATCATTTAAAAATAATATATTATTAAAATGTTTTAATGAATTATCAAAAGATAACAAGAGTTTGTTTGTTGACAGAGTGGGCCAAGGTAACCTCTTGAGTCCCTTTAATATAAATGATACTCTTTATTATATATGTTTTAAAGAATGAGATGATATATCTCATTCCTTTCTCACAAAATATATCAAATATCTGTTAAATTTTTATATATTAAAGTTTATTAATTATAAAATAAAATAAAAACAATTTGAAAAATAATTCAAGATATGACGTCCTATTCTTATTTCTTCATTGTAAATGGATCATATTATTTGAAATTAATATATATATATATATATATATATAAATTATAATTGTTATGTATATGGTGCATATTTTATAAGATATATACTTATTATTATTATTATTATTTAATATTAAATTTACAAAATAATCATACAATTTAATTACTAAAATAAATTATACAAATTTGATTGGTGAGCTGCTAAGTATCTTCTTTTCTTATCAAAAGAATTATAATGTATGAATATTTTATCAAACACTTTAACTTTTATAAAGCAGATACCAAGCTTGTATGTCCAACTTACACGTCGCCTCCTCCAAAATATTTTAATTGATTTATTTTATTTTATTTTATAAATTAATTACACAAATTTAAATTCAATTTTAATTGTTTAAAATATCTAAAATGTTTCTAAATTTAAGAACACGTATGAATAGACTTATAGACGAGAGAGTTGCCCAATTATAAAATAACCATCATAATTAAAAAAATACAATAGTTAAAAGAAATTAATTGGCAACAATTTAATGTTTTAACTTAACTTTATAGAATGTTTTTTTTTAGTAATCTCTTCATTACTAAAGACGATAATGAACCAATCGAAGCGGGAAATACGTTTACAATCTCGTTATTTTTATTATTATTCCTTTACCGTTCGTTTTTTTGAGAAATTCACGCGGAACACCTTTATATCATAATCTAAAAAAAATTTAAAAAAAAAATTATATAAACAAAATTTTAATATTACATAATAACATATTGAAAATTTGTATTATTATAAAATATAAACTTAAAATTCTTATAAAATATAATAAATAAATAAATATATGGGTGATGTTATATATTTAGTTATGTTTATTAATATTTGGGGCAAAATCTAAGTGAGAGCGTGGAGTCTCCTCCCATTTAGTTATGTTATATATGATTTATTTCGTACCTTTCGCTCAATGAGAAAATGAGTTACCGGGAAACTTCCCGGATAAAAGATTTTCGCTTTGTAATTCCTTTCTCTTAGGGAATCTCGACTAGACGAGTGAACAAGGTTGACGCTACGAAAAAAAAGTAATTGCAACTGTAATGAATGAACTTATTTCTTATTATAAGCCTATTTGACTCGTGGACCGAGGAGAAAGGGGGCTCCGCGGGAAGAGGATTGTACCCCGAGAGAAGCAGAAAAACTTGTTATATGCCCGGTTCTCATCCCTATCAACTACCGATCAAATTAAGAAAAAACACCCCTAAACAGGACAATTTAAATCAAATATTATAATTGGTATCCCTCAAGGGCCTTAACCCAAACAAAAAAAAAATGTTATTAAATTTGTACAAAAGAAATAATGTGTGGAAATTTATTCAATATATTTTTTCTAAAGAATTTATTTAAATAAATTATAAAAAAAACTTATAATATATTTATTAATGATATTATTTAATTTATTAATTAAAATATTGAAATAATATTTACTTTTAAAATTATATTATATATTAATATTTTTAATAATAATTTGAATGTCAATTATTTAAAATATGTTTAAAAACATACAAATAATTATTCAAATAAAATTAGTTAAATTTGTTGTTATAAAGTTATAAATTTATTTTAAAAATATAAATTAAGTTAGTTAAATATGATAAATATGAAATTTTATATTTTTAAAATATTAGATAAGAATTTATACCTAATAATTTAATTAAGTATATGATATTTATTATTATATATAATTAAAAGTAGTGAAATTTTTTTATAATAAAATAAAGTTTTTTATTTAAAATATTTTATTAACTTTTAAAATTTTAGTGTGATTTAAGATTTTTTTAAAATGATTTAGTGATATACAAATATTAATAAATTATTACTTGAATACTTTTTTATGAAAAAATATTAGAATTGATATATTATTAATTTTATATTTAATATAATTAAAAGTAGTTTGAGATTTTTTAGGTTAAAATATATTCATAAAATTATTCACTATTACATTTTTTTGAATTAATATATTTTATAAATTAGATTTTTATTTATTTAATAAAATTAATTTAATCTTCTTATTTTATAAATTATATTTTTTTTTTGTTAGGTAAAGTTTCTTATTAACTTGTAAAATTTTGAGTAATTTAAGATTTTTTTTAAATAATTTGATGATAAAAAATTAAATATGTGTTCAATTATTAAGAGACTAAGAGACGTGGTAATTTGATAATATTAGTGTAAATGTTGATAATTTGAGTAAGAAAATGAGAAAGCAGGTGAAAAATGTGAGTAAAAATTATAAATATATATTATTATATTATTAAAATTAAAATAAAATTATTATAATATATTTATTATAAATAATTAATAAATTAAAATATTAATAAGTAATTAATAAAAGTAATATCAAAAATAATTATTAATATATTCAAATTTCTATTCATATAGTTTATTTATTTTTTATTTATTTATTTATATTTTATTTTAATTTATATTATTTAAGTTAATATTTTTTAAATTGTATTTTGTATGTTTAATTTTAATTATAAATAATATATTTATAAAATTAAATAATTTATTAATTAAATAAAAATGTAATAGGTTTAGAAAAGGTTAATGTTAGTAGTTTATGTCATTGATTAATTGTGTTTATGTGGTTTCGTGTGTATACTCTTACTAGTGTCGTGTTTATATTTGTATCGTGTCTATACTCGTATTGTGTCCGTGTTGACACGTAACCGTATTACGATTGTATAAACTCATAATCGTGTCGTCTCGTGCTTGTATCGTGTCAACTCAAGACTCGAGTGATATAATATTGTATTGTGTCGTTAAGTACAAATATCGTATTGGATTGTGTCGGTTCGTATTTATTCAACCCATTGTCCAGCTCTACTTGTGACAAAGAGTTTTTGTTATAGAGACCCTCTTATTCTTGTTTGGAGGATGATAAACTCTTTCACCTTCAAACTTTATCTGGGGTAATAGTGGAAGAGGAGGAAAGAAAGTCAAATGGACCGCTCTCTGCAAACCGAAGGACGAGGGAGGCATCGACTTGAAGAACTGTATCGAGTGGAATAAGGCTCTAACCTTCAAGCATCTGTGGGCTTTGGAGCGCAATCAGGAGTCACTATGGATCAAATGGGTGCATACGAGATTTATGAAACACGAAACCAGCATCTGGACCTGCAAAATTCACGAAGGTATGAGCTGGTCTCTAAAAAAGATTCTTAAACTAAGAAGCGATATTGTAGATCTTTATGACATTCGACTAGGGGACGGGAAAGGCACTCTATTCTGGCACGACCCTTGGTTTGAAAACCAGTCCATCATCGACAAGGAGCAGTTTCAAAATACTCGTATCAGAAGGGACTGCGCAAAAGCGAAAATCAGAGACATCAAATACGGGAATTGGAACTTGCTCTTGAGAAGAATTCCAGAAGGAAAGAGGATACTTGATCATATAAGTAACATACAACTACACGACAGACCGGATATTCATGAATGGAAAGCTGAGGACAATGGGAAGCTGGTATTGAAGAAAATATGGGAGGTAATCCGGGAAAAAGCGCAGAAAGTAGAATGGGCTCCTCTTGTATGGTCAACAAAGATTATCCCTCGACACTAGTTCATCATATGGCTCGCCTTCTGGGAAAGACTCAACACACATGATCGTATTAGTAAGTATATGAGCATCCCGGACGCGAGCTGCCTTCTATGCATAGGAAATGAAGAAACCATAGATCACCTATTTGGGAGCTGTTGTATTGCTTCTGAGCTTTGGGACAGATTCTATAAAAGTCTGCAGCTGATCAGTTTCCCGAGCGAATGGAATGAAATCAAAGAAGCGGCACTACTCAAAGCCAAGGGAAATAGATTTGCAACAAGCGTGTTCAAGTGCGGCTTTGGAGCAGTGGTGTATAACATTTGGCAAGAACGGAATGCAAGGGTATATGACAGAACCCGCAGGAGCATTGACGAGTTATGGAAAGATATTGTATCGGATTGCAGCGCCCTCGCGGGAACGTGGAGAGGAATTCCAAGCACAGAGCAGAACTGGAATATCTGCAGGAACTGGAATTTACCGTTTTTTAAACTCACTAGAATTGAAAGCATTGTAAACAGATAATTCATTTACGTTTTTAGCTTTTATTCAGAATGTTACGACTTCAAAATCATTCTAGGCCTGTCTAGAATGATCTCTTAAACTCGTGGGTTTTTTTTTCCGTTTTTGAGAATTTTTAATGAAATGACGCTAAGTCGTTTTCCCAAAAAAAAAAAAAAAAAAACTCTTTCACCTTCTTCTTTTATCACCATTGTAGATTCTTGAAAAGGCTTCTTCTGTCTGGTCCTCTCTCGACATTCTGAAGTATTGTAAATGATTTATAAACGTCTAGTCATGGATCTTGCATGAGTATTTGATCTTTGACATACTTGTATTTATCAACAAGCCCCATCAGAAATTGAAGAAGCTTAGGTTCTTCATCATCTTGAAGCATTTCCACTTCAAAAAGCATCCATCATAATTAACTCGAATTCCTTTACATTTGCATCTTCTTAGAGGTTTTAACCCCATCATCTCATCCCATAACAATCTTACCTTTGAATAGTATTATTTTAAGTCAAGGTCACCTTGTTGGACGAAGTTAATATCCCTTTGAAGGTTGTACCTCCTCGGACCATTGTTGCCTTCATATCTGGACTTGATATCAAGCCACAGATCACGACTGGTTTTCTTGGATTGAAATCTTCTTCCAATTCTTGCCTCTATCGTATTCATAATCCATGCCCTAACTAAGGCATCAACAATACCCCATTGGTTTGCATCTTCTTGTTCTTTTAGTTCTGGATATGAACCATCAATAAAATCTATCTTAATTTTCGCTTGAAGAGCTAGCCTAATACTTAGACTCCATCTGAAATACGTTTTCCTTCCAGTAAGAATGATTGAGGTAATATTTAGGTATGGATGATCGGCGGCTGGATGTATACGAAGAAGATGATTGTTGTATTTCATTTAAGTAGTTGTTTGGTTAGGGTTTTGGTTTGGATTCAGGGTGTTAGGGTTAGGGATTTGAGTCATATTTGGTGTATAAGTTGGAATCGAAACTCTATTTGACTCTAAAACCATCGGCCTAAGAGTAGTATACATTTCTGCTGGAATTTTAGGATGTTGAGGTTCAGAACTTACATTGTTATCTGAATATCCAGAAACCATGTCTTACTTTGATAGAATCGGTAGATCGTCTTCTTCTTCGCTTAGATTTGCTCTGATACCATGAACAAATCGATCGGAGATCGATTTGATAAAATATGTAACTGGAGATTAAGAATGCAAAAAGATGACAAGAATGGAGAAATTGAGAAAAGTGAAAATAACCCGATTAAGGGATTTCTCATTATTCAGTCCTTATTTATATTGTCTCAATTACAAAATGAATATTAAACTATTATCTACAATTTAAATAATTCCTTAGACTTATATTCGTTATAATGTAAGAATGAAAGTTAATTACTATAACTAATCAATACCAAAATAACTAATGCAATTAATTAACTGTCTTAATAAATACTTGACAATTAATTAATCATAACAACTTTGTTAAACAATATTTAGAGATAAAATAACTTATTATTTTATTTCTTCAAAATTGTCAAGGCCCAAGAACTCCAAATCAATAAGGTAGGATTTTTTGTATGACGATTCTTTTATTTTTTTACTAATATAATAATTTGAGTAAAATAAATGAATGTTCTTTTATCACGAATTACATAATAAGAAGATATGTTGAGACTTTATGTATAAAATGATAATTTATTTCAACTTTAAAATAATGTTTATTTTATGATGTAATCTCCTTGAATATTTATAATGTGTATCAACTTAAAAATTTATGCTCATTATTACAAACTAGCATGTATCCCGTGAATTTGCACGAGTAATAATATAAAAAATCGTGAAAAAAATATAACGGTAAATTTTTTATGGGCGGGTCAACC
This sequence comes from Impatiens glandulifera, assembly GCF_907164915.1. NCBI lineage: Eukaryota > Viridiplantae > Streptophyta > Magnoliopsida > Ericales > Balsaminaceae > Impatiens > Impatiens glandulifera. The sequence continues at coordinate 6,386,875 of NC_061867.1, read as the reverse complement.
CACAATCCGACCCAAGTATCAATTTACTCTCACATATATCCAAATTAACCACAGTTCTCGACCCGACAATCCGGACACTTTAAAAATTAAGCATCATTATATATATATATATATATTAGTTAGTTAAAAAGTTGAACTTATATTGTTAAAATGTCACGCGTTTATCAAATTTTGGGTTGAATTTAAAACATAAAGTGTTATTAGCCTAGTTGGTTAAAAGGTTGTACTTGTTTTGTTAGGTTGCAAGTATGAACCATACCTATAGCATTTTTAATTTTATTTTTAACCGTTTTAAGTTTATAGGTGGGTCAACCCACAATCCGACCCAAGTATTCATTTACTCTCACATATATCCAAATTAACCACAGCTCTCGACCCGGCAATCCGGACACTTTAAAAATTAAGCATCATTATATATATATAGATTAGTTAGTTAAAAAGTTGAACTTATATTGTTAAAATGTCACGCATTTATCAAATTTTGTGTTGAATTTAAAATATAAAGTGTTATTAGCCTAGTTGGTTAAAAGGTTGTACTTCTTTTGTTAGGTTGCAAGTTCGAACCATACCTATAGCATTTTTAATTTTATTTTTAACCGTTTTAAGTTTATGGGCGGGTCCACCCACAATCCGACCCAAGTATCCATTTACTCTCACATATATCCAAATTAACCACAGCTCTCGACCCGGCAATCCGAACACTTTAAAAATTAAGCATCATCATATATATATATATATATTTGATATTAATTGGTTGTGAAATTATTTATATTGATTATGTTTATTAAATGGTTAAATTTATTAGAAAATTATGTTTATATATGGATTGAATGATTACTTTTTTATAAAATTTATTTAAACTAGTTATAATTGTTAAATTAAAATTCGTTGTTAATTTATAAATGTTTATCTGAATGTTTTATAGGTTTTAAAGAGTTGAGAATAATGTTTTATAGGTTTTGAATAGTTGAACAGATTAGAAACAAGAAGTAAGAGAAATTTGTTCAGTTGAACCCAAAAACAAGAAGGAAGAGAAATTGTTATAAATTTTGGGAATGATATTTTATTTTTATTGGTTATGTTAATAAATCCCTTTTATTATTTTATATTTAAATATAATCAAATTTTATTGTAATAATATTTTGATGTAATTATAAATTATTTTGTGTTATTTATATAGTACAAATATTTTGTTAAATGGTTTAATTTATTTTTTTTAAATATAAATTTTAATGTTTATTTTCTAGATTATTGCATTAACTACGGTAAATTTACCGCAATTAAAAGTTTTCTGTTAAAATTCTTGATCAATAAAGACGGTAAAAATACTACAGTTAATCTATAACGGCAGTTTTATAAAATACAGTTAAAGACTATTAACTAAGGGCAGTAAAGTTACCGCAATTAATAGTTTATAACTACGGTTTATAAAACTGCAGTTAAAGACTATTTACTACGATAATTTTACCGCAGTCAACCGTAGTTAAAATTTTCGTTGTTAAAAAAATGTTACTGCGGTAAAGTTATTGCAGTAAGAGACTATTAACTACGGTTTTTAAAATCGCAGTTAGAGGCTATTAACTGCGGTTTATTAAACCGTCATTGTAGACTATTAACTATAGTATTTAAACCGCAATTAATAGACTTTAATTACGTGAAATTATCTTTTAACGGAGATTTTAACCGCCTTTAAATATTACTTTTTTACTAGTGACGCTTCCCACGAGACTCTGATGTTTGAATTTACAACCTTAATAAATGTTTATTATTATATTTAATTAAATATATTAAATTATTTTTATTAAATATAATACAAAATTATTATATAATATTATATATTTTTGATATACATAAAATATATCAATTTAAATAAAAGTAAAAATTGTTTCTTACTTAGCCGAATCTGGCTAAGAAGCTACCCAACAAAGTGTTTCCAAGAAAGGACTTTGTTAAGTTTTAACTTGTTGATTAGCTTCAAATCAAACAAGCCTTTAGTCATAGTGTATTTATATTATCTCATTTGAGATTTACTAAATTTTTAAATAATAATTTTTGGGGGATGTAATATTTTTTCAGATTTCTGTAATCTTTTATATGACATTGCATCACTCAAAAACTATTATTTAATAATTTAGTAATTTATGTAAATCTCAAATGAGATTATATAAATACAATATTACTAAGGACTTGTTTGATTTGAAACTAATCAACCAAGTTAATTTAATAAATGTGGTAATATATATATATATATATATATATATATTTATTGTTGTATGTCTTACAAATTTTACTATTTGATCTTTTAGTTATTTATTATTAAAATATTTTGATAAAATATTATTAATAATGAGATTTTGATTATTTTTTTAATAAATATAAATAAACTATAACAAACAAGGCATAAGACATAGTAATTGTTGAAATCTTATCAAAGAAACTATTTAAATGATTATAAAAACATGCTGGTATAATGCTAAAAAAACAATTATGGAGTCTAAGAGCATTATATTCATTTTCTCTCTTCTTTCTCTTTTGATGCGTGAGAGTTTTTTTCATTATAAATAATTCAATTATTAATAAATCATTACAAATCAAGTTAATTTTATCTTTGATATCATCTAAAATTGTTTGGTAGAAACTGAATTATGAATATTCTTTTGCTTATTTATATTTAATTCTTAAATAAATTATTTTACTATATTACAGTAATATCATGTACGATTGAAATACCAGCTACTTATTATCAAGAGAGTGTTAAAGGTATGTATGAATTATCAAATTATAATTATTATTTAATATTTGATATAGATATATAATATAATTTGATTTTGTAATAATTATCTTCAATGTATCAAAATCAAACAAATTGTGATCAAATGATCCAAATATTCAAACAAATTAATACAAATTGTTTTTGTTTAGATATTGGCAAAGGAAAGGAGATAGAAGAACGCACAAATATGTCCTGGTGCGATTTTTCCCAACCATGCAATGGTGCAAGATTACCCAGTTGTTCTTGCTGTAGAAAACCCGGTATAAAATTTAATATGTGTTACACAAGGTATAGCGATTGCATGCATCAATGTGCATGAATGTATGTAGATTTTAAATTCTAAATATTAGATTTAGAATTATCAAGATTGTCTAAAATAAAATAAACAATTTAAACTCTCAAATTTTATTGTCGAGAATCTTTTAAAAAAATATTAATTATCAATTAGAAAAGATCATATATAATTTGGAGTATTTTTCAAAGATATCTTCATTATTATCTTTTTATTTGTCATTTATTATTGTTACTATCAATGAATGACTTGATCTATTGTTGTTTAAGTTTTAAAGTGTCCGGATTGTCGAGTCGAGAGAATAGTGGTTAATTTGGATATATACGTGAGAAGAAATGGATATTTGGGTCGGATTGTGGGTTTACCGCTCATATGCTTAAAACGGTTAAAAATAAAATTAAAAATGTTATAGGTATGTTTTGAACTTGTAACCTAACAAAAGAAGTACAACCCTTTAACCAACTAAGCTAATAACACTTTATATTTTAAATTCAACACCAAATTTGATGAACGCGGTACATTTTAACAATATAAGTTCAATTTAACTAACTAATCTATATATATAATGATGCTTAATTTTTAAAGTGTCCGAATTGTCGGGTCGAGAGCTATGGTTAATTTGTATATATATATGTGAGAGTAAATGAATATTTGGGTCGGATTGTGGGTTGACTCATCCATACGCTTAAAACGATTAAAAATAAAATTAAAATATATATATGTATATAATGATGCTTAATTTTTAAAGTGTCCGAATTACCGAGTCGAGAGTTATGGTTAATTTGGATATATATATATATATATATATATATATATATATATATGAGAAAATGGATATTTAAGTCGGATTGTGGGTTGACCCATCATACGCTTAAAACGGTTAAAAATAAAATTAAAAATGCAATAGGTATGTTTCAAACTTGCAACATAACAAAAACAAGTATAATCTTTTAACCAACTAGACTAATAACATTTTATATTTTAAATTTAATATTAAATTTGATAAACAGGGACATTTTAATAATATAAGTTTAACTTTTTAATTAACTAATTTACATATATATAATAATGCTTAATTTTTAAAATGTCTAAATTTCCGGATTGAGACCTGTGGTTAAAACTGCGGTTATTTTTTTTCAATTTAAAAATATAATGGAAGCATCTATAAAGACAGTTGTGACCAACTCAATTTTATAAATGAACAATTACATCTAAATAAGTCAATAAATAAAATATTTTTTATTTGAAAAATTGCCGGAGTACAAAATATAATATTCTATATTCTGAATCAGATTATATTTAAGAGATGAAATTTTAATAAATTTAACTAATAATAATATGTTTGTAAAAATCTCTTATAGATTGAGAATGGATTGACAGTGAAGACCATAAGAGATGCCTCATACTAAATTAATTACTTTATAATATTTTATATTGAAAATTTAATATATATATATATATAATTTTGATAGATAAATATAAATTAATTACAAATTTGGTGTTGAAATTGGGTCAGACTAAGAAAAAAAAATAAAAGTCATTGCAATTACATTATTTGTAATACAAGTCAGGTCCAAATCAAAACCCTCCAAATATCTTCTCTTGTTTTGGAAAATAACAGAATGAGCTTTAACTTACAATCCTTTCATTATTTTTTTGAAAAATCCACCCACTCTTAGTGAAGGATCTAATAAAACTAGACTGTGTTGTTATTGATGATCCATCACAATCATTATTTGTCGAAAGAGATTATGGGTACATATGCAATCCTATCACACTTGTAAAGAGAGCAAGTGCAGACTTAATAGCATTACATGGGATGATTCCTCTATAGTAGAACTAAATGACTGAGGTCTTTTTAAAGTCTTCATCCTCATGTGTATGTTTGCAGCAGACAGTCTAAATGGTGCCTCATTTGAAGAATACTCCATTCTGGAATCTATAATAGGGATTGCTTAAATATCTGAAGATTTATTATGTTAATTTGTTGGCATACCAGCAAATCCCAAATTCATACTATTAGTGGAACAATAATAACTCAAATTATATTCATCAACTGACCTGTTTTGCTTTAGGTTCATCGGTTGACTCATAGACGTGTCACAAATCAAAAGGTCGAAATATTGTAGAAGTGCTTTCTTGAGTTCCATCCATGTCAATGTCACTGACTGGTTCCTTATTTGCAAAAACGCAACATATCAGGTTCTAGTGTTTCCCACAAAGTGGATCAAGGCGATATTCACCTTAGCAGCGTCGGTGGTGCAACCAACCTTGAAATATTGTTCAGCCAAAATCATCCACCCTCCGACATTCACTCCATCAAACTTTGGAAAATTCGTTTCCGTCAGTCTCGTTGTGGAAACATATTGTCTATCCTAAGTGGAGTTGCTCGTGAGTAACCTGTTGAATCATCCGAATAATCTGCAGTCTCATGACTTGATAAAGTTTGTAAATGTTCTTCAATAGATCCCATTTTTCTTTTCATCTATTCCCGCGTTTTGTTTACAGTCTTAACAAAAGCATCTATTGATACACGTAGGGAAACGTTTTTCGATTGCATATTGTCTACCATCTTGAGGATCGTCGGCTCTGATACCACTTGATACGCTCTTTAGAAGAATATGAGAAAAGAGACAGTTTCACCCAAAGATGAAGATCGGTAAGAATTGAAGAAGATGAGGAAAAAGATGAGCAACTACTCGTTCATTCAGAAAATATTATTACATATTCTCAGCATATTCTCTTTAGTATTATAACAACTGACAACTTGCCTAACTGGCTGGCCAGAGTTTAAGAAAGAAAAAAATTCTGTAAAAAAACAAAAAAAAAACAATAAAATAGAAAAGACAGTAAAAAAAAGAAAAATAAATGATATTAGGTTTGTAAACATATCTTTATGTCTGGACGGGAGCAACCCAAACCAGATCGGTTTGAGATTCAATTTTCTAGCATACTTACTTTTTTCATTGTTAAATGGAAAATTAAAATGATAATTAATACAAAATGATTATAAAATTTATTTGTATACTCTATACATATCCACCTTTGTGGGTTTGTTGTATTATAAAGAAAAATGAAATTTTGAAGAACCCTCTTTAATCTTTATTAATTAATGTATTGCCGATTAATGGAAACCAATAAAACAAAAATAAGTTGATGGTCTGGCTTCATCATTTATTTTTTGCTTATGGTTTGTTTGGTTCGTCCGATGAAAAGACATTAGATATTAGGCATTATTCTTTTTATTTTAATTTGTTTGGTTTTTCTTTTTTCTTTTCATTGGGTTGGGTTGTTTTTAGTACGATCCAATTGAAATAAAAAAAAACTTAAACGATAAATAGAGGCCCATTTGTTTCCAATAATGAATTTATTAGAGTTTCAACAAATATACCCAAATGTTTAACCGACCCAATTCGATAACTTAAAAAAAAGATAAACCCAGTGAAAAAAATAAAATAAGCCGAAAAATCCGACTCAAATTACGATTAAATATGAAAATATCACAGTTAGGTATTTGATTTTGTTTATTTAAAAAGAATTATGTAGAAACCTAATAAATGGATTCTAATTATAAATTTATTTTTATGTGTTCGGTTAGAGACAATCTACATTTATTTTGACATTTCAATAACTTCAATTATTTATTTATTTAATTATATATTTATTTGAGCTTGAATGGATGTTACGATTAATTAAAACCTCATTTAAACATCTTATATTAGACTAATCTTCCATTTCATCTTGAAGAAACAACATGCCGGAAGAAAAACCATTGACCCCGATGACCCAAGGTGTGGACAACCATACGAAGCCAAAGATGCTCGATGAAGATTTTTCTCTTGAAATTGGAATTCTACTCATTTAGAGTAGAGAATAATTTGATATTGTCATTTAAGCCTAATTCGTTGCAACAGTGAGTCATTTGAGTCTCTTTGTCTAAAATTGAATATTTATGTCATCAACACCTAAATTTATCCCTTTTATTTATTTACTCCCCAATTTCGAAGAAGAAAGTGTTACCTTTAAATGACTGAATATTTTGAATGGAGAACGTCTGTGGACAAGTACGCCAAACGATATTGTGTTACGGTTCTTTCATTTTTGTCACCAAACATTGTTTATTATAAACTCAAAATTTGTATTATATCAAAAACAAATGTGAATAATGGCGGTTCTTCAATGACTCCTAAAGGATGGTTGACTTTTGTTTATTAGTTAAGAGGAAAATGGACATTACTGTGAAGATTATATAGCCTTAGTCATGGTACACTTTTTGTCCTAGTCAAGACGACATGTGTCCAAATCTAGAAGACATGTGTACTATAGAACAAACTAATTAAAATAGTCGGCTAGGGTGGCAAAAACTATGGACAAAAAGACTATGTATTAAAGGACGCAGGTTCATATAATATCCTAATTCTATTTATTGGTGGGACTCATCAACATGCATGCTTCTCTTAAATCCTTCCAATCCTAGGTTTTGGTCCTATGCTCTAATTTCATAGTTCTAAGGTTCTAATTTTCTAGGTCCTAGATCTCGGTCTAGACCGAAGATGTTCTACTGTAGGGGAGAAATCCAATTACCAAACACAAACAAACAGACAGAAAAGAAAAGAGGCGGAATGAAAAAAAAAAAAATTTATAATAATAATAATAATAGCAAACAGATCCATATAATTATTACATACTAATAAATAGCAACAGGACATAGAAATAACATTTTTGTCAGTCAGTCATCAAGAGAATTCACTTGGACAAACATTTCTGTCCAATGAATTGATGAGAAGGAAAAAGAAAGGAAAAATGACAATCTAAGGATTGCTTGTTCTTAATCCACTTAAGAAGCCGAGCATCCCATGAGGTTCTTATCTCTCCCGTCAACCTCATCGTCATGATGCCACGATTAAACGCACGCTCCAACCCCTGAATTGGCAATGCCACCGAGATAGGAGTATACCTATTCTCGAAAGAGGACCTCTTTCCGGCCTTCCATCTTGGAAGCGGCAACGTAGCAATGCCCTCGCCGCCGTCAATTCTAAGCCTAAGCGAGCTGTAATGGAAGACGATTGAACTTTTCGGATCCCGGTTCTCTCGCCTAATCATTATAGTCATGTTGACCACGTACTTGCTGCCCTCGTCCAAGAACCCAAAATCGTTCAGCACCGCTTTCACCAAGCCTACCGTCGGTGGCTTGGTGATATACAGGGATACGATTATATAGAATCCCGATACTACGGCCAAGATACTTAAGGTTCCCATCAATATTCCGGTCCAGAATACCATTTGTTTCAGAACTTTTGTTCTCATGGTTGTTGTAATTGCCATGTAGTAGTAGTAGTAAGTATACTGTATGTATGTATGTAGTATGTTTTTTTTTCTTAAGAATCTCGTGTGTTTGTTTGTTTGTTTGTTTGTTTCATCGGGGCTGGCTTCTATTTATAACCTTCCAATTATTCTTTACTTAAACCACCCTCAACATCAAAGCGAGGCATATTCTGCCTTCCAATCAAAGCAAAGCATCCCTACTAATTTGGACTGTAAATTTTTTGAAAAATTGATCCGGGGAAGAAGAAGTATAAAAGAACCCCTATTCTCTCTTGGTTTTTTAAATTAAGTCCATCTACTATAATTATATCTAAATAACTTTCCAATCTTTTAATAAGCTTTTCTTTTTTCTCCAATTAAATACAACTTATTATTTTATTATAAAAATAATAACTTAAAAAAAATATTTTATTATTTTAAAATTAAATCATTAAGTTTTAATTAAATTACAATAAAATGAATGAGCATAATCAATAAATACATCCTGTTCAATTGCCCAATAGTGTCATTGCTTTGACATACCCCCGCCCGCTAGGAATCAAAACCCCTCATGCCCTTTTTTTTTTTTTTTTTTTCTTTTTTTACCCTGCTCTCGTAAAATAAATATAAATGTTTTCTTTCAAACAAAAAAAAAAGAGACAATTTTATTGTTATCATATTTATTTATTTTTATAAAATAATAGAACTAATATAAAACATAATTCATAAATGATAACTACTCAAGTTATATTTAAAAAAAAAAAAAAAAACTAATCTAAAAAAATGATACATACCTCAATATTTGAATAATAGATAATAATATTAATCTGTCGAAATGCCCCGTGGTTATGTAATTGGCATGATATACCTGTTCAAATCATCATTGCCTAGGTTTTTATAAATTTGTTACCTCAAAATTAAAAGAAAACAAATCAAATATATATATATATACATAGAGAGAGAGAGATTTCTCAATTTGGCAATTTTAAGGAGAGGATTGGGTGACTTTGGATGCTTGGAGGAGCCTCTATGTATATATATATATGGGGAAAGAACAACGTGGCTGGCGGCTTTAATAAATTAAGATGCCATTTTCAAATAATCTATAAACAAACAAAACCCAAAAGGCAGCGTCCTCGTTGGTTGGTTGGTCCGTCGGTGGTTCCTTTTTTTTAATATTCTTAATACTTGTGGAGGAATACTCACCAGATGGGTCATGTCGGATTTGATATCAGTCGATGCCCAATAATTATTTATTTTTTAAAAATTAAATACATTTTTTTAATTATCTTTTTTATTCCTTATAATATCTTTGATTTTCACAATGCTCAAATTTATCATTTAAAAATAATATATTATTAAAATGTTTTAATGAATTATCAAAAGATAACAAGAGTTTGTTTGTTGACAGAGTGGGCCAAGGTAACCTCTTGAGTCCCTTTAATATAAATGATACTCTTTATTATATATGTTTTAAAGAATGAGATGATATATCTCATTCCTTTCTCACAAAATATATCAAATATCTGTTAAATTTTTATATATTAAAGTTTATTAATTATAAAATAAAATAAAAACAATTTGAAAAATAATTCAAGATATGACGTCCTATTCTTATTTCTTCATTGTAAATGGATCATATTATTTGAAATTAATATATATATATATATATATAAATTATAATTGTTATGTATATGGTGCATATTTTATAAGATATATACTTATTATTATTATTATTATTTAATATTAAATTTACAAAATAATCATACAATTTAATTACTAAAATAAATTATACAAATTTGATTGGTGAGCTGCTAAGTATCTTCTTTTCTTATCAAAAGAATTATAATGTATGAATATTTTATCAAACACTTTAACTTTTATAAAGCAGATACCAAGCTTGTATGTCCAACTTACACGTCGCCTCCTCCAAAATATTTTAATTGATTTATTTTATTTTATTTTATAAATTAATTACACAAATTTAAATTCAATTTTAATTGTTTAAAATATCTAAAATGTTTCTAAATTTAAGAACACGTATGAATAGACTTATAGACGAGAGAGTTGCCCAATTATAAAATAACCATCATAATTAAAAAAATACAATAGTTAAAAGAAATTAATTGGCAACAATTTAATGTTTTAACTTAACTTTATAGAATGTTTTTTTTAGTAATCTCTTCATTACTAAAGACGATAATGAACCAATCGAAGCGGGAAATACGTTTACAATCTCGTTATTTTTATTATTATTCCTTTACCGTTCGTTTTTTGAGAAATTCACGCGGAACACCTTTATATCATAATCTAAAAAAATTTAAAAAAAAATTATATAAAAAAAAATTTAATATTACATAATAACATATTGAAAATTTGTATTATTATAAAATATAAACTTAAAATTCTTATAAAATATAATAAATAAATAAATATATGGGTGATGTTATATATTTAGTTATGTTTATTAATATTTGGGGCAAAATCTAAGTGAGAGCGTGGAGTCTCCTCCCATTTAGTTATGTTATATATGATTTATTTCGTACCTTTCGCTCAATGAGAAAATGAGTTACCGGGAAACTTCCCGGATAAAAGATTTTCGCTTTGTAATTCCTTCCTCTTAGGGAATCTCGACTAGACGAGTGAACAAGGTTGACGCTCCGAAAAAAAAGTAATTGCAACGGTAATGAATGAACTTATTTCTTATTATAAGCCTATTTGACTCGTGGACCGAGGAGAAAGGGGGCTCCGCGGGAAGAGGATTGAACCCCGAGAGAAGCAGAAAAACTTGTTATATGCCCGGTTCTCATCCCTATCAACTACCGATCAAATTAAGAAAAAACACCCCTAAACAGGACAATTTAAATCAAATATTATAATTGGTATCCCTCAAGGGCCTTAACCCAAAAAAAAAAAAATGTTATTAAATTTGTACAAAAGAAATAATGTGTGGAAATTTATTCAATATATTTTTTCTAAAGAATTTATTTAAATAAATTATAAAAAAAACTTATAATATATTTATTAATGATATTATTTAATTTATTAATTAAAATATTAAAATAATATTTACTTTTAAAATTATATTATATATTAATATTTTTTAATTCGTTTTACCCAAAACACTACTTTAAACAAAATTTAAATTTAAATTGAAGGATCAATTGTAAATCAAAACTAAATGATATTTTTTATCGATTTTTTTTTCACGCGCTACTCACATTCTTCGGTAATTAAATAAACACAACAATGCACTTCTTTCGTTCACAAAATTATAGGATATAAAAGAGAAATGAGAGTCTGATGTAAATTTTGTCAAATTGAATGTTGGTGTGACATGTGAGGTATATATTTATTTATGAGATTGGCTTATATCAATTAGATCGAAAAATATTAACCTAATTAGGGAAGCTAATAGCTATAATTGACCCCACATTACCTTAATTATAAAATTGGGGGAGGTGAGTCAATTCAGAGAGTTGAGATCAACATGGCTATGCAATTTTGCCTATAAAATAGGCATAAAAGTATTTTTAAGCTTGTTAATTTGTGAAGAGCAAGATACCTTTGTCGAAATTTCTAATAATATTCAAATTGCATGTGACTATTTAAACTAGACTGGCTAAGAGTTTAGGCCTAAGATAATACTTTTTTCTTCTTCTTAATTTAGACTACAAATAAAAGGTAGAAAATGTGATTTTGATTCTCGTTACATTTTCAACTTATTTCAAGACGACTGTGTCTAAAATGACAACATTAATGGACCATTATTACCTATCATTTTTCATATTATATCCAATGTTCTTTTTGATATCATCAATGATGCAGCCTTAAACTATTAAATTGGCAAGAACATACTACAAAAATTAGTACGAGTAAGTCATATTGTCATTACGGGAAGTTGAAGTTGCCATGGAGAAGACAAATAACTAATAGTTGGACATGTCACGTATTTTTTATGACGTTAAAATGTTTATCAATGTTCCAAATGAGTGGACCCCTTCTCTGAATTCAAGCCATATGAACCACCGTGAATATTTTTATTTGCTGGATTGTTTTTTAACCTTATTTTATTATATACTATTAGTTGTTTTAAATGTTATATGGTTAGTTATATTACAGGATGCTATAAAAGATATGTCCATCTTGTGATATCTATTAGATAATTATGTTCTATTAGATAATTATGTTCTATTTGATACACACTATAACAAAAACATATCTTTTGCTTTGCTATCCTTATACAATTATATGTCAACGCATATTAAGCGTGAGCTGCGTGACTAAAATTCAAAAGAAACTAAAACTTTTATACATCCACCAACATTTATTAATATTTTTATATAAATAATAACTATTATAAATTTTAATATTTGTATGTTTTGTTTTTTAACTTTATAAATATTATAAATATTGTATTTCACTATTTTAATTTTTTAAATTAAATTTAATTGATAGTTTTATTAATAATAAAATTTAATTATTAATTTTATTAACATTAAAATTTAATTATTAATATTTTATAACATAATTATTAAATTTCATCATTAACTTTTATTTATTTATTTATTAACATCCGTCCTTTAATTAATTATTATTTAAATTTAATTAAACAAAAAGTAAAAGATAATATAAATTAAATATTATACTAAATTTAAGAATAAAAATTTAACCTATATATTTTTAAAATTAAAAACCACTAGCCAATTCATTTTCTCTCTTAAAACGTTATCAGACTCTTATCGGACTCCATTATCAAATAAGGATAATAATTTGAAACCGTCCCGCGAAAATTAAACCGAATTATCCCGTTTGAACAGTTTTCCCTAAAACCGAATAGGAATGGGACGAGATAGTATTTGTGTCCTCCGCTCCGACTCGCCCTAATTTCACCACAATTCTGCCCCGAACACTATACACATAATTAAATATATTAAATTACCAATATATTTATTATTCACTATATTTTATAAGGGCAGTAAGGTTATTTCTTCATCGAAATATAAAATTTTAATATATTACAGTATATATTATATTAAAAAAATCGTTTATATAATTTTTATTTATTTATTTTAAAATAAAATTATTAAAATTGTCCCGCGGGCTTCTCAAAACCGAAAAAATTCGAACGGGGCGGGATGATATTAAAAAAATTCCCGGAATTAAAACGGGGCGGGGATGGTAAATGCATTCCCCGCCCCTGAATTGCCCGTTGCCATCCTTACTGCCAAACAATGGAAGTCGCTCACTCTATGTTCTCTTTCTCTAAATAAAAAAATCGCACTCTGAATTGATCAGAGGAGAAGACGAGCTCTTATTCTATAAACGCTGGACTGGTGAAGATAGTCCCTTAGACCGGGATTGATTCCCTGAGAGACAAGCGGGGTCCAGCGGTTGTAGCGTAGAAACAAAGGGCGAATTTACATAGAAAACGAACAAATCTTAGAAGACAAACAGAGATGAGACTTCTTAGACGTAAATTTGTTGAAATATTCTGCAATATTATTGTTCTATTCCTGAAATTTTCAATTAATTCTTAAAATAATAGGTTTTCTATGATGGTTTGTCCTGATTTTTAATTTTAATGGAGTTTATTAGTTTTTCTCTAACTTCTTTGAAACTTTTTTTTTCCTTTATTAAAAATCAATCCAAATTCCAAACTTTGGAACTAAAGTTCTTGCAGCAGCGGAAGTTCTGGTTAGGGCTTCTTCTTCCAGGAGGACCAGGACTGATCGGATTATCCATCCTTCTTCTTCACCATGAGAAATACTATTCTGTTCTGGTAGGCTTCTTCTTCTTTTCATAGATTGTTTCTTTTCGCTATTCCTCCTCCTAAGTCATTTGTTTCTTATTTGAACTCACAGAAGAGGTTTCCTACATCCAACAAAAGCTCTCTTCTTCGATCTCTCGTTTTGTCTGCTTCTACTGCTGCTGCTGCTGGATCCGGTCTTTATTTCTATTCAAACATTGACACAGACCCAACAAGTAAATACTTGTTTCTAATCTTCACCTGTCTCACCATTCTACGATTTCGACAGTGACACTATTCTGCTCATTTAAGACCATCCTTATGGATTTCTGTTAATATCCCAAAGCATGATCATCCATCTTGGTGGCCATGGAGAACTTGGGGACCAATGTTTCTTCAGCCCTCTTTTAATTGCCCAGGTGGGTCTCTTCAATATGGTTATCATCTTTTACTAGCTTTTTTTAAAAAAAATAAAAATTATTTTACTCATCTTGAGCCACCACCCCTTTTCATCTTCAATATATATGCATAGTTCTGTAATGGCAGGAAATGTGCCATTGTTTTTCTCTAGGTCTGGAGGAGATATTCATCACCCGCAGATACGAGCAAAGAAGCTAAAGGTTGTAATGGGTGCTTCAGTAGAGATTCAATTGCCAATGCCGCTGCAATAACTGGTCTTGCTGTAGTTAATTTGTCTGTCTCACAAGGTGTTTATAGTGAACCTGTAGAAAGAAGAAGTTGACATTTTAGTTTTTGGTGTTTGATCTTAAAAAGGATTTCTCATTTTACAGATTTACACGGAGTTACCTTGGGAAAGAGTGTCGGTTCTGGCACCATAATCGATTCTGATGGTACTATATTGACGTGCGCCCATTTGGTTGTGAGTCACCATGGCTTATCAACCAAAGTGGGGAATGTCAGTCAGTGTAAAGATCATTAATTTTGTTTTGTATGAGCTGATGTAACATTACAAGATGGTAGGACATTTGAAGGAAAATTGATCAACGCGGACTTGCACTCTCATATTGCAATAGTGAAGATCGACTCCAAAACCCCACTTCAATCTGCAAAACTTGGCTCTTCAAGCATCCTTCGTCCTGGAGATTGGGTGCTTGCAATGGGGTGTCCTCTTTCCCTTCAGAATACTGTTACAGCTGGTATTGTGCGGTATTCTTATGAATCTTAACTATTGTTGTTCACCATTTGGCTTGCTGGTACTCTTTTTGAGGATTCGTTTGCAAAATTTGTTTCCCTATTAGTTGTGTTGATCGTAAAAGCAGCGACTTGGGTATTGGAGGAATGCGGAGGGAATACTTACAGACTGATTGTGCTATTAATTCTGTGAGTGTAACTTTGATGTCCATCGATTATATATGATTTGATTACAGTTTTAAAGAATTAAGAAACATGCGGTGTTTGAACAGGGTAATTCAGGTGGACCTCTTGTGAGCATTGAAAATAATGGCTGCTGATGGATTGAGCTTTTCTGTACCAATTGATTCAGTTGTGACAATTATTAAACATTTCAAGAAAAGAGGGTAATGTTTATAGAGTTTTTTTTAACATGTTTTGATTGATCAGATAGATTAGTGTGATGGGATGGTTGTGAGGCCTTGGCTTGGATTGAAAATGATTGATCTTAATGAAATGATTATTGCTCAACTAAAGAAAATAACGCCTCTTTCCTATATGTCTAGTAATTCTGCTAAGGTAGTGTTTTCAGAATATGTTATTATATACTTTACTGAAATGAAATAGCAAGTTCTTTGTTATCTAAGAGTCAAGAGATGTATCTTTTTTACTTAGCCTCAGGCCGTTTATGTGTGGAAGCATGCATTCTGGTATGTTTAAATCAAAGATAATGAATGCGACAATGCGTTGTTTCTATGATGGTTTATATTAGATTAGTATTGTTATGAACAAGTTGTTGATTTGGGGTGATTTGTTAGGGCTGTTGATTACCAATGTGCTACTACTAAAAAATTATTGACATGCAGTTTTCTACACTTTTGAATGAATGTTTAGGTTAGTGGCTGATCAAATTATTAGTTTCCTGGTACCAAGTTTAGATTTCAGCCTTATACATATGGTTCTCTATTTCGTTCTTTTGGTAAGTTTTGAGGATAATGATGTTAATTTAAGTAAGCACATTCAACTTCTGTACATCAACGGTTTGAGTTTAATTACATTTTTGTTAAAAAAGGTTGCCAAAAGTTTTTATTGATTTCTTATTTTCTGTGGAGCATCTACTCAAAAGTTATACTGTACATCTTTATTCTGCTTGGTTTAAAGCTAACTCCAATTTTGGCTATTATGATATATGAATGTCTATATGCTTGTTATTTTTGTCATTATGAGCTATTTCAAATTCTACAAGAGTGGCTTGCTGATGAGAAGGCGAGAGATCAATTTGTTATTCGAGCTAGCAAAGACACTGAAGTTCTCTGGAATGTTGCTAGGCATTTGAAGCCCGAACACCTGTTTACAAATGATCGGTTGTAAAGCTTTTTCATTTGTGTAAATAAATCTTTACTTATCTTCTTAGTCTTTCAAGTACACCTAGACCTTGTTAGTTCTCCTAGAAATTCTTATCTTGAACAAATGCCCAAGAATTATGACTTTTTAGAGGTGTATTTTCTTGTGTGTTTTTGAATTCATTTTTGCTAGCATAATAATATAGGATAAAAGAACTCCTCTCTCACCAAGTTCTCTACCCTCGAAATTTGCCTCTGAATAATACCCAGACAAGTTCCAACTGTCCTTTTTGACCTATCATATAGGACTTTGCACAGTTATCTATTGTTGGTATAAAGTAGCTTTAAGTGGTATAAGATTGATCAAATAAAAAAAAACTCAAAAAAATTAAAATGGTTTATGTTTCGATTCAATCTAACGTTTGTGTTGAATTTCCGTTGTTTGTAGTGGTAGAAATGAATTTCTGCATGTTTGCCAAGGTCATTTTGGTTAATTTAACTCAAGAGTCACCATTTGATTAATGGATCCGGGTTTTTGCTGAAAAGGAATGTTCTTCACACGACCGTCCTGTTAGCTGACCGTGGAAACCAAGTCAGCGACCGAGTGTGCCCAGTTTTTGACCGATGGCCTGATTTTCGACCGAAGAATAAGGCTGTCTGTCCTGGTTTACAACTGATGTGTGTCCAGATACAATCAGTCCCACTTGTAGTTGTTGCGGCTGACAACAGACTACCCTGCTTGAGTTGCGAGAGAACCACCTAAACAAGCCTAGCAATGTTTGGTTGCTTATTTTTACATTTAAAAAAAAAAAAAAAATCTCACATTTTGCACTTTTATTAACTTAAAGATTAAAAAAATTATAAAATAAATATTTTACAACAAAAATATTTTTGTAATTTGGCATTGTTTTGTTGTTGATTTTCAAATTTTGTCCTTTTTTTTCACTTTCATTAATCTAAGAAAAATCATAAAAACTTAAAAATGATAAAATAAATATTTTTCATTAAAAATACTAAAATATTTTACCCTGTTCCCGTTTGGCTACATTTCTGAAGTATATGTTGAATAAACTTGAATAGTTGGACCTTCTTAATGGGCCGTCCCAATTCTCTATTTGTTAGGGTTTCTGTATTAGGGTTTCAAAGGATCAAGTGTTATATAAACTCGTGTTATAACCCTAGTTTGTCATATTATCTCTGTAAAACAATCTTCTCAATAATAATCTCTCTTCTGGGTGGACGTAGCCAAGTTCTATCTTCGTGAACCAGGTTAAATCTCTGTCCTTCTTATTGTTTACGTCATTCTCACGCGTTCCGTTATAACAGTCTAACCTTACATTGTTTTTTTTTTCATGTACTCTTATTTATTTGGTTTTTGTCTATGAACGTGTCTACTCTTTCTCACTATTTAGTCTTATAATTAATGACACATCCCTTAAAACTATATTGATACAAGTCTAGTTACATATTTATGTTAAAACTATATTGATACAAGTCTAGTTACATATTTATGTTTGAATAAAACATTAGACGCATGTCCTAAGATCGGAAAAGTGAATGAAATATAAAATTATATTTTTTAAATGACAAAAGTTTATAAAATAGAGACGGTACAAGTGACATAGCGTCAAGGCTCTTTTTGAGTGTAACCAAACTAGAATTTCTAAAACGCATTCTTACACGCAATATATTTTTCTTTCTTTGTTTTATTTAACAAAAAATCAACTCTAAGAAAGTCAAAGTTAGTTTATAATTCATTAAATCATAATTATGTTCCACGTCTCATTTTAGGGCGAGACGGCCTCGAAAAATGTCATTTTCTCGTCTCATTTTACAAGATTCGACTTTCGAGCGGAGTTAAGGTACGTACAAGATTTTAATAAATATTGACTTTTCAAAACATTTTCTCTAGTTAAGTCTACATTTTAGTGTAATATCTTTTTGAGATTTGAGAAGTGCATAAGTTATGAGACTTTGACATCGAGTAAAAGTATAAAATTGAAATCTTTTAAAAGTGAGGACTATATTTGGATGTTCCAATATGTAATCAAAATAAACTATTCAATTTTAAGGACAATCTCTTGCTATAGTTCTTGAAGGCCTAATAAAACTACATATTTTGAGCACAAATTTTATAAATAGTTGTTTATGTTGTTATAGTGTATTCACTATAATGAAAAAATTTTCTTAAGATAATAAGTTTTATATATGTATTATCCTCTCATCTAACAAATTTAAATTCTATGGTATTAACTAAACCTAAAAATGTATAAAATAACATCAATATATCATACTAAGTACAATGAATTAAGGACGGAAATTAATGACTATAATTATCTCTCCCATACTAAACACACCACCTTTGATATTTAAAAATATTGGTATATTTGTGTTTATAGTTGTAGTTGATTTGTGAGTATTAAACCAGATTCTAAATAATTAAACATATTAATGAAAAATATGTATTTTGATTAGTATTTCACAGAATATTTACTATTTGAATTTAGTTTTTCTTTTCTTTAACACCACAGAGAAAATCCTATTTTTATTGAAAAATAACCAATCATTTCATGTGATAATAACAATAATAATTCACACAGAGAAATAGACAATCTTGAACATATCATTAGAGAAGACTATCACCATATATATATATATATATATATATATATATATATATATATATCATTTTTCTAATTAATATTTTTTATAAAAATATTACTGGACAATACAATTTGAGAGATTAAACTGTTCCATTTATTATAACACAATCTTAATCATAACAAGTGTATTTTTTGAATACATATCGAGACACGTATTATAACGAGGACTAGCATGGTCTTTATAGCAAGAGTGAAAAAATGCATTGGTAGTGTATATATAAATTTACGTCATTTTATCTCCTTCTTTCCTTTCCTCTTACTCAAAAAATAAATTATTTTGTTTCATTTTTGGATAATTAGGTCAATTTTTTTGATTTTTATACTATTGGAAGATAATTATTGAAAATTTGGATTATATTATATATCTATTTAAAATGCCAAACAATAATAATTTGATAATACATACATGTAACATTCTATCATTGGCACTTCAAAACATTTTGATATATATTACTATAGTGTAATAACACTACTTAACGAAGGAAAAATTTACTTGATTTGTGATGATTTATAAATAATTAAATTATTTAAGCATAAGAATGCAAAAGAAAACTCCCACACATAACTCTTAATAATTTTAAAACATTATCTCAATAATTTTAAAAAAATAAATATTTTTTTATTTATTTTAACTTACAAAATTTGACTGCCAATTAGATTTCTTTCTACTAATTTACACCATGCCCCATTTCTTGTACCTCTATGGTTACTTCAAGCCCAATCACTCTCCATATGGGCCATCTTAATAAGAAAAAATTCATATACAATTTAGATTAAAAAATAATAAATAAATTTATGTCTTAGAGAAAAGAAGAAGAAAAAATATAATTGAGAGTTGGAGTTGAAGTTGGAGTTGGAGTTGGAGTTGGAGTTGGAGTTGGAGTTGGAGTTGGAGTTGGAATTGGAATTGGAATTGGAATTGGAATTGGAGTTGGAGTTGGAATTAAAATTGGAATTGGAATTGGAATTTGAATTGGAATTGGAATTGGGCCACGTTTAAATCTAATCTGTTTTCAATATAAACAAAAAAAAAAAAATATAACTAGTGTTACTTCTATTTTTTTTAATCTTTATAATATTTTTGATTTTCACAATGCTCAAATTTATCATTTAAAAATAATATATTATTAAAATGTTTGGATGAATTATCAAAGATAACAAGAGTTTGTTGACAAAGTGGGCCAAGGTAACGTCTTAAGTCCGTGAATATAAGGATAGGGCCAAGGTAACGTCTTGAGTCCGTGAAATATAAAGGATAGTCTTTATTATGTTTTAAAGAATGATTCCTTTGTCACAAAATATAAAGATACACTTTATTATATTATATATCAATCAAGTATCTGTTAAAATTTTATATAAAAAATAAGTTATTATTTTTATATATTAAAGTTTATTAATTATAAAATCAAATAAAAACAATTTGAAAAACAATTCAAGATATGACGTTATTCTTCTTTCTTGATTGTAAATGGATCATAATTTCAAATTTTTTTAAATATATATATATATATATATATAAAATATAATTGGTATGTATATAGTGCATATTTTATAAGATATATACTTAATATATCAATTATTATTAAATATACAAAATAATCATACAATTTACTAGAATAAATTATACAAATTTGATTGGTGAGCTAAGTATCTTCTTTTCCTATCAAAAGAAGTATAATGTATAAGTATGTATCAAACACTTTAACTTTTAAAAAACAAATACCAAGCTTGTACATTATTTTTATTCATGTCCAACTTACACGTCACCTCCTCCAAAACATTTTAATTGATTTATTTTATTTTATAAATTAATTACACAAATTTAAATTCAATTTTAATTATTTAAAATATTTAAAATGTTTCTAAATTTAAGAACATGTACGAATAGACTTGTAGGAGAGAGAATGACCCAATTATAAAAGAACCTATTTTTATAATAAAAAATACAATAGTTAAAAGAAATTAATTGTCAACAATTTAATGATTTAACTTCACTTAATAGAATATTTTTGAGTAGTGTTCATTACTAAAGACGATAATGAGCAGATTGGAGTGGGGAATACATTTATAATTTCGTTGTTTTTATTATTATTCCTTTAACGTCCAATTTTTGAGAAATTCGCGCAGAACACCTCTATATCATAATCTCAAAAAAAAAAATTAAAATAAAATTCTTAATAAAATTATATAAACAAAATTTTAATATTACATAGTAACATATTGAAATTTTGTATTATTATAAAATATAAACTTAAAATTCTTATAAAATTTAATAAATAAATTAATATATTGGTGATCGATGTTATATATTTGATTTTGTTTATTAATATTTGGGGGTAAAATCTGAGTGAAATTGGAACGGAGTGAGACTGTCCCGGAAAAACGCCCCTAACGGGATAATTCGGATCAAATATTATAATTGACATCCATTAACCCTAACAAAAAAAGATGTTATTAAATTTGTAAAAAAGAAATAATGTATGAAAATTTATTTAATCTATTTTTTTCAAAAGAATTTATTTAAATAAATTATAAAAAACTTATAATATATTTATTGATAATATTATTTAATTTATTAATCAAAATATTAAAATAATATTTATTTCTCAAATTATATATTAATATTTTTAATTCGTTTTAACACTACTTTAAAAATAAATTGAAGGATCAATTGTAAATCAAAACTAGATGATTTTTTTTTATCTGTTTTTATATATGAATCCTTCTATCATTGAATAAACACAACAATAAAGTTATCTATTTCACAAATTTGAAGGATATAAAAGAGAAATAAAAAGGGGAAATTTGATGAAATGACCCTACTAATAGCTTTAATTCCAAAAAAGCTCCGCGCCTGATAATGTTGGTAAGATGGGCCTTTTTGCCCTGCGAAATGTCTGTCTTGCCCCTATGACTGCACTTACTCGAATTACACTTACGCGAAATATACTTACGCGAAATATACTTACGCGAATTACACTTACGCGTAATATGTAATATGCGTACATTGAAAGACGCATATTACATATACGCGCATTATGTAATATGCGTCTTTCATACTATATAAAGCGCCTAATCTTGACCCTCATTTTAAATCTATAATTTTTAGGGTTCCGACTCTCTCTCAAACCCTATCCCCTCCGATCTCGCTGCTCCGCTAAGGTAAGACATTCTCGTCTCAATGCATTCTTATGTATTCTAGGGTTTTAAATTTTATCTAAGTGATATTATGTTGGATGCAGGATCTAGGGTTTTAAGAAAATCTTACAAGTTTATCTATGTAAAGATGATGACAATCAACAACATATGGGTTTGTACTTCATTGATCTATGGAAGCAGAAGTTAAACTTTTGTTTTTGACAAATGTGGTTTAAAATATGGCCTTTTTTTTGTTCTAGGTTCGTGTCAACCTTCCTAATGGTGACATGGTGGGACACACTGGTGATATTGATGCCACCGTTGTTGTTTGCAAAGTGTTGATGAAGTTGTTAAGGTCTAACTTCTATTATTGAATCTTGATCATATATGCTTTATTGACAAACAATTTTGTATCTGAATTCTATTACTAAATTTTCTTTAGAGAGTATTTTGGCTAATGATAATTTAAACGACAAGATTAGTAATGAGTTGTTTGAAATTATTCTTAAATAAACCAGATCAAGCAATGCATAGGAATCCACCAATCATTTCTAGGATATATAGATTCAGATACTTTTGAATTCAACTGTCGTTGTTTGTTGTTGTTGATTGAATTCAGTTTTGTATATTTGGATGTTGACAGATTATACTTGATGCAATTGAGCAAGTGGGAGGAATATATGTGGTTATTGCTGATCATGGAAACTGGTTATTGCTAATCATGGAAACGCAGAAGACATGGTAAAGAGGATCAAGAAGGGAGAGCCAGATCTTGATAAAAATGAAAATGTTCAAATTTTGACCTCTCACACTCTTGAACCCGTAAGAACAAATCTGCATTATTATTATTACTATATCTAGGTGAAAATCGAGAAATAATTTGTAGGTTCACGATACATCCACCTCCCATGTCCGTGCTCCTACGACCACCTAATTGTCGGAAGAGATTGTGGATCTTTCTCCTCTTCACTCCACTTGTATTCGTAAATCTACTAAACTTCCTGATTTTAAGTACTTCTTTTATTCTACTTCATTTGCTTCATTTTTCACTTTTGTTCATCATTTTCTCAGCTTTTATCCTATAGAGGCAGTTCATGATCCCCTTTGGTAGACTTCTATATATGAGGAACTTACTACTTAATATTAGACTCATACATGAGATTTGGTTTCACTACCGATTAGAAAACATGCCATTGAATCTCGTTGGGTCTACAAGATTAAAACAAAATCATATGGTTCCATTGAGCGATACAAGGCTCAACTTGTTGCTAAAGGATATTCTCAAAAATATGGCATGGATTATGAGGAAACATTTGCTCATGTTGCGAAAATGACGATTGTTCGTACTTTGATTGTTGTTGCTTCGGTTTGCCAATGAAAAATCTCTTAAATGGATGTGAAAAATGCTTTCTTGAATGGTGACCTTCATGAAAAAGTTTATATGATGCCTCCCTCGGGTGTTTCTCATTAGCTTGGTGAAGTTTACAAACTTCACAATGCTCTTTATGGTCTCAAACAAACACCGCATGCTTGGTTTGAAAATTTCTCTTTGGTGATCACTTCGCTTGGTTTTCTTCCTAGTCACCATGATTCGACTTTATTTGTCAAACGTACAATGGAAGGACATATTATTCTATCCTTGTAAGTTGATCATATGATTATTATAGGTGATGATCATGATGGTATTGAATCATTGAAGTTTGAGTTGGCACATTCATTCGCTATGAAATATTTGGGCATACTACGTTATTTTTTGGGAATTGAGTTAGCTTATTCTCCAAAAGTTTATCTCTTATCGCAATCAAAGTACATTGCTGATTTGTTTGAGCGTGCTCGACTAACCAACAACCGAATTGTTGATACACCCTTTGAGACCAATGCTAAATACTCTCCGTCGGATGACACTCCTTTGGAGGATTCTGGTCTTTATCGTATCATTATTGGCAGCTTGATTTATCTTAATGTAACTCGCCTAGACATTGCGCATACAGTTCATGTGGTTAGTCAGTTTGTCATTGCCCCTACTAGAGTTCATTGGGATGTTGTTCTTCGTATTCTTAGTTGTATTTGGGGCACTCAATTTCATAGTCTCAAGTTTCCTTCCACATCTTCATTAGAGTTGTGCACCTACTCTTATGCAGATTGGGCTGGTGATCCTACGGACCGCAAGTCGACCACTGGGTATTGTATTTTCCTTTGTGATTTTCTTATTTTGTGGAAGAGCAAGAAAAAACATGTCAGATCTTAGTCTTCTACAGAAGTCGAGTATCGTGCAATGGCCTCAACTACTTGTGAAATTGTTTAGTTACGCCGATTACTTACTGATATGTGTATTTCTCTTTCTCACCCTACTCCGCTATATTGCTATAATCAGAGTGTTATTTAGATTGCACGGAATTCTGTCTTTAATGAGCAAACCAAACATATCGAAATTGATTGTCATGTCACTCGTCATCATCTACAAACTCACACCATCATTTTATCATTCGTTCATTTTTCCTTACAGATTGCTAATATATTTACAAAAGCGCACTCAACTTCGCGCTTTCATTTTCTAACTGACAAACTCTCAATGATTATTGGTATTGCATCGTGAGTTTGAGAGAAGATGTTATATATATTACCTTTATTAACACTGAAGGGTATTTCAGTCTATTATAATCACTAACTATATAATTCTTTCATTAAATTCAGTTTATTTTATGCTTGTTAATAAGAAACACTAGCTTCTCTTTATTTTATCAATGAACATATATATATAAAAAGAAAAAGAAAATGTGTTCATACCTCACAACTCTAATTAGTTTCTTGTTTTTCTTTGCACTCGAAGTTAAAGATGGTTTTAACCTGAAGTGTAAAAGATAGTTTAATTGCACATTCAGAAACTCACTTGGTGAATATTAGATCAGATCTCATATCAGACTAGATCCCTAATTTTAAATTCCCTAATATCTCAGTAATACAACAATCTAAGAACACATTGATTTATCTTTTAAAGATTCGGAATAGGAACTGTAAAAGTAATAATAACAATTTAACATCGTATCAGAGCAATGTTAATGATCTTGGGAGTTTCCGCTGCATCTACCGGTGGCTGGAGCGGCCACTGGTGGAGGACTTCATTTTATATTTTATTATTTTGGCTGAAGAAGATAAAAAAAGGTGAAGTTTAGATAGAAATTGAGATCAAAAGAGTTATAGTTCAGAAAAAAGGATCCCCTTTCTCTTGAGGTGTGTCTTGACCCGTCCATGTTGTTCAATTCTTCAATGTATATGTTCTGTATGAAGGACTGTAGTCATCGTCGTCAGAGATCTACGATTGGGTGGACTACGTCGAAGAAGAATACGGCGATAGAGAAAAAGAATAGAAAGTGAAGATTGTTCGCCACCTTCACCCAGAAGCATTGTCATTGCCATGGAAAAGGAAGCGACAAATGAAGTAAAAGAAACGTGACAAGAAGAGATTGATATCCAAATAATTTTCCAAATGTATTCAGCAAGGAGAGCGGATGAAGAAGATGATGATAAAGGGTATCATTTGGAAGACCGTAAGGTATTTTTTTTCCTTTAAGATCAGTGGCACACTTGATGCATTACTTTCATAAGGGAAGGAGTACATCTTTGTATTGAGATTGGATAATCTTGATTCAGTTCTTCACCAAAACACACAATGGAGGAAGATTTATGATAAACTATTTGGAAAAGGAAGAAGATGAGCAAAAGATGATAGAGAAGGATCAACTTAAGCGAATTGAGAGAAAAAATTGTACATTTTATAAGATGATGGATGACTACATTGATGCAGGCAGGCTGAATACTAAGGTTGACTATTGCTTATATCTGGTTCTATTCCCAAAAGATATTTCGGACAAATTAAAAGTTCAGTATTATAGAATGATGACGATGATTACGATGGAAATGAAGTTGAAGCTGTAGGGGAAGATTCTCTTGTAATCGCCAAAAAAAGGGTTTGTCGATGTGATTCGTCAATATTAAACAGAATGTTTAATTAACTTTTTGAAAAAACAAAAAAAATTAAAGCTACAAAGGTTGAAAGCTGGAAGCTAATAAAGAAAATATCATTCGTGATGATTGTCGTGGATTGACTAACGAAAATTGAGCTATCTAAATCGGGTAGTTCGAAAAAAAATGGAGCTTTTGAATTGGGTTTGCTCGGCTGTCTAAATTGGATAGCTAAAAAACGAAGTTTGCTGAATTAGGCTTGCTGAAAACAATAGTTGCATGATCGTAGTTTGATGTTTCATCGACTTGTTTTGTCAAGGTAAAAATTTGTTTCTACTACGTTTCTCCTTGAGGAGAGAATGTAAAAATAATAATAACAGTTTAGAGGGCTAAAGTTAGATGCCAAGTTCAATTCCGGAGTCTGAATTTGTTAAGTTGGCTCAAGATGACCTTGAGAACTAAGAAAAAGTTTGAAGGCATGGTATTGAATAAGATATTCGAGTTCCACCAGTACCATATCTTCCAGCAAGTGAGGCCAAACATAAGTGCCCCCAGTCCTCTACCATCTCGCCTGAATATTATGTGATAGCCAATGTCGGAGCTCCAAGCCCCTATCTTCTTTCGAGCTAATGCCTACTAGTTGTGCTCTTTGCTTCTCTCCTCTCACTTCGTTCGATCTCTCTGCTCTCCTTCGATTAGCAGTACTTCGACGTTTGATCATAAAGAGGAAGCTATATAAATAATTCAAATACGAAGATTCACGAAGAAGTATTGCGCTATTTACCAGTGAACGGTATTATTTTAATGATCTTTTGGTGGGAAATGTTTTTTATTTTATATAATGAAAGCATTCCATTACTACCAACCCAAAGAAATATGACCTCTCTTAGATATACGGTTTATGCCGTAAAGGTACGAAGTTGGACTAATTTGGAAACAATGGGGAATTTACTTTATACCTACTATTTTGTCTGGCTTTTGGTTCCTAGTCTTATTTTATTAGTCGTCATGATTGGGGCTATAGTACTGACTATGCATAGGAATACTAAGGTGAAAAAATATGACCGAGGCAATCAAGGGTTTTCCCCTCCTCGGACTTTGGTCGAGATCTTCAAACCGGCATATGATACCAGACATATATCAGTATGCATATGGAGATTCACGATGGTTCAGATCCGAGCAGCTAAACTAGTTACTGCCCCGTGGGAGAATACTTTTTATATTCGTAGATCGGCTATTTTTAGGAATAATTAATGTTAGCTGATCTGGTAATAACTTGAATCTTTAGGTAAGTCTTTAACTTGTTGGGTACTTTACAAAGTAATGAAAAGAAGAGGGAAGAGATTTGCCATTGTTATAATGCTCTCGCGCTCGAAGTGCAGCAAGCAATTACGCCTTGCTTTAATGAGTGATATTGTATTCTTCATCAAGCTTGGAGTGGCTATTAGCTGGTCGGGTTGCCGGCCCGCAAACCCCGTCATAGTTAATTGCGGGCGCATTGGGCCCTCCAGTTTATCGATGCTAGTACCTTAGACGAGGAGTGGAAACAATACCACACCACTAGATATAGCTAATTTCACCTTAAACCTTTTTTAATAATCTTTCTGCAGAATATGTTGGATTTTGTGCTGGCTCCATTTCCTCGGTAAGTCTTGGACGGGAGCCTGTACGTTTAATAAACTGTTAATTAGCTAGATTAAAACTACTAATTAATTAATTGTGAAACTCTTATATAATATAGGATTTTAATTATTTGAATAACAACTTGAATAATACAATTCTTACAGTTTACATCTTCTTCTTCAAGAATTTAACAAGAACCCTAGAACGAAGACCATTGCTCATGCTTATGAACTTTTCGAACCCTAGACCGCCATTCGGTTCGTCGTCAATCGTTCGGTTCTTTCATCGCCTGAGAAAGAGAGAGGGATAAAGAGGGAAATAAAAGAGGCAGAATGGAAACAAATTAAAAATTAATAAAATATATAAAATGAATTATAATATTTTCTTAACGAATTTAAAGATTATTTTTATTTTTGAGAGAATTTAAGAAATTTCTCTATTTTCATCAACTTTTTTATATCATAAAATGAGTTTTATAATTGACATCTTTCTAAACTGATTTTTCAAGAATGAGACGTGACACTTTTTTTAACATGTATTGAAACTAACAACCCTGTATGGACTAACACGCTCAACTTGAAACAAAATATTAGTTTCAAAGACATGACTTTATACTAACAAAATAATCCCGTACTTGCTTGCTTAGTTGCATATTTTGGGCATAGAAGGTAACATAAGATTGCATTGTTCGACTTCAATCATGCACATAGATGTGCCAACAAGACTTGGTGATCTAATAGCATAGCGATTTTATGAGATAAATACCCAGTAAAACAGTGGTGGCAACTACTTCTAATTCCTCCCTAGTTTTAATAGAAAAACAATAGATCAAGTCATTGGATAGTAGCAATAATAAATCACAAATAAAGAGACAATCTTGAAGATATCATTGGAAAATACTCCAAATTAGATAAGATCTTTTCTAATTTATAATTAATACTTTTTTAAAAGATTACTTGACAATAAAATTTGAGAGATTAAAATGTTTATTTATTTTTGACAATTTTGATAATTTAAAATCTATTATTTAGAATTTAAAATCTTCATACATTCATTAACATTGATGCATGCAATCGCTATACCTATCATAGCACATATTATATTTTGTACTAACGGGATTTCTACAATAAACACAATATTGTGGTATTCTTGCTCCCTGGCATGGTTGTTAAAAAAACGCACAGGTAGGTACAACATATTTGTATGTTCTTTCATCTTCTTTCCTTTGCCAATATCTGAGAAAAAAAACAATTTGTATTAATTTGTTTAAATATTTGGATTATTAGGTCACAATTTGTTTGATTTTCATACCATTGATGATGATAATTATTGAAAAATCAGATTATATTATATATCTATATCAAATAATAATTATAATTTGATAATACATACATACATGTAACACTCTCTTAATGATAAGTAGTTGGTACTTCAATCATATATGATATTACTGTAACTAGCATTTAGCCCGTGCATTTGCACGAGTAATAATATAAAAATCGTGAAAAAAAATTACGAATAACATTTTTTGACATTTTTTAACCGTTTTAAGTTTATGGGTGAGTCAACCCATAATCCGATCCAAGTATCCATTTACTCAACATCATTATATATTAGTTAGTTAAAAAGTTGAACTTATATTAATATTAAAACGTCCCGCGTTTATCAAATTTGGTGTTGAATTTAAAATATAAAGTCTTTGTAACCTAGTTGGTTAAAGAGTTGTACTTGTTTTGTTATGTTACAAGTTCGAAACATACCTCTAGCATTTTTAATTTTATTTTTAACCGTTTTAAATTTAAAAACGGGTCAACCCACAATCCGACCCAAGTATCCAAATTAACCACAGCTCTCGACCCGGCAATCCGGACACTTTAAAAATTAAGCATCATTATATATATATAGAGTTGTACTTGTTTTGTTAGGTTACAAGTTCGAAACATACCTCTAGCATTTTTAATTTTATTTTTAACCGTTTTAAATTTAAAAACGGGTCAACCCACAATCCGACCCAAGTATCCAAATTAACCACAGCTCTCGACCCGGCAATCCGGACACTTTAAAAATTAAGCATCATTATATATATATAGATTAGTTAGTTAAAAAGTTGAACTTATATTAATATTAAAACGTCCCGCGTTTATCAAATTTGGTGTTGAATTTAAAATATAAAGTCTTTGTAGCCTAGTTGGTTAAAGAGTTGTACTTATTTTGTTAGGTTGCAAGTTCGAAACATACCTCTAGCATTTTTAATTTTATTTTTAACCGTTTTAAATTTAAAAACGGGTCAACCCACAATCCGACCCAAGTATCCAAATTAACCACAGCTCTCGACCCGGCAATCCAGACACTTTAAAAATTAAGCATCATTATATATATAGATTTAGTAAAACAATAAAGTTAAAATTTTAATATAAATAAGAAAAAAAAAATGTATAATTAAGTTTCTATCAAACAATTTTAGAGGATATCAATATGAAATTGACTTGATTTGTAGTGATTTATAAATAATCAAATAACTTAATATAAGAATGAAAAAAACTCATACATCAAAAGAGAGAAAAGAGAAATAATGTTTTAGACTCCATAATTGTTTTTTTAACATTATACAAACATATTTTTATAATCATTTAAATAGTTTCATGATAAAATTTCAACAATTACTATGTCTTATGCCTTGTTTGTTATATTTTATTTATATTTATTTAAAAAAATAATCAAAATCTCATTATTAATCATATTTTTTTTTTATCAAATATTTTAATAATAAATAAATAAAAGATCAAATACAAATTTGTAAGGCATATATATATATATATATATATATATATATATATATATATATATATATATATTATTAGATTAACTAATGTTGATTAGTTTCAAATCAAACAAGCCCTTAGCAATAGTGTATTTATATAATCTCATTTGAGATTCTTAAATTACTAAATTATTAAATAATAGTTTTTGAGTGATGCAATGTCTTCTCAGATTTCTGTAATCACTTTGTCTATTAATTAATTTAATTGATTTAAATTTAAATAAACTATATCAAAGATTACATAAATATGAAAAAAAAACATTCCATCACTCAAAAACTATTATTTAACAATTTAGTAAATCTTAGATGAGATTATATAAATACACTGTTACTAAGGCTGGTTTGATTTGAAGCTAATCAACCAAAGTTAAACTAGATTTAACAATTTAGTAAATCTTAGAAACACTTTGTTGGTTGCCTCTTAGCCAGATTCGGCCATGAAGTTTAAGTTACAAGCATTTTTTTTTTAATTGATATATTTTATGTATATCAAAAATATATAATAGTATATCATAATTTGTATTATATTTAATAAAAATAATTTAATATATTTGATCAAATATTATAATAAACATTTATTAAGATTGTAAGTTCAAACATTGGATTCCCTACGAAAGCGTGCTCCTAGGCAATCAATTTTTGTACAATCAATTTTTGTCTTCACCAGTTCATATCTCACAATATGTAAAATATATGTGTTCTTTTTGTTTGCTTACCAAATTTTTGTTTACTATTATTAGTCATGTGAGATTTAACTATTTTCTTAAAAGATTAATATGAGTGTCCTTTAATTTTTATTATTATTATATTTACATTTCAAACATGTTTCAAAATCATATTTTTTAATCAAAATTCAAGTATTGGAAAAAATAATTTTTATAGTAGATTTTTCATTTGTATTTTATATGTAATTTAAAATTATTTATTTTATTTAAAAAATAAAATTAAATAATTAACGAATTAAATTAAAAAATTAGCGCTAATATAAAATATAATATTTTGAAATAATAATTTTAATTAAGATGTAAAATAAAAATTCATTTTAAATTAAGATTATATAAATATTTATTCTAAATTAAAAATATTATAAAAAATTATATATAAATAAAAACTTGTTAATGTTTTTTAAAATAAACCTTTATAAAAATTATAAACATTAACCTGTGTAAAAATTATATATATTAGAATTATTAATCTTACTAGTATGTAACATGTGAATTTGCACGAGTAATAATATAAAAATCGAGAAAAAAAAATTATGTGAAAATGTGATACAATTTTTAATTTACTCTCCCATATATATCTAAATTAACCACAACTCTCGACCCGACAATCGGGACATTTTGAAAATTAAACATCATTATATATATATATATATATATATATATATATATATATATATATATATATATATATATATATATATATATATATATAAATTAGTTAGTTAAAAATTAGAACTTATACTCGACAATCCTCGACAATCCAGACACTTTGAAAATTAAACATCATTTTATATATATATATATATATATATATATATATATATATATATATATATATATATATATATATATATATATATATATTGGTTAAGTTCATCAAATTTGATGTTAAATTTAAATTATAAAGTCTTATTAACTTAATTGGTTAAATAGTTGTTATACTTATTTTTTTTTTGTTAAGTTGAGAATTAGAAACATATCTATAACATAATAAGAATTAAAATGAAGTAAGAATTAATCATATACTAATATTCAACAAAGTGTTTAATATTTCTTGACATTTTTTTATCGTGCTTATTAAAGTTTTTAATGAGATTATTAAAGTGTGGTTATCGAGTTCATAACAAAAATATTTTCATTTAATTGATGACAAAATGTATGAAATGCTTTAAGATTATTCAAATAATACAATTCAAACAAAGTACTGAATTATAATTTTACCAATAAAAACTATGGAAATAATTTTTTTAATTGTGATAATTTCAAGCTAAATTCCTAGCTCCTATGTTTGTGTTTATTATGAATATACGCGTGCATTCCTTTCAATTTATTAAATTTGTTTTATGAATTTATTCAATTTAAACTTTCATCATCTTTAAAACATATTGAATAATATATATATTGTAAAACTTATTTCCAAATTAATATAATCATCATGACACCTCATTTAATAAAAGGTATTTAGAGAAATTTATGGCGTTTAAAATTGATGTAATTCAGTGGTTCAACTAACAAATTTAGTGTTTTTATTTGGTTAAAAGTTTAACTCTTACCAAAAATAGATTTTTTAATTAATTTTTAAACTGTACTTAGGTGAACAACAAAAAATAATATTAATTGTTTATACAAGGAAGAGCCGCTAAAAACTCGGGCTCCACTCTGGTTGGAGAGTATGTATTTTTTTTTTTATGTGATTAATACCAAACAAGCTTACGAGAGTCTTTGTTTTTTCGTTTGATCAGATCTAATTTAGAATTGTATATAATATATTGTATATAATAGATAGATAATCTAATTTAGAATTTTATATTATTATTTTTAAATAATTAAGTCAGTCAAAATTAGGGGTGGGTCGGTACGATATACCTTAATATTTTATACATACCTTATACCTTACCTAAAATTTCGGTAAGCAAAAAATGCATACCTTTACCTTACCTAGATTTTGGTATACCTTGATTCGATATACCTTAATTTCGATATAAAAAAATTCATACATTTATCTTACCTTAATTTCGGTATACCTTATTTTCGGTACGGTATCGATATTATACTTTTGATACCTAAAAAATATATTAATTTTAAAAAAAATTAATCCCATCGGTTATGTAGAGATTGCATATATGAAATAATATTTTAGTATAATTATATTTTGATATTATTCAAAAATTATATTTCTATAATTAAATTAATTTCAAGTTTATTTAATTATTTAAGTATTATATATATATATATATATATATATATATATATATATATATATATATATAAACTTATAAATACTATTTCGGTATATCTCAATATACCAAAATTTTAAAAATTTCATACATTTACCGTAACAATAATTACGGTATCGGTATCATACCTTACATTTTTCGGTATACCTTAAAAGTCGATATTTTCGATATATTACGGTACGGTATTTTCGATATACCTTTAATATCGATAATTTTTCCAACCCATAATTTTCGATATACCTTTAATATCCCGCCCTCATCAGATGGGTCGAAGATCCTATTTGACAGCCTGACCCACCTGGTCAGTCTTATATTAAAAAAGAACCAACGAGGACACCGCCTTTGTTTTTATTTATTTATTTTATAATTATTTGAAAATGGCATCTTAAGTTAAGCCTTTATATTAAAGCCACCTTCTTTCACTATATATTTATTGGTTATTGTTTTATTTTATCTTGTTTGTTAACCTATGAATTTGTTAACTAATAAAAAAAATAGATATTATATCAAATGCTTAATTAAATTGTGTATTCTTTTTTCTTTTCTTTTTCTTATCCAATGTTATAATCTTTCATATTCTACTGTATTTCTCTTTTTTTTTTTTTGTTTTATTCTATTTGTAGGTATTTTAAAAGAGTTTTTCAATTTTCTTTTGTAATTATTAGTGTGTTGTAATTGTTTTTTCAAAATTATTTCACTTTTTTTTATCTATTATTCAAATATTGAGGTAATTAATAGTTTTTTAGAATATATTTTTAAATTATTTCTTTATATAATTTGAGTAGTTATCATTTTTCTAGAATAATTAGTTATTTGATTCACATTTCATTGTGTGTCGTTAATATTATTAAGTGTAAGTTTTATCAACGTAATAACTAAATTATGTTTAATATTACAAGCTCCTCAAAGTTGTACATCATGCATAAACGGTCGTATTTGATTCGGACAAGTTGTGTTAGATTGTCAATCGTGTCGCGTCGTGTAGTGTCTCGATCTTATGCGTGTCGTGTCTTGATTCAGTCAAAATATTATAATCAACATGCTCTTTCGTGTTGTGTTAATTCGTGTCGTG
The DNA here is from genome assembly GCF_907164915.1 of Impatiens glandulifera. Taxonomy (NCBI): domain Eukaryota; kingdom Viridiplantae; phylum Streptophyta; class Magnoliopsida; order Ericales; family Balsaminaceae; genus Impatiens; species Impatiens glandulifera. The sequence continues at coordinate 6,352,041 of NC_061867.1, read as the reverse complement.
CTAACTCGTGTTTAAATTCGTGTTTCGTATTTTTCCGACTAGAGTTGGTCATCGTTTCGATTCAATCGTGTCGTGTCGATGCCCATTTTCATGTGTGTCATGTCGTGTCTTGACATACTCATGTTAGTTATATATATTAAATTATATTGTTTGTAAAAATTATAAAATATGATTATTAATTTATTTTAATTTAGAAAACTTGAATTAATTTAATAATTTAAATGTGTTAAATATGTTATTTAATAAACTAATTAATATGTTATACTCATGTCGTGTCTATACTCTTGTTGTGTTCGTTTTGACTCGTGACCGTGTTACGATCGTATAAACTTATAATCGTATCGTGATTGTGTCGTCTCGTGCTTGTGTTGTGTCCAACTCACGACCCGAGTAAGATAATATGGTATCGTGAAATTCTGTACTAATTTCGTGTTGGATCGTGTTGATTCATATTGATCTAACCCATTAATAAAAAAATCTGGCCCAAGTCAAAGTTTATAAAAAAATCATATTGGGCTTAATATTTGATTTAGGTAGTTATTTGGATACAAGGATATAATTTTAAAAACTAAGAAAGAATAGGAGTGTTTATATGTTCTTCTTCCCCGAATCATTCAAAAAAATTATAGTCTTTCGTTCGTTCGTTCATCCAAATTATTATGCCTTGCTTTGTTTGCTTTGATTGAAAGCTAGAAAATGTATTGTGCGTTGCTTGATGTTCATCATTGAGTTTAGAGGTTAGGTAAATAATATATTTAAAGCTTATAAATAGAAGCCAAAAAAACACACGATTATATAAACATACTACTATGTACATATCATCAACAACAAACAAGCATGACAAGAATAATCAACATTCAGAAAAAAAAAATGGTACTGTTTGGGAATTATGTTGGGAATTCTAAGCGCGGTGGTTCTATGAGTGTACACGTTATTAGCATACTGATACTGGTTACAAAAGCTCCAACAGTAGGTTTGAGCAGCAAAGGAGTCGTTCTGAACGATTTAATGATCACGGACGACGGAAGCAAGTACAACAACAACTTGACCGTCGTGATCGATTGGGCGAACAGAAACTCTGCAACAATAATCCTCTTCTATAAATTAGAAGAGAATATTAATGTAAAATTAAGTAGTTTAGGTCATGTGACTAGTAGTTTAGGTCAATTGTGTCGTGTATTGTCTCAATCTTATGTGTGTCGTGTCTTGATTCAGTCAAAATATTATAATCAACATGATCTTTTGTGTTGTGTTAATTCGTGTCGTTCTAACTCGTGTTTAAATTCTTGTTTTGTGTTATTTCGACTAGAGTTGGTCATCTTTTCGACTCAATCGTGTCATGTCGATTCACATTTTCATGTGTGTCATGTCGTGTCTTGACATATTTATGTTAATTATATATATATTAAATTATGTTGTTAGTAAATATTATAAAATATGATTATTAATTTATTTTAATTTTAAAATTTATATTATTATTTTCAAATAATTAAATCAGTCAAAAATTGGGCATTGACTTAGCCCGCCCCTGATCATATGGGCAGAAGATTCGATTGACAGTCCGACCCATAATTAAAGCCAGTTCTTTCCTTATATATTTATTGGTTATTGTTTTATTTTTGTTTGTTAACTAATAAAAAAATAGATATTATATCAAATGCTTAATTAAATTGTGTATTCTTTTTTCTTATCCATTGTTATAATCTTTCATATTCTATTGAATTTGTAAGCTTGAAACTATATTTCCTTTTTTTATTTGTTTTCTTCTATTTTTATTTTTAGGTATTTTAAAAGAGTTTTTCAAATTTATTTTGTAATAATTAGTGTTGTAATTGTTTTTTCAAAATTATTTCACTTTTTTTTTATCTATTATTCAAATATTGAGGTAATTAATAATATTTTAGAATATATTTTCAAATTATTTCTTTATATAATTTGAGTAGTTATCATTTTTCTGGAATGATTAGTTATTTGATTCACATTATTTTATTGTGTGTCGCTAATAATATTAGCGTAACTTTTAACAACACAATAACTAAATTATGTTTAATATAGTTCTATTTTTTTTTTTTAAAAGTAATGATTTTAAGAACAAATGTAAGTAGACATTTATAAGATTTAAAAAATAAAATAAATATTAACTAGTATTATTATTTTCAAAATGTTTTAACTGAGTAAATATTTTCAACTGAAATTTATAAATAATAATATTTGATTTAAATTGTATTTATTTTACGACAGAAAAGAAAAATTGGTAGTTATTTACAATAGAAGTATGGAATTTAAAATATATAGCTTTCATTTGGTTGTTGAGATTTTGAAAATATAAAGGAAAAATTATAAGTTCCTTTTAAAATTGTACATCATGCATAAACGGTCGTATTCAACTCGGGTAAGTCGTGTTAGACTGTCAATCGTGCGTGTCGTGTCGTGTAGTGTGTCAATCTTATGCGTGTGACCGTGTCGTGTCTTGATTAAGGCAAAATATTATAATCAACCAGCTCTTTCGTATTGTGTTAATTTTTGTTGTGTTAACTCGTGTTTAAATCTGTGTTTCGTGTTATTTCGACTAGAGATGATCATCGTTTCGACTTAATCGTGTCGTGTCGATGCACATTTTTATGTGTGTCATGTCGTGTCTTGACATACTCATGTTAATTATATATATATATATATATATATATATATATATAATATTATATTGTTAGTAAAAATTATAAAATATGATTATTAATTAATTAATTTAGAAAACTTAAATTAATTTAATAAGCTAGATGTGTTAAATATATTATTTAACAAACTAATTAATATGTTATACTCATGTCGTGTCTATTATCGTGTTGTGTCCGTGTCGACTTGTGCCTGTGTTACGATCGTATAAACTCATAATCGTATTGTGATTGTGTCGTCTCGTGTTTGTGTTGTGTACAACCCACGACCCGAGTAAGATAATATGACATCGTGTCATTCTGTACTAATATTGTGTTGGATCGTGTTGATTCATGTTGATCCAACTCATTGATAAAAATACTTGGACCAAGTCAGAGTTTATAAAAAAAATCATATTGGGCTTAATAATTGATTTAGGAAGTTATTTGGAATTTATAATAAAGTCGTATTTTGGTTGGGAATTTTGATGGGAATTATAAGCGTCGTGGCTGTATATATTATCCGGTTTCTACATTATTGTATCCTTGTATCTTACCAAGCTGTATTATCCGGTTTCTACATTATTGTATCATTGTATCTTACCAAGCAATCAACGGTAGGTTTGGGGAAAGCCTTCCTGAATGAATTATTGTTCATGGACGAAGGCAATAAGTATGCCATAAACATGACGATCATGATTAAGAGAGAGAACCGAGATCTGAAAACATCAATTGTGTTCCATTATACCGTGCTTAGCCTTAAAATTGAGGGCGGCGAAGGCATTGCTGGGTTGTCGCTTCCAAGTTGGAAGGCCGACAAGAGTTCCTCTTTCGAGAATACTTATGCTCCTATCTCGGCGCCATTGCAAATTCAGGGGCTAGAGCATGAGTATAATCGTGGAATCCTGTCTATGAAGTTGAAGGGAGAGATACGGACTTCATGGAATGTTAGGTTTCTTAAATAGTTTAAGAACAAGCAAACCTTAGTTATTTTGATACAATTATTGTAGAATGACGGAGTTTTAAAAACTAAGAAAGAATAAGGGGTGTTTATATCTTCTTCTTCCTCGGATTAGAGTTGGGCAATGAGTTGGATCAACACAAACCGACACGATACACCATGATATTAGTATGGAACGACACGATACGATACGATATTATCTCACTCGAGTCATGGGTTGGACACGACACAAGCACGAGACGAAACGATTATGAGTTTATACTATCGTAACTCGGTCACGAGTTGACACGGATAGAACACGAGTATAGATACGACATGAACACAAGTATGCACACAAAACGATATAATCACAATTATTCACATGACCAAAGCTATTCAACTTAACATTAACACTTTCTTTAAACTCATAATCGTACGTGTCGTGTTAGACTGTCAATCGTACATGTCCTGTTGTGTAGTGTCTCAATCTTATGCGTGTGATCGTGTCGTGTCTTGATTCAGTCAAAATATTATAATCAACAAGCTCTTTCGTGTTGTGTTAGTTCGTGTCATGTTAGTTTTGTGTTATAAAACTACATTCAGTCTCGTCGAAATCGCGAAGACAACTTTCGCCAAAGGAAAGAAAATACAGTCTGATTCCTTAGTTCTTCATTTTAGTTAGTACAGTTTCTGTTATCGAATCATTAGTTATTTGCTTGCTGAAATGAATGTTTTACTAAGCAAATATTATCGGGTTTCTATATAATTGTATCCGTGTATATCACGGAGCCACCGACGGTAGGCTTGGTGAAAGCGGTGCTGAATGATTTTGAGTTCGTCATCTCGTGTTGTGTCAATGAGTTAGATCAACACGATATTAGTATGGAACGACACGATACGATATTATCTCATTCGGGTCGTGGGTTGGACACGACACAAGCACGAGACGACACGATTATGAGTTTATACTATTGTAACACGGTCACGAGTCGACACGGACAGAACACGAGTATAAACACGTCATCAACACGAGTATGCACACGAAACGATATAATCACAATTATTCACATGACCAAAGCTATTCAACTTAACATTAACACTTTCTCTAAACTCATAATCGTACGTGTCGTGTTAGACTGTCAATCGTACATGTTGTGTCGTGGAGTGTCTCAATCTTATGCGTGTGACCGTGTCGTGTCTTGATTCAGTCAAAATATTATAATCAACAAGCTCTTTCGTGTTGTGTTAATTCGTGTCGTTCTAACTCGTGTTTAAATCTGTGTTTCGTGTTATTTTGATTAGAGTTGATTATCGTTTCGACTCAATCGTGTCGTGCGATGCACATTTTCATGTGTGTCATGTCATGTCTTGACATACTCATGTTAATTATATATATATATATATATATTAAATTATATTGTTAGTAAAATTATAAAATATGATTATTAATTTATTTATTTATTTTAATTTAGAAAACTTAAATTAATTTAATAAGTTAAATGTGTTAAATATATTATTTAAAAAACTAATTAATATGTTATACTTATGTCGTATTTATACTCGTGTTGTGTTCGTGTTACAGTCATATAAACTCATAATCGTATTGTGATCGTGTTGTCTTGTGTCAAACCCACAACCCGAGTAAGATAATATGACACCGTATCGTTTTGTACTAATATCGCGTTGAATCGTGTTGATTTATGTTGATCAAACTCATTGATAAAAAAAACCTGGACCAAATTGGAGTTTATAAAAAAATCGTATTTTGGTTGGGAATTTTGATGGGAATTATAAGCGTTGCGGCTATATTATCCGGTTTCTACATTATTGTATCATTGTATCTTACCAAGCCACCAACGGTAGGCTAAGGAAATGAGTCCGCTGGATAGAAATTGAGATCAACAGAGTTATAGTTTAGCAAGAAAGGGTTCCCTTTCTCTTGAGGTGTGTCTCGACCGTCCATGTTGTTCAATTCTTCAGTGTATAAGTTCTGTATGAAGGACTGTAGTCATCGTCGTCGAAGATCTACAATTGGGTGGACTGCAGCGAAGAAGAATACGATGATAGAGAAAAAATAAGTGAAGATTGTTCTCCACATTCCCTTGGATGCATTGCCATGGCAAATGAAGTTAAAGAAACGTGACAAGAAGAGATTGATATCCAAACAATTTTCCAAAAGTGTTCAGCAAGGAGAGCGAATGAAGATGATGATGCTAAAGGGTATCGTTTAGAAGACCGTGAGGTATTTTTGTCCTTGAAGATTAGTGGCACACTCGTTGCATTACTTTCACAAGGGAAGGAGTACATCCTTGTGTATTGAGATTGGATGATCTTGATTCAGTTCCTGACACACTGTGGAGGAAGATTTACGATAAACTAGAAGGAATATTACTGACTTGAAAAAGGAAGAAGAGGAGCAAAAGATGATAGAAAAGGATTAACTTAAGCGAATTGAGAGGAATTTTGCAGGATGTTGGATGATTACGTTGATTCGGGCAGACTGACAACTAAGCTTGACTATTTTATGCAGGTCAAGGATAGTGAAGAATACCAGGATGTTGAAAAGAATATATCTGGTTATATTCCCAAAAGATATTTCGGACGAATTAGAAGTTCAGACGACGATGATTAAGATGGAAATGAAGTTGAAGTTGTAGATGAAGATACTCTTGTAATCGGAAAAAAAAGAGGTGTGTGGATGTGATTCGCCATATTAAAAAGAATGCTAAATTGGCTTCTTTGAAAAAAAATAAAATTAAAGTTGCAAAGGTTGAAAGTTGTCAGTCAATGAAGAAAAGATCATTCACGATGATTGTCGTGGATTGACAAACGAGGATTGAGTTATTTATATTGAGTAATTCGGAAAAAAATGGAGCTTGTTGAATTGAGTTTGCTTGGCTGTCTAAATTGGATAGCTAAAAAAAATTGGGTTTGCTGAAGACAATGGTTACATGATTGTAGCTTGATGTTTCATCGACTTTTGTCAAGGTGAAACTTTGTTTCTACTACGTTTCTCTTTGAGGGAGAATATAAAAATATTAATAACAGTTTAATAAACGGTTAATTAATTAGATTATTAATTAGTTTTAATGCTTGTTACTAATTTATGATTAATATTTTTTTTAAATTACTCGGCAATAAAATTTGAGAGATTAAATTGTTTATTTATTTGTAGATAATCTTGATAATTCTAAATCTATTATTTAGAATTTAAAATCTACATACATTCATTCACATACACTTATACAATCGCCATACGTTGTGTAACACTTATTATATTTTTCACTAACGAGATTTCTACAACAAGTACAAGTGGGTAATCTTGCACCCTTGCATGGTCGATAATTAATGCACTGGCCCAAATATTCTATCTCCTTTCCTTTTCTAATATCTGACAAAAAAAAAAAACAATTTTTATTAATTTGATTAAATATTTGGATTATTAGGTCACAATTTGTTTGATTTTTATACCATTGAAGATAATTATTGAAAAATCAGATTATATTGTATATCTATATCAAATATCAAATAAAATTATACATACATGTAACACTCTCTTGATTATATGTAGTTGGTACTTCAATAGTACATGATATTACTGTAATATAGTCAAACAATTAACTTAAAATTTTAATATAATTAAGCAAAAAAATATTTATAATTAAGTTTCTACTGAAGAATTTTAGATAATATCAAGATAAAATTAATTTGATTGATAGTGATTTATAAATAATTAAATTACTTAAACATAAGAATGAAAAAAATTCACACATCAAAAGAGAAAGAAGAGAAAAACTCACACATCAAAAGAGAAAGAAGAGAGAAAAGAGAAATAATGCTCTTAGACTCCATAATTGATTTTTAACATTATACAAACATGTTTTTATAATCGTTTAAATAGTTTCTTTGATAAGATTTCAACAATTACTATGCCTTATGCCTTGTTTGTATAGTTTATTTATATTTATTTTAAAAATAATCAAAATCTCATTATTAATCATTTTTTTATCAAAATATTTTAATAATAAATAACCAAAAGATCAAATACAAATTTGTAAGGTATATATTACAACATTTACTTGGTTGATTAGTTTCAAATCAAACAAACCCTTAGCAATAGTGTATTTATATAATCTCATTTGAGATTTACTTAATTTACTAAATTGTTAAATAAGTTTTTGAGTGATGCAATACTTTTTTTTTTAGATTTTTATCAACTTTTACAATGATATGTCAATCCAACTTTTGTCAATTTTATATTTTAGTGATTTGTACATTCAACTTTAAAGATTCATATCAACTTTTGTAGTGATTTGTCAATCCAACTTTTGTCAATTTTATCTTTTAGTGATTTATCCATTCAACTTTAAAGATTCATATCAACTTTTGTAGTGATTTGTCAATCTAACTTTTGTCAATTTTATCTTTTAGTGATTTGTTCATTCAACTTTAAAGATTCATATCAACTTTTATAGTGATTTGTCAATCCAACTTTTGTCAATTTTATATTTTAGTGATTTGTCCATTCAACTTTAAAGATTCATATCAACTTTTGTAGTGATTTTCCAATCCAACTTTTGTCAATTTTATCTTTTAGTGATTTGTCCATTCAACTTTAAAGATTCATATCAACTTTTATAGTGATTTGCCAATCCAACTTTTGTCAATTTTATATTTTAGTGATTTGTCCATTCAACTTTAAAGATTCATATCAACTTTTGTAGTGATTTGCCAATCCAACTTTTGTCAATTTTATATTTTAGTGATTTGTCCATTCAACTTTAAAGATTCATATCAACTTTTGTAGTGATTTGCCAATCCAACTTTTACCAATTTTATCTTTTAGTGATTTGTCCATTCAACTTTAAAGATTCATATCAACTTTTGTAGTGATTTGCCTGAAGGAATTGTGTCCTTTAATTTAATGTGCAATGACTAAACTTGGATAGGACAAATTAACAGATATAATTTAATCCGATTATTTTATGAGTCGTAGTGCTTTGCTAGAAGCCAACTACGATTAATGGGGTTAAACCTATAACTATTATAATCGGGTCCTATGAGGTCACACACTTAGAGTTGACCGACTAGATAAACGAGAAAGATGGTTAATTATTAATACATATTAGATATTATTAATAATAAGAAATATTATTTATTTGTGAAATAAAATAATATATAATTAATACATATTAGATATTATTAATAATAATAAAATATTATTTATTTGTGGAATAAAATAATATATAATTAATGGTTAATTATGGAGTTAAGATTGTGAAATAAAATAATATATAATTAATGGTTAATTATGGAGTTAAATTGTGAAATAAAATAATATATAATTAATACATATTAGATATTATTAATAATAAGAAATATTATTTATTTGTGAAATAAAATAATATATAATTAATGGTTAATAATGGAGTTAAGATTGTGAAATAAAATAATATATAATTAATACATATTAGATATTATTAATAATAAGAAATATTATTTATTTGTGAAATAAAATAATATATAATTAATGGTTAATTATGGAATTTTATTTAATACAAAAGGATTCACTTATTTGCAAAAAAACGGAAGTGTGAATAGAGAGAGAATTGTTCCTCTTTCAAAACGGCTTTTGATATATTACGGTGAGAACTCCAAGAGGAAGAAATCATCTTTTAATCTAGCAATTGGATTGCTTTCCCTTTGTCTTTTTCGTCCTAGCAGTCGAAAGTAAAGAGATCTAGTCGGGCTCGTGTGGACCAAGTAGAGGAGCAACACGTGGGGCTCTCGATTATTCATTACTACCAGATCTGATCCGGTTCACGCATCAAAGGTATATTTTATAAACTATATATCATGATTCTATCAATTATGCATGATCATATGATTAGATGTTTTATTTAGATATATAAATTATTCCGCTGCGAACATCTATTTAACCTACATTGTCAATCCAACTTTTGCCAATTTTATCTTTTAGTATTTGTCCATTCAACTTTAAAGATTCATATCAACTTTTGTAGTGATTTTGTCAATCCAACTTTTATCAATCTTATATTTATAGTGACTTGTTAATCAAATAATTCCTCATAGTATTGAGAATTCAAATAGATTCACAAGGTTAGATTTTTTTTAGTTATGTTAGTTTGATTTTTATGTATTTGTAATTTATTATTAATACTTTTTTTATTTGTGATAGATGGATAATCTTCTCAACGAAATTGAAAGATCAAATGCAATATACAACTTAAGTGGTGTTGATGCTGATCAAAATCATGAAAATAAGTTAGAAAGTGATGAATCTGAGTGCGATGAAATACACAATGTAGAGCAAGATGACTCAGATTATAGCACTGACAACGATGATGAACATATTCCAACTGCTCCTTGGTTTGAAACAGAAGAGATTAATGTTAATTCAGGTAATTGTTCAAACATTGGTCCACTCGATTACAATTTATTTAAAAGTCAATCTTTTACAGATAAACAATCTGCAATAAGTGCGATAAAAGAATATCATATCAGAAGTTCTAGAAATTTTCATGTTGTGAAAAGTGATACAACACGATATGAGGCATCATGTGTTATGAAAGATTGTCCATGGAGAATTCGAGTGATGAGATCAAAGAAATCTGGGTTGTTTGTAACCACTAAACTACCTGCTGAACACACTTGTATATTGATGACATTAGAACGAGATCATAAGAAACTAAGATGTAATAAAACTACAAGTAAGTATATTGAATAGTTTATTACTTATAAATTTATTCATTTTATGTCATGTTATAAATTATTTTCCTATATTTATGTCAGGTTATAGATAGTCCTTATCTGAAAGTAAGCAACATCCGAAATCAAATTACATCTATGTACAACTATCATGTTAGTTACAAGAAAGCATGAATCGGAAAGCAAAAAGCAATATCAGATGTTTATGGCGATTGGATGACTTCTTACGCTAAACTTCCTATATTTTTTAGCGCTTTGATACATTTTAATCCAGGAACAATTGCTTTCATTGATGCTGAAGCTCATAGTACAAAACCCAACACATCTGTGTGCAAACGTATTTGGTGGGGATTTAAACCAATGATTGATGGATGGCAGAATGTTCCGCCTGTTATTAACATCGATGGCACTTTTCTAAAAGGAAAATACAATGGGAAATTATTGATTACAATGGGTTCTGATTCAAATAATCAACAATATCCCATTGCATATGCCTTAGTTCATGAAGAGACAACCGTCAATTGGTCTTGGTTTCTACATCATCTCCGACTATATGTTTGTCAAAATAGAAAGGGTGTATGCATTATTTCTGATCGACATGCTGAAATTATTGAAGCCATGAAAATGGTAAAAAGTGGTTTCACCGGTGAGTGGGGTATGCATCGATTTTGTTTGTTGCATTTACGCAGTAATTTCTGTTCAGCTTTTCCAGGCGCACATTTGAAGATGCTCTGTTGGATGGCCGGAAGTACTTCTCAGGTACGAAAATTTGAAGCAGCAATGACACAAATTAAAGAAATTAATCTTGATGCAGAAATATGGTTGCGAATGATTCCACTAGAAATGTGGATTGTGTCTCATGACGGAGGTTATCGTTATGGCCAAGCGACAACAAATATGGTTGAAAGTTTCAACGGACTCTTACGCTCGGCTAGATATCTACCAGTCACATCAATGATAGAGTATACATATTATCGATTTGTGAAATTAGTCTCACAAAGACGAACTGCGACGTTTAATGACCTTCAAAATGGTCAAACTTATTGTCAAAGGTCAAGAGAATTATTTGAAACTGTTGAGAAAAAAGCATCATCACACAAGGTTATTCCATACAATGAACAAAGAGGAGTCTTCGAAATCGTTACTGCACAATACAAAACCATAAATGGATATTGGAAGGGTGGTAACAAACATAATGTGGATTTATATAGAGGTTTTTGCTCTTGTGGAAAAATGGAGTAGATATCATTTTCCATGTTCACATATTGTGGTAAGTTGTTTGACATGCAACTTAGATTGGAAACAATATATTGAATCATACCACAATTTATCAACACTTTGTGAAATGTGGAAATACGAGTTTAACCCAATTCTTAATCAAGCATATTGGACGTTTCCACTCGCAAATAATTGGGAAATGTATGGTGTTCTCATTGTTGATGAAGACATGAAGAAGAAGAAAAAACCTGGTATGAGGGGTCAAAGTTTGCGTATTCGAACTGAAATAGACAACCCTCGAAAAGTGAGAGTTTGTGGACGATGCGGACAAGAATGACACACAAGACGAAGTTCGCGATGTACTGAACGTGATTAATACTTATTATGTCTTTTATTTTATTATAATGTTTATGTATTTTATTGTGATGTAATGTTTATGTAATGTATTTTATTTCGAAGTTTCAAGTTTCGTTTATGTATTCTATTTTGTTTTAATTTATAATAGCTATTTAAATTATTTAATTTAGTGTATTTAATTTAAACTATATATATTATATTTATAGATTTAAATAAAAATAAAACATATGTGAGAGAGGATATATTATAATAGTTTAAAAGTAAGGATATTAATTAATAGTTGAAAGAGAGAGAGGAGTTAATTAATGGGTTTAGAGAGATGGGGAGTTAAGTAGTGGGTTAAGAGAGTGAGTGAGTTAATTAATAGGTTAATTAATATTGTAGAGAGGGAAAGGTGGGTAGTTTAGGAATGAGAATGAAAAAGTTAGGTAATTTGGGAAATTTTGTTTGAAAGGTGAGTAAGACCGGAAAGGGTTCTGAAATTTAAGTTACAAGCAATATTTATTTTTATATTTTATTTAATATCAAAAATATATAAGTATATAATAATTTATATTATATTTTAAAAAAAATTAATATAGTCAATTAAATATTATAATAACATTTATTAAAATTGTAAGTTCAACATTGTTACAATCGATTTTTGTCTTCACCGGTTCATATCTCGCAATATGTAGAATTTAGTGTTCTTTTGTTTTCTTACCAAATTTTTTGTTTACTATTATTGTTTAGTAGATTTATGAAAAATTTTATTAGTCGTGTGAGATTTAACTATTTTCTTAACAGAATAATATATGATTTTGTTTCTTAAAATATTTATTAGTGTCCTTTAATTTTTTTTATTATATTTAAATTTCAAACATGTTTCAAAATCATATTTGTTAATCAAAATTCAAGTATTGGAGAAAGTAATTTTTATAGTTGATTTTTCATTTTTATTTACTGTATTGAGAATTTGTTTTAAAATAAATGAAAAACAAATTAATATAAAATTCTTTAATTGTGTGACCGTTGGATCTTTGTACTTGTCAACGAACAAGGGTTGGATACCTATTAAAGGATAGGGTTTTGCATTTTATGAATTGGGAGATATACCTATAAGTAGAATTTTTAAATACTTATCGAGAGATAAGCTTTTGCTTTGAGTACCTATCAAGCGATAGGGTTTTCATACATATTCGAACGATAGGATTTTTGTGGATCATATACAAATGATCTCCGTGTTTTGTCAACAAACAAGATTGTTAACGGATCATGTACAAATGATCTTTGTGCTTGTCAATAGACAAAGATTGGATACCTATCGAGAAATAGGGTTTTGATGGATCATGTATGTATGATCTTGAATGCTTATTGATGGGTAAGGCTTTGTTTTTAGATATAGGGTCGCACATGGTGTTGTGAGAGAGGATACATATCGAGAGATAGGGTTCTTATTACTTATCGAATGATAGGGCTTGGGATACCTATCAAAAGATAGGGTTTGAATACTTATTTACAAATAGGGTTTGTGGACGGAATCATGTACAAACAATGTCTCGACCTATTGACAAATAGGGTTTGAATGAAACGTGTAAGAATGATCTTAAGTTCTCGTTGATAGACAAGGTTATTAACGGATCATGTATAAATGATCAATGTGTTTTTGTCAACAAAGAAGGCTTTTAGAACGGAAGCGTATATAAACAATCTCTCATACCTATTGACAAATAAGGTTTTGGTACAGAATCGTATATAAACGATGTCTTGACCTATCGACATATAGGGTTTTGGCGGAATCGTATATAAACGATATCTCGACCTATCGACATATAGGGTTTTGAAAGAATTGTATATTATAAACAATGTCTCGAGTCGACCTATCGGCAAATAGACTCTAAATGGAACGTGTACGAATGATCTTAGGTTCTCGTCGATAGACAAGGTTGTTTACGGATCATGTATGAATTATTTTGTGTTTGTCAACAAACAAGGTTTTTGGACGGAGTCGTATATTAACGATCTCTCGTACCTATTGAAAAATAGGATTTTGGGTACCTAATTACAATTAGGGTTTGAAAATGGAATCGTGTACGAACGATCTTACGTACCTATCGACATATAGGTTTTGATACATAATAACAACTAGGGTTTGAAAATGGGATGTGTACGAATGATCTCTCGTACCTATCAACAGACAGGGTTTTAGGGTACCTATAAAAAAATAAGGTTTCTAACGGGATCGTGTACGAACGATCTCACGTACCTATGAGTCAGCCCTGCACTATAGTTCCATCAAATTGAGGGAAGTCGACCTTGGTGAACCGGTTTGGAGGAATATTCCGGATGTTTCTATCATGTGGAGGTTCTGACGACCATTACCCCCGTGCCTCCGAGGGCAGTTTTCTTGAACAAGAATATGAACTTGTACTTTAGTGTCCATCATTCGAGTTTCAATAGTGTTGAACCTACGATCCATTCAGGTGTGTTCACATCAAAAAGGAAGCAGTTAAGGTTTCGATGGAAGCACGAAGGGCATCTATCTCTAGCTAGATATTGTCGGATTTCCACCATGGTAGGATTGTCTGGATTTGATACCAAGATGTTACAAGTTAGGGTTTGATAGAGTAGTGATTTATATGGTTTTAAGAATTTATGGCAGCAAAAGAAGGATTTTCATGAAGAAGAGAATTGGCAAATGATTAAGAGCCAATAATTCAAGCAATAAGGAGGTAAATGTACATATCAATCTTAAGTTTTTTCATGTTCATTGATAAAAAAGGTTTGGGGATTTTATTTTACCCAAACCATAACAGTTACATAACTTCCATAACTATCAACTACCCCACTACACAAACTTCACATACAACATTATTAAGTCTATCATAAATACAACACATATAGCACAACACATATAGCCCATACAATTATATTGAGATTACTACCTATAATTTTAGCTTCTGTAACACAATCAACAAATAGTTGCATAGTACTATGGCCTTCGTTTTCCACTAGTTAGTCGTCCGCATCATGTCCTAATGGGAGCATTATTTTCTTAGAACATTACGTCTCCAAAATGTTTACACTAGGTATTGCATAATTCATTATATAGATCTTACATTTTCCATGGATTTCCTCATTTTTTCTTCTAAGTTAGTTTTTTTTACCTAGCGAAAGAGATGCAATTGGCTGATTTATTTTGCATACAAGATTAGGCTATTACAATCTTTTTTTATCTTTTCTTACCCATTTCAATTATGCACACATATAATACATTATTTCTTAATTAACGTGAAAACAATAATCGTAAAATTTTGAATGGAAATGAGGGAGTATATTTTAAAGAGTTCCCAACATTCAAAATAAAAATATATATTTGCTTTCAAAATAATAAACCAATCACTACATCCATCAAAATTCAAAAATTAAAAAACACAATCAAAACAATGTCAAAACAAATCCTAAAAATGCCACCACTAGAATATAACAATTTCTAGACCCTCCACTGGTCGGAGCAACCGCCGGACCATCCACCGGCGCCGGCGCCGGAGCAAACACCAAATGATGTTTCCTAGACATAACAACAATAATAACTTTCTGCCCTTTTTCACAATGACCTTGAGCACCACTTATAAAGTAAAATGGACCCGATCTTTCAAGCTTCACTTTTGTATCTCCATCTTTATGAACTTCAATTGGGTTCGAAGTATTGCAGGTAATGTAATCTCTCTTGTTTACTTCCAAAACAGAGTCTTTATCTCCATCATAGTTCCATACTGATCAAAAACAGAGTAATGATTAAGAAATTGAAACTGTAAATGAGATTTGAAGTTGGTTTTGTTGAATTTAACACTTACAAATGGAATCTCCGATTTGGAAACGAGATTTTTGAGCCCATATGTTGAGGAAATTGGATTGGTCTGAGGATGTGGGTTCAATCCAAGCGTCTGGTTTACCTCCTATTAATATTTCTTTACAATTTGATAAATTGATTATGGTGAGGATTGATAGGAGTAGTAATAGTGAAGATGATGATGAAAATGCCATTTTTTGAAAATGGGATTTTGAGAAGATGATTGAGTGATGAAATGGGTTGTAAGAGGAGATGGGTATTTATTGAGAAGAAACATGGTAACTAGCCGTTGGAAAAAGTTACTTTAAGTAACGGTAACATTGTGAAAAACAAGAAGAAAAAACATAAATCATTTTTTTTTTAAATTTAAAAGGGTGTTGTGTTGTTATTCAAGGCCTTGTTTGATCTTTGATTATTTGAGAATTATTAATATTTAAAATAATTTTGCTTAGGAGTATGTTATAAAAAAATTGTTATGTTAACATTTTTTTAGAACGTTGGATTCCGCTTCTCCTTATAATGCGATTACACGGATTAAGCACATGACTCATAAACACACTTAACCAATTAAGCAGGCGAACAAAACTTGTTGTTTGACGGACTCGGACTTAGAACCTATAGAAGAAGGTTGCGGATATTCACATCCTCTGTGCTAGAAGAGTGATCCAAAAACCATTAGATTAAAACTAAAAAATGGTTTTTAATTTTTTTTTTTTACCAAATTATTCTTACTCTCTACATTTTTAAATAATTAATTTAAATTAAAAAAATTATCATAAAGTGGTATATTGAGTTTAGGATATAAAAAACACAATAACCACCTCAAACAAGACCTAAAGTTATCAGGGATAAATTTAAAACAAATCTTATTATGTAAATTATATTTCATCATCCTCTTACATATATATGACTAATTAAATGCATTAAATGCATTAGATATTGGTAATTCCTAGACTAATCAATATTTAATATGTTTTAAATTAGTTTTTAAAATAAATAATTTAATTAAATACAAAAATATAATCATAATAATTTCAAATAATTTATTTATTAAAACAAAAAGTAAGTTAACAATTTTTTTATTAAAGTAAAAATTAAATTAATATATCTATAAAAAAAAAAATTTACATTATTAGTAAAGGACTTATAGAAAACAAGAAGCATAATGCCAGTATGTATAAATAAAATATCATTTAAAAATAGTTATTATAAAAAATTTAATTTATCTCATTCTTAAAGTTTTTATTATTTTTATATTAGTTATTCTTTATTTTATTTCATATTTTTTTATCAGTTTTTATTCTTCTTATTTTTTAAAAAATTTTAATCACTTATTTATGAATTTTTTTACTGTAATATTTTCAAAATTTTTAATATAATTTTTTTTACTGTAATATTGTTATGAAGAAATTTTTTCTATAAAAATTATATTATTAATTTTTTGTTTAAATTTTAATTCATAACTTATAATAGTAATAATAAATATTATTTTGTCTTAAAAAAAATAAGTACTTGTGTGTACTTGTACAACTAACATTATAATATTCCTTACTATTAATATAAATTATGAATAAAAAATTATTAATTTAATTTTTGTTCATAACAAAATAAATTATAGCAGAACAAAATTCATAAATAAATTGCTTACATTTCTTAAAAAATAAGAATTTAAATATTAATAAGAGAAATAAAAACCGAAAAAAGAAACTAATATTAAAATAATAAAAAAAATTAGAAATAAAATAAATTTAAATTGTTTAATTAATAAAAAAGAAAAAGATAAAATATAGTACTAATATTTAATTAATAAATATATAAATAAAAAAGTAAAAATTAATCATAATTGATTAAAAGAGACTATATACGACTATTCTTGATAGTATGTATATTTAAAACAATATTTTATTAATATATATGTTTATAAGTGATTTTTTTTTTAAAAAAAAAAAGAGAAAAAGGTATGTTATGAAAAAAAATATTAAGATAATTATTAAGTTATTTTAAAATATTATGTTTAGGGTATGTTACCAAAAAAATTGGTAGGATGTATTATCTGTAAGGGAATAAATTATAAGGAAGTATTATAAAGTATAAATTATATAAATTATTAGTGTTTGGTTTAGAGTAAAAAATATGTATAAGTTATATATATTTTGTTATTTTGTGTTTGGTTTGAAGTATAAAAAATTATTAAGAAACATAAAAGACTATTTTAAATTTATATATATTTTTTAAAATTATTATTTTAATATTTGTTAAGAGTAATTTGTATTATTAATAAGATAGAATTTTATAAAAAAATTAAAATATAATTATTTTTAAAATATATTTTTAAAATAAATAATATTATTATATGATTTACATTATTTTATATATAATTTTTTATAATTTAATTTATATAATTATATAAATAAAACTTATTTATATATTAATTAATATTCAATTTTGAAATTTATGTCTTATTACAAATATTTGTATATTAAAATAATATTAATTATTTATATAAAATAAAATATTAATTATAATAATTATTTTAATAAAATAATATTTGAAATTAGAATCTTATAATTATAAATTAGTTTAGAAATAAATTATAGATATAAGTTGTATGAATAATAATAATAGTAATTTATATAATTAATTATAAATATTATTTATTAATAATGAAATACTTTTATACATGATTATTATTTTTTAATTAACATTATTATTATTTTTAAATAATAATTATATTTAATTATGTATCAAAATTGTCACATTAAAATTTTTTATACATAAAATAATAATAAAAAATTATAGAGATAAAATAATATATAAATTAAAAATCAAATAAAAAATTTAATTTTAAATTAATATTCAGATATAATTAATTGTTATTACTAAATTTTAAAACATAATAAAAAAATTAAAATTTTAATAATTTTATAAAAATAAAAGTAAAATAAGAATATTATATTTTATAATTGCTTATGATTTCTTATAACTAGTTTAGGTAGATATAATATTACAAGGTATAAATTATACCTAATTAATACTGTATATAAAATATACATCAACCAAACAATTTTTTTTTTACTGTGCATATCATTATACTTTATTTACAGGACAATACACCATAGGAAAACGTAGAAGTTATCTAGAAAAATGGAGTTATTTGGATATATATTTTTTAAATTGTTCAAATATATTAAAAATAATAAAAAATTATTTGAATAAAGGAGAAAATTTAAATAAAAAATAGAAAAAAAAAACAAAAAAAATGTTATTGTATATGATATCGAGTTCTACTGACTTTTCAAAATAATTTAAATTGAGATAATAACTAAATCTATATTTGTAAATAATATTAAAAAATAAGTATATAATGAAAATATAAAAAATATATTTTTGTATATTATTAAAATAATGTAATTAATGAAGTAGGTAGAAAAATGAGATAAGAGTAATTTTGAAGAGAGTAATAAATGAGTTGATTTTTTTTTTAAATCTTTTAAATAGAAAAAGAATAAAAATGAGAAATGGAGATTAGAAGAGTTATTTGAAATAGTTTATAAAGTTTAGTGATCAAATTGATAAACTTTGTAATAACCGGTAGACACGTATCATTTAGGGCAACAATACGCGTGTCTGAATCATACAGATGTTACTAAACGTGGCAATTATTTTCTCTCTCTTCACCGATGATTAAAGAAGTCGAAAATTCTGCATTCATGGAGAAAGGAGGAGTAAGATGAATCCTGAAGAAGTAAGGAAAGTTGGAATGGACGATTCGAAAAGGACTCCTCCTGGACATAACCCTGGCGGCGTACTTCATCAGCGTCGGAAATTACCTTATAGCACCACAACAATGGCTATTGGAGGTTTCTTACTTACGGGAGCTATCTTTTATGGTGTTCTTTATACGAAGAAGAAACCTGAAGCTGATGCTATTGATGTTGCTAAGGTTGCTACCGGCGTTGCTTCGCCGGAGGATACTCGTCCTAAAGCCTAGTTTGTTTAGATAGCTAGCTAGCTAGATGATGATGAATAAATGTATAAAATAATACCTGATGATGATGATTATGATAATATGATGAACACCGGCGGGTTTGGGATGCTAATATAATATGGTTACATGAACATTATGATTATTCATTTTAGCTTCATTAGAAACGAAATTGATTAGATTATTACTTTAAAAGAGATCCGAAATCCCAAATTGTCTTAAAATTTGGATGGATGTAACACCAACATATTTGCATCATAATTATTTTAGTTTTTATTTTGTTATGAGCTACGAAACCTTGTTACGACTTCTCGGGTTGCGTTGCCGCCCGTTTTACGGCTATGTTTCCATCAGGAGACCATGAGCCACCACCTTCAGATCTCCCAGGAGAAGAACTCGAAGTCGCAGAATTGGAAGAGGAAGGAGAGTGGACCCTAAGGTTCGATGGTTTAGCTTACAACTCTCCTAAATCCAAGGAAGGAGGAGTCAGAATAATCGCCCGTTGACTCGCACACATTCTTTGTTCAAGGCACGCCAAAAAGGCTCACCGATTGGGACGGAGGCCTGATCGTTATCGTTTTTGTAGCGTGAATATTTTGGCGTGCCGGAGCCCTGATCGTTTTTGTAGCGTGAATATTTTGGCGTGCCTTGACATTTGCACGTTTCAAGCACTGACTTGTGGCTACATTTATTATTTATTAGATAAAAATTTATTATTTATTAGATAAAGGTCGACGCGAGTTTTGCCCGACGCGAGTTTTGCCCGTCGCTCTTATGATTCATGATAACTCGACGGATCGCACACTTTTTGAGTCGGCGGCGCATCATTTAAATTCAATAAACTTTCGATGTCTATCTAGTTGTAGAGAAATCGTTAAAATTTTTCTATGTCCCATGAAATGAGATTAGTTGATTAAAGATTATAGAGTACGACAAATTCTATGGCCGTCAAGTGCGACAAATTAAACTCTATAACTAATAAAGAGGGTTATTGACAATAGTGGAGAGGAATTCTCTTCAATATATTTACATATAAAAAGTTTTTGTCTATAAGTAAAAAAGAATAGAATAGAGCATAAAAAACTAAATAAAATAGAACAAAATATAAGAGTCGAATACAGTTTGACTGTTAATTTATTTATAAAATTCAAATAATTAAACAAAATTTTATAAAAAAAAAAATATGAGTTGGTTAGGGCCGACAGCAGAAGCCCAGCGATCGAGGCCCACTGTAAAAACGCTGGACGCAAATATATGCATAAACAAAACACCTTATATAATCGACTTCATCTCTTCTATTCCTTTTCACTTTTATCGGTGTCTAGGGTTTCTTGCTTCTCTCATCAAGATTCATCGTTTCAGGTATTCTCTCTTTCTCTGTAAATTAATTATTCTTGTTTTCTCCTGTTCATGAACACCGATTACATGTTCTTGTTGTTCCATTCCTTCTATTCTTATCTTTTTCTTCACTTTGTCGTCGTCGTAGTGAAACTCCTTTTAGACTTTCAGATCTAGGATATCATGATCATCTCAACTCTTCAGGAATTTCTATCAGTTAGTATCAATAATCATAGTAGAGATAACCAGTTCTTGAAATTTCTTGTGCATATAGTGTTTTGACCTAACTCTGGATAGAATAATTTTGCTGATTTCATCTCATTCTTTTCATCCGTCTTCCTCCTCTTCTGTTCTCTATATCTGTAAATCTTCATCAATTCATCTTCTTTCTCAGGCAAAGTTACCCATATCATATAGTATCAATATTGGTTTTATCTCTATAATGGATACTTGATGCAGTGCACCCTTTAAACTTATTTAGTTGAATAGTTGCCATCTTTAAACTTTCTGTATACTATGTTTTTCTCTTAAAATTTGTGATTTTCCAGTTGGGTTTATGCTTGATCAGACTTTTGATAATTGTATGTCCACTGATGATGTTCATATAGGTGCCAAAACTTTGAAAATGTCAAGAGTTTATGTTGGGAATTTGGACCCAAGGGTTAGTGAAAGGGAATTGGAAGATGAATTTCGCATCTATGGAGTCATCCGAAGGTAAAAATTGTTCTCATATAAGTATAATACATGTTTCCATTAGACCTGGTTGATAATGATAGGCATTTGTTGTTAAATCACAGTTGATTGAAAGAAATTCTCATACCCTTTAGAATCCTTGAAATGTTGTGTCTCCATCTACTTTCGAGATTCTTTTCCTTATTAGAGAAAGATTGTATTTTGAGAATGTAAGTTAGGATAGCTTTCTTATATTTGTTTATGTTACTGGTCTGGTATCCAATCCTGGTAAATGTGACATTCTTAAGAGAGATAGCTACATTTCAAAATGAGTATATTGCGATTGCTTATGTCAAAATGTGGTTGTATCAAATACTATAATTCAAACAGGGGACATATGTTCATTTGTCACTTATAGATGCTTTATCTTAATCTTGTATGTAATTGTCTGGATTTGATTATTGTTTGGGCCGTCCTAGGGTTTCTGCCTATGTTTTTGCTATGTACGTACCGTGTAATGCATTTTGTAAATGATTTACTTTTTCTATTCAGTGTTTGGGTTGCAAGAAGACCACCAGGTTATGCTTTCATTGACTTCGACGACAGCAGAGATGCACGAGATGCAATCCGTGCGTTAGATGGTAAGTAATAGAATGTTCTATTTTTGGGGTCTTTATTGTTAACTCATATTACGTATATCTAATACTTAATAGGTAAGAGTGGATGGAGAGTTGAGCTTTCTCACAATGCTAGAGGAGGTGGCGGTGGTCGTGGAGGAGGAAGGGGCGGCAGTGATCGCGGTGGTGGTGGCGGTTCTGAGTTGAAGTGTTATGAGTGTGGTCAACCAGGTCACTTTGCTCGCGAATGTCGCAACCGTGGAGGCTCTGGGAAAGGAGGAGGAGGAGGCCGCAGTCGAACCCCTCCTAGATATCGTAGGAGTCCAAGTTACGGTAACAGGTAATGTTTTTCAATATTTTGCATTATTGTTATTTTTTAATTTGTGTTATAGGTTATAATTCTAAGATGTCTTGCAATTGGTTTTACAGTCCTCGTGGGCGTTCACCTAGGCGTCGCAGTTTGTCGCCACGTGCTAAAAGTTTCAGCCGATCACCACCGCCATATCGCGCACGCGATGAGGTTCCATACACTAATGGGTATGCACTTAAAAACAGTCTTATTTAATTAGATTAATTTGTTTTAATTTTTAAATTTGGTATGCAGAAATGGTGTGAGGGATCGTCACAGAAGCAGGAGCTAGATTGTGGTGCCAACAGAGGCATTTCGTTGAATTTTTAGGCAATTTAACGTGTTTTCTTCTTGCGATGGACAAATGATATAAGACTTTATTTTGAGTTGTTGGGGGGTGACTGCAGTCGGCCGCCTCAGCTCTCGTGGATTGGTTAAGTTTCTTTCTTACTTGGTAATTTCGTATTATTCTTAGTTTTTGTTAAATTCTGAAACTTATATATGTCTGCCTGCATCATCTTATTTGAGGCACTACTGAATATTAAGTATATTTATTTAGTATGAAAAAGTTTTAAGAATAGATAAGATATAGATCATCCATCCGAATAATAAAGTTTGATGCATTTTCTTTTTTTATGTCGAGGTGTGTCTACTACACTACTACTACTACTGCTTGCTTCTCTGCTTCATTGGTATTTGTGCTTCTCGTCTGTGATTTATCGTCTATCGTCTGTCGCCCACAAATCTTCTTCTTGTCTGCACAACTTTTCGTCTTGTCGCCCACAAATGGCTTGATTGGTTTAGTGATTGTTGTTCTTCTCTGCATAATGAAACCTCCTCCTATGGCTCTGGGATCTTCAAATTGAGTATAGATTTGTTGTTCTTCCCTGCATAATGAAACCTCCTATGGCTCTGGGATCTTCAAATTGAGTATAGATTTTGGGTCCCAGGTGTATACTTCACTTGATTGATCATGCTTGTTGTGGCCTGTCACTTTAGACTTTGTGGGTGCTTCACTTCCTTCTGGCAGGTAAATATGATGTGTGTTGCTCCTTTGAATTTGTGGTTAGAATTTTCTAGAAAAAAAAAAAGTATTTTTGAGTATTAGGGCCTTGAAAGTACTACAATATGTTGCTTAATTTTCCAGTGATTGTTCATAATTCATCTCCTTTGCTAGTTTAGGTATTAGGTTTTTTTGCTTGTCCTTCACTTAGCATGTCTGTGTCTTCTGTTTTGATTTCATCTCCCTTGTGATATTAGTTGTAATTGTTTGTTTTGGGCCTTTTTATGGCCTTGTTTGATTTATTTGAACAATCAAATGGTTATTTTCAAATAATCTTGGTCGACATAAAGTCATTAGTTTTTAAATAAATAAATATATAAGTTATATAGTATATAAAAAAGTAATTAATTTCAGAATTAAATGACATTAAAAATGTAAATATATTTATTTGACTATGAAAACAACTTGTTTTTGAATTTGTATATGTAAATATTTTTTTTAAGAATCTTGATATTATAATTTTCTTGGTTGATAAAGTTTAAATTAAATAAATCTGATTTTTATATATTTTATTGTAAAAATTCTTAATTGATATAAGTTAAAATCAACTTCAGACCCCACAATCTATAAGGAATGGATGGGGACTAAACAAAGTGGACCAGCACACTATTCCACAAGGGTCCCCCAACTGTATTAATATATTCCTTCTAATAATTATTAAAAACTTATTTATTTAGTTTTATGATTTTTAAAAGTAAACAAATATATATAGTACTTATTTCTATCTTGATATTACTACTAAAAAAACAAATTAAGAAGAAATTTTAATTGAATTTAGATTAAAATAACACACTTGAACCATGAGTTTATTTATTTTTTTCTTGGATATTATTTATGTTAATAAGTTAAATTATTATGATATTTTTTAAGATATTTTAGTTAAAGAATTTTATTATTAAATTATTATATGACATATATAAATTTTAAAATAAAATTAAAAAAACCTACATCAAACATGCTCTTATAATTTATATTCTTGGGCATCTATGATATTTAAAAATTATTACATTTTATAAAAAAAATAAAGATATTTTAGTTAATAAATTTTATTATTAAATTAATAATGATAAAATTTTAATATTTTTATTATATAAATGATGATATTTTTAATGGATGAAAATAAAGAAATAATTTGTAAATATGTCAAAGAAAGAGATAATAGAGATAGAAGCCTAACCTTGCACGGCTTTCATGTGAAAAAAACGGCATCGTTTTGGGTAAGACTGGTCCACTTGTTGGCCACTGATTCGTTGCAATCCAGATCTCCCTCACCCCAAAGAAGATCGATAGTAAGATTGTAGAGAGTGAGAAAGAGATATATAGAGAGAGAAAGAGAGATATATAGAGAGAGAGTACACTTCAAGGTCCCCACATCCATCTTCCACCATCTTCCATTTGAACAAGAAGAAGAAGATAGGACTAGAGAGAATTGATACAGCTCACTCATTTCACATTCACCCTATCTATCTTCACACTGAAAAAACAAGAGAGAGAAAATCAATCAATTAATGGTAAGAGAGAATTGGACTATGGCCGGAAAATTATGCGATTCATGTAAATCAGCAACGGCGACTCTCTTCTGTAGAGCCGATTCAGCATTCTTATGCATACCTTGTGATACCAAAGTTCACGCAGCAAACAAACTCGCTTCACGACATGCTCGTGTTTGGATGTGTGAAGTCTGTGAACAAGCACCTGCTTCTGTAACTTGTAAAGCCGATGCTGCTGCTCTTTGCTCTACTTGTGACCACGATATTCATTCAGCTAATCCACTCGCTCGTCGTCATGAACGTTTCCCTGTCGTTCCGTTTTACGAATCGGCATCAACTGCTCCAAAGTATTGCTGTGGTGGTAGTGGTGGTGGAAATGGAGAGGATCGTTACTTAGATCTTGAATCTGGAGAGGCGGAGGAGGCGGAAGCGGCTTCGTGGATATTACAGAATCCTAGTAGTAAAGTAATTGATTGTAATGAGACGAAAGGAAATGATTATCTGTTTACTGATGTTGATCCTTACCTGGATCTGGATCTAGATCTGATGTCTGATCAAAAGCATCATCATCATCATCATCAGAACGACTGTGTTGTGCCTGCTGTTGTTCATCAGGGAAATAACTTACCTACTCCTTCAGTTGTAGACGGTGTTCCTTGCTTTGAAGTTGATTATTCCAGATCTAAACCTTATCTCTACAACTTCAATACTCAAACCATCAGTCCAAGTGTATGTATAATCATTACTGAACTCAATTAACATATACATATATATACATACCTGTTTGATTAACATTGATTTATGAATTAGTTATCATCGTCATCGGTGGAGGTAGGAGTGGTACCGGATCACAATATGGCGGATGTATCCACGGCTAGCTTACCGAGTCAGCCGTTGACAGGATTGGATAGAGAGGCGAGAGTGATGAGGTATAGAGAGAAGAGGAAGAATCGGAAGTTTGAGAAGACGATACGGTATGCGTCGAGGAAAGCTTATGCGGAGACACGGCCGAGGATTAAAGGTAGATTTGCGAAGAGGACGACTGAGGTTGAAGATGATGGAGTATTTACTCCGTTGGCAGTCGCCGCCGACGGCGGTTACGGCGTCGTTCCGACGTACTAGCGATGAAGATGATGATGATGATTCAGTGCTTTTCTTTGTTTCTGTTTTTGTGTGTGCGTTTTTGTTGTATATAATTTGTGTGTATTATTTCTCTAATGAAAATGATAAACGTTGGAAGATAAATTTTGGTATTCTGATCCGACGATTGAAAAATTCTGCTTACTGCAGACCGTCCGATTTGTTGCTATAAAATGTTATCATCTGTTAGATTGTTTCATCTCTACATTGGTTTTGCTTAATTGTCTTTATAATCTACAGTTTAAGAATTAACCCTAAATTAATTATACCAAGACACTAAGCAAAATTGGACTGTAAATTCATATTATAAAAAGAAGATAAGTTCATTGATATATAGGAAAAGAGATAACACTAAGCAAAATTGAAGTGGTGAAAACCAAAACAATCGGCATTCTCAAATGGGTACATTAGTTTTGATGATTTCTTAGTGACCTAATTTTGTGAAAAATACTATATTTCTCGTCACATTATGTATTGATTCGTTACGCGTATTGTAAAATTTCCCACGCGTATTATCTAATTCGTCACGCGTATTGTTTAATTCCTCTCGAGTATTGTATAATTGTATAGTTTGCGTAACGCGTATTGTACTAAACGGTAGGCATGTTATAGATATATAATTTTTGAACCAGATGGAAGAATGAGAAAACATGAAGTTGTGTTCTTCCTCCTTAGCTTAACAATATGTTTTTTATGGTTTTAAACAATCACCATATGATAATGGTTAGTTTCTTCAACATAAAAATGATAAGATTTCTATTTTAGTTGCGTGTATGTTGATGACATGTTTATTGTTGGAACGATTTGTTAAAAAAAATTTAAAGATTAAAAAGTTTATAAATAGAAAATTTTCAATTAAATATACAAAGTTTTTTCTTGGGCCGAAAATAAGCAGAACTAAACAGGGAATTTGTGTTAATCAATGTAAATATATTCTTGACATTCTTATCGAGACAGAACTTCTTAGTTTTAACCTGAAAAAATTCAATGATGAAATGTCTTAAATTTGAAGAATATAGTTATGAATTGTTACAAAATTTAGAAAAATATCGAAGACTCATAAGTAGACTTATTCACCTTAATTTTACAAGACCAGATATTGCATTTTATGTTCGGCAACTTAGTTAGTATATGCATCAACCAAATACATTACATTGGTAAACACCTTTAAATGTATTGAGGTATCTAAAAGGTAATCCTTCTCTTGGTCTTTTTTATCCTTATAAAATTGTTGAGTGTTTTTCAGATGTCGACTGGGTAAATTGTTCAGATAGTCGTAGATCTTTAACTAGATTTTACATTAAATTAGGAAATTCAATTGTTTTTAGAAAAAAAAACAGACTACGATATCAAGATCAACCGCAGAAGCAGAATATCGTTGTCTTGCTTCATCGATATGTGAACTTGTTTGGATTAGTTATATTCTAACATATTTAAAAGAAAATGTGCAACTACCGATCACGATGTGGTGTGATAATCAAGCTGTAATTCATATCACCGAAAATCCAGTTTTTCATTAATAGACGAAATATTTAGAAATCGATTGTCATATTGCAAGAGATAAATTTAAAGAGGGTTTTATTGTGCCCAAACATATTTATACTCAATTTTAGATTGCTAATTTTTTCACCAAGGCATTGGATTTTAGTATATTTCAAGATTTGTTGTTCAAGTTGAACCTTAAGGATGTTCACCTTGAGGATGGAGTGTTAAAATAAATTATGTAAAATGGGAATGCATATTTATCGAGTTGTAATAATTTATTTATAATTTAAGAAAATTTAGAAGATTAAATTTGTAGTAATTTGATAGAATTAACATATTTTTAAACTAAGTTTGATATCATTTTGTAATTATAACAGAAGTCTAAGGACTATATTACACTTTTACCATTCATTTTAATAAACGGAAGGTGACCCAGTAGGAGTCATCCTTTTTGCGTTTTCATTCTCATTATTTTCTGTATTAGCCCTAAATCTCTATCAAGAATCTCTCCTATAGTTACAAACTAAAATAAAATAAATTATTGAATACTTTGTGAAATGTTTTTTTTTTATAATAATACTACTCCATCTTACCTGCCTTGTTTAACTCACTTATATGGATCTCATTACTTAATGCTTTATTAATATTTTCAAATAAATTTCTTATTGACAGTAAATTAAAAGACTAAATAATTTATAATCACATTTTAAAATTTATACCTCCAAACATATTCTAATACATAAATGGGTTTTTTAAACACTTACAATGGCAGACCTTTTTTTCCAACATTTAAACGAAACAACCAAACTAAAGAGATATCCATTTTTTTTATATTTTTTTTACTACATTATTGGATGTGATCATCATATTAGCTAACTTTTCATAAAACTAAATTAATTAATAAATTTAAGAGAATAAATACGACATAGTTTCAATAATGTGGTCTGAATAAATTAAATTAAGTTGTGGTTTAAACAAAATTAAGTTGTGGTCTGAACAGAACTAAGTTGTGTGATTTGTCTTTGCGTAGGTACAACTCAAAAGACGTATGTCTTCAGATGCAGTCTGAAGCAAGCGCGAGCTGACGAAGTCTGAACTACATCAGACGTGTTAGTCTGAAGTATTGCGCGAGTAGACGAAGTCTGAACTACTTCAGACGTGTTAGTCTGAAGTAGTACGCGAGCAAACGTAGTCTAAACTTCTACAGACGGGTCGTCTGAAGAAGTGTCTGATGCCTTGCTTTAGTTGCCATCTGAAGAAGCATCCACTTAACTACTCAGATCATTAGCTTGGCAATCATCAACATTCATTATCAGTTGTCTGACTAGACAACTGAACACACATTAATTGCCTATCTACCACGTATTCAAATATTTCACCAATCCACGTTCTATATTGTCCCGTACACCCCGTTCTTACGAATATTCTGGAGTACGATCTCATTCGCCACAATCAAACGCATATTCTCTAATGTACATTCTTGTACTCCTGGCGTGCGTCCAACGGTTAGCTGACGCGTGTTCAAAAGAAAGATTCGACTATTGGTGTGATTTCAGCATAAATAGCAATCAAAAGACAACGACGAATCTCTCTCTATTTGGCTCGACTTCTGATCTCTCGATTATTCTACGAACACTTTGCACGAATCAAGAATTATTAAGCGCTGTGTTTTAGTCTTGTTCCAAGAACATTATGTAATTCATCTACTGTTCTTCCTGTGTGAAATCTCAGTATTATAAGTTGAATAGAGGTTGTTCTGTTCAACAAAGAGTTAGCTAGAAGTTCAGAAGCAGACAATTGTTAAGTCTTATGTGTCTAATTGGAATTGTGTAGTATTCTATACAAATCAAAGTAGGACCTTCTTGAGCACATGATAGATAATTGATCATAGAGCTAGCCTATTTGTTATGGGGAATCAATGCTCCGGGCCAAATAGAGTTTACCTATGGCACCTGCCTTCGGAGGCGCCAATTCAATGTCTTCCTTCACATCACACCCGGCAAAGTCCTTACTACGATTTCTGGGTAAAAGTCTTAAGCCCTTCACTCTCGTTTCATCAGCTGGTATTGAGTCCGATGTTTTGTTAGAGCTAAGAGTGAAGCTGGAGCTTCATCCTCTCCTCACAAGAATCAAGGTACTAGAATGAATTGTACCAAAGAAGTGGAATCACCAAGTCGAAGCATAGTGAAAAACCTTTTGGAAACAGAAGAAGAAGTAACGTAGGAGTTTTATCTCTGAACATCCATAAAACTTGGTGTGTTGTTTCCTTTTCGCTTTGTGCATTCGTTTTCCTAACGCTTCAAATCTAGCAAGCAGTTCCGCACTTGAATCCTTTCAAGAGTTTGTGAAGATTTGTGAAGAATAGAACCAAATCTTAATCTCTCACAAGATTAATATCGAATTGAAAATTTAAAGTTGTTAACTATACTTAGACCCTCATCTCTATAGTTGACACCGATCCTAAAAGATATATATAGATATATATATATATATATATCAATTTTTTGTACAAAAGATGTTATTGGACAAGTTCGATGGATTAAAGCTGATTTGCTTGTTAGGTCTTGGATATTGAATTCGCTAACTACATAAGTAAAAGAAAATTATCAAGAAACGATATCAAGTCAAGAATTAGCAGTCTTCTTTCCAACTTCAAAGGGAGATTAGTTTAATGAAACAAGAACTAGGTATTGTGGAACCCTATTATTCCAAAATGAACATATTGTGGGATGAATTCAGGGCATTAAACCCATTGCCAAGATGCGACTGCAAGATTAGATTTTACAAATGCTGCATAATTTCAGACCAAGTAAAAGAAGCTGATGTTAAGAGAATAATAAGTCAAAAAAAAATTGACAGGTTTAAATGACTTACGATTTTGTAAAAAATCAGATTCTTGTGTCTGAATCTGCACCAGATATTGATAAAGCATATGCTTCTATTCTCTCGGTTCAAAAACAAAGGGAAATTAGTCATGTTGGGGATGAGAATATTAAATATAATGCAATGACAATCAATAATGGTGGATTAATTTATCATAGTAAAGTTGGGTCAGAAAACAAAGGCACTAAAGGGGGAAACTCAAAGGCAAATTTGCATTGTAAATTCTGTCGAGGAATTGGACATTTACAATAGGGTTGCTTCAAATTAATAGGGTGTCCTGAGTGGTGGAAAAGGAATAAAGAAGGGAAGAAAATGAAGAATCAAGTTAACATGGCATCCACTCCATTTAGTTACTGTGTGAAGGAAGAGAAGAAGAACATCTCTCAACAAGAATATTCTCAAGAAGCAATTAATATGCTGCAACAAATTAAGCATAATAGTTCTTCCTCTTCTGAATTACCATTTTAGCAGAAATATTACATGACAGTTTTATTCTAATGTATTTTGTGAAATTCATAATTGTTCTAAATCAAAAAAATGTAATTTTTAAAACTCAAAAAACAGTTATGGATCATTGATACTAGCGCTAGTAATAATGTATGTTTTGAAAAATATAATATGTTTGAGATTAAAGTATTAGTTGAACCAATTTATGTATTTCTTCCCAATTTTACAGGTAAAGTGAAATTGACAAATAAACTTATTCTTGAAAATATTTTTTCTTATTCCATAATTTGAGTATAATCTTATTTTTTTTTTAAACTTTTAAAATCAAACAAAATATAACAGAAAAATTTTAACAGAAAATTTTCAAAAAAATAATTTGACACAAAATATAAACAACAAAATATTTCTAATTTAGATGAGAGTGGAGAAACATCACTTAATTCTAATGATATTATTCAAGGAAGTTTTAAAGATCCATTGAGTAAAAATGATAGACTAAAAAGAAAACATATTTAAACAAAAGACTATATTATGAGTATTAGTAAATGTCATTATGTTCCTTAAACTTTTCCTTTCCTGAATAAATTAAATGGTTTAAAAGACGAATCATTCTTGATTAATATCACTAAGATCAATAAACCACATTCATACAAAGAAGCAAGTATGAATGATGGTTGGAATACAATAATGAAACATGAAATTAAAGTTTTAGAAGATAATAAAATATGGAAATGATTGATCTTTCTAAAAGAGAAAAGAATATAGAATGTAGATGGATTTTTAAGACTAAAATCAATTATGATGGTTCGGTTTGTAAACTAAAATCATGGCTTGTGGAAAAATGATATAATCAAAGAGAATGAATTGACTATACCGATAGTTTTTCCCTTGTTACGAAAACTGTTACCAATAGATTGATTTTAGCTTTGGTCGCTGCTAATAATTGGCATTTGTATCAAGCTGATGTCAATAATACCTTTCTTCATGGTATCTTTAATGAAAATATTTATATGACAGCACTAGAGGGTTATTCTAATTCTGAAAATCAAAAGTTTGTATGGACTAAAACAGTCTTCTAGACAATGGAATGTTGAATTTACGAATATGTTGATTTCTTATGATTTTAAACTATCACCGCATGATAATTGTTTGTTTATTCAACATAAAAATGATAAGATTTCTTTTTTAGTTGTGTATGTTATGATATGTTTATTGTTGTAAATGATTTGAGAGAAATTTTCCATAGATTAAAAAGTTTCTAAATGATCAATTTTCAATTAAAGACTTGAAAGAGACAAAGTAACTAAACAGGGAATTGTGTTAATCAACGCAAATATATTCTTGACATTCTTATCGAGACAGGACTTCTTAGTTTTAAACCTGAAAAAAATCAATGATGAAATGTCTTAAATTGGAATAATCTAGTCATGAATTGTTAAAAAATCTAGACAAATATCGAAGACTCATAGGTAGACTTATTTACTTTAATTTTACAATACAGATATTGCATTTTATCTTCAACAAATTAGTCGGTATATGCATCAACCAAATACATTACATTGGCAGACACCTTTAAGAGTATTAAGGTATCTAAAAGGTAATCCTTCTATTGGTCTTTTTTATACTTATAAATCTGATAAAATTGTTGAGTGTTTTTCACATGTTGAGTAAGTAAATTGTTTAGATAGTCGTAGATCTTTAACTAGATTTTGCATTAAATTAGAAAATTCAATTGTTTCTTGGAAAACAAAAAAAACAGACTACGGTATCAAGATCAACCGCTGAAGCAGAATATCGTAGTCTTGCTTCATCAGTATGTGAACTTGTTTGGATTAGTTATATTCTAATAGATTTGAAAAAAAAATGTGCAGCTACCGATCACGATGTGGTGTGATAATTAAGCTGCAATTTACATCACCGAAAATCCAGTTTTTCATGAAAATACGAAACATCTAGAAATTGATTTTCATATTACAATAGATAAATTTAAAGAGAACTTTATTGTGGCCAAACATATTTATACTCAATTTTAGATTGCTGATTTTTTCACCAAGCATTGAACTATGGTAATTAGCATTAAATATCTATCAATAATCTCTCATATAGTGAAGTGATATTTTGAATCTTTAAACTCTTACACTTACACGTTAAAATAAAATAAATTGTTAAATTATATTAGATTTATTAAATGAATCAAAATTTTGTTTAAATTTTTTTTTTACTGTGAGAAATTCTATTGGATAATAATACAACTACATCTTAGATGCCTTGTTTAACTCACTTATATGGATCTCATCACTTAATGCTTCATTAATATTTTCAAATAAATTTCTTATTGACAGTAAATTAAAAGACTTTAAATAATTTATAATCACATTTTAAATTTTATACCCCAAAACATATTCTAATACATAAATGGGTTTTTTAAACACTTACAATGACAGACCTTTTTTCCTGCTTTTAAACGAAACAACCAAACTAAAGAGATGTCCCTTTTTTTTATATATATATTTTACTACGTTATTGAATGTGATCATAAAACGAAATCAAACATATCCTAAGAACACCCGCCGGCGGCAAATCCCAGTTTCCCTCCGGCGACATCATAAATCACTTCCAACGACTGTTGTTGAACATTACCAAATATACCCAAACTCGTATCATCATTATTTCCGGCGAAACCCAAACACACCTGAGCCGTACTCGCCGCATAAAATATTCCGTTCGACGACAACGATAACACAACGTTTCCGGCGAAGATGAAGCCAATTTTCGGAACAAGAACCGATTTATAAGAACTGAAATCGTAACATGTATCAAGTATTGAAAGCGGATTCGTCAAATTATAATCCGACATCTGTTTCCTGAATTCCGTTTTCATCGCTGTATATGCTGTAGGCGGTAACCTAGTTATCACAGTGCCGGAATCTATCACAGTCCCGCCGGAGTTAGTGAATACGGATCTGGGTATCGGTAAGATCTTCATCCCGACTTTAATCCCGATTATATCGATGAAGTAGAACGATTTTAACTGTGAATTTGAACTTAACGATGTGAATTTCGCATTCGCGAAATTCGATTTCCCTTTTCCGAATGTTAAATGACCGGTGGCGCCTGAAGAAGGTAAGCAGTATGAGAAGTATTTACCGTATTTTCCGGCGGTTTGTGATACGAGTGAGAGAGGATCCCGGCCGAGACCGATTAAACCGGCGGCGCCGCGGAAGAGGCCTTGATTGTTTTCTCCACATCCGAAGTATATATTGGGGAAAATGTCAGTTGGTGATAGGGTTAGGGTTTCGGTAGCGAAATAACCAACAGAGAACGATTGATCGCCGTATTGAATACCGTAGATACATGTATTGGTTGATGATGAACATGAAGGTGTATTTCCGGTGGCGGAGATTAAAGCGGAACATTGAGGTGCTGAACAGGAGACGTTTTTGTATGATTTTGAAAGAGATGGATCGAATATTGGTTCTTGTTGTGAGTAACAGGTACGTGCACATGGTTGACATTGAGTCCAGGTTAGATCGCTGCCGGTGTCGAAGATTAAGGAGAGATCGCGTTTTGGTGTGCCGAGACCGACGGTTACGATGTAGTTTCCGGTGCCGAGAGTGTCACCGGATTTTGCTGGAATTGAAATGGAATCTGTGTCTTGAAGAGGAGTATTGGTTTTGCTTGCCGAGTTGATTTTGGCTCGAGAATGGATTGATTTGACTCGTGATTCGTCTTGAATTAAGAACTCAGTCACGGTTGCTTTGTTATTGTTTGTTAACTTTGAACATGGACCGTTCCGGTGTACTACCTTTGCTGATGATGACTTCCTGTCGTCGGCAACTGAAAAGGAATGAAATTATTCTCGATTCTTTGAAATTCGATAGTAAAAACAAACAAAAGAAGTTATCATCGGCAATAAAACTTTCGTGATTAGATTTAGTTCGAAATAGGGTTATTTAAAAAAATAATGATGAGTAATAATTTTGAGAGAACAATCGTAATGAACCTCATCACGGTTCTACCCATAAGGCTACCCGAGATGTATGTCGGATGGGTGGCTAAATTTTTTTTTTGTGAAAATAGTGATAGTAAATTAGGTACAAAATATTGTGATGCCACTTTAGATTTCAAATAAGAAGCTTTTGATAATAACTTTAATGATAAGAAAATTAATAAGGAGTTTTAATTTTATATTTATTTAAAAACATTTTATTTTATTTTAATGAAAACAAAGAAGGCCTGACAAAAGATATTTTCCTTTATTTGCAAAGCGACCCGACCTAAAGCTTTGTTTGGTGTGATTGTAATCACTATAGTCTAGTTATATCTAATCACTCTGTATAGCTAATTCTAGCTATAAAAAATTCAAACAAGGCCTAATTGTCAACACCGGTCACTTTCAATTATTCTAATGATTTATTATTATGATTTATTCTTATAAAAAACTTTCTATAATGTAATAATGAATTCAGGACCCTTTTGTTTTTTTAAAATGAAAAATAAACTTAATATTTACTTTAATAGTAGTTTATTTAAAATGAATTAAATAATTGAATAAGATAAAAAAAACGATGTTAAACATAAACATGTTTTTATATCCTCCTCAATTACATAATATCATTTTATAAAATATCTCTCTCCCTCAATAATTTAATATTAACTTGATTTTAAAACTAATAATAAAAATAATATTAGTTCTGATTTTACCTTACCTTCTAACCTATAACTTGTGTAACAAAATAACTAAACTAAAGCTGTATTTAAAATAAGTTAATTAAATCCAAACTTAAATATGTGTTATAACTTGTTTGATATGTATAAGATTCTTTATAACTATTTAAAATATTAATTAAAACGAAGAGAACCACAAGTTTTATATTTTAATAATTAACTCAATAAGAAAACAAAATTACATCATTATTAAACTATTTTTTAATATCACACTTCTAAAAGACCTAATTATACAAGTAAACATTTACATGATTTTATTTATTTTGTAATATTAATTATAAATGGTATTTTTGCTAAAGAGTTCGTCCAAATATGAGTAGTTAATAATCAATCATTCTTATACTTATTTCTTAATTAATTAAATTTATTAATTAAAATATATAAATATATTTTCTTTCTCCAAACAAATCATATAATATGTATATCATGGTTACTTACTTTATTTTCTTTCATAAATATTAATAATTAAATTCAAATAATCTACTTTTTCAACCCATAAGAAAAAACCAGATCAAGAAATAAATGAAATTACCTTTGGGCATAGAAGGAGAGCAAGTGGTCGCCGGAACAAGAGAGGCGACACGGATAAGGTGGCGACCGCCGGAAATCTCGTCGGCGCCGGCGAAACCATTATCCAGAAAGCAGAAGAAGATAAAGGAAAGAGAAGAAAAGAAAAACACAATTGAAGAGAGAGAAGACATTATCACTTATTTTGTTTTCTCTCTTTCTTTATATTCCACCTTATCATGGAGATTCTTTATATAATGCAAAAAATTTAGATGAAAAAAAAAATGTAAAATTATATTCAATTTTTGACATCACTCACCAATACAAATGATCTCATACGATTACATATTTATTAAATATTTATTCTTATTAGTGTTCAAATTGACTCCAAAGTCCAAACACACAACCCAAAATCAACTAGCTAAAACTAAAAAACAAAATTGATTATTTAAAATTTTAAATTATTATAATATAATAACAATTTAATTAAATTCTGGGTTATATAATTATTTGGATAATAATCCTAAAAATCACATCATCAAACAAGTTCCTTGATAAAACTTGTTACATTTTTATGTTTACTATTTTTTTATTATTATTTAATGATATTACATATAAACAGGTTTAGGGTTTATTTTATGTAAGTGTTGTTATGATAAAAAAAAAATTGAGAGAATTTTTTGTTTGATTAAAATGTGAATTATTTGTATTAAATTATTATATTTAATTTTTAATTTTTATGCATTAAAATTAAAATGGGAATAATTGATTGATTATAATTCTTCATTAAAATTAATTATCTAACATAGATTTTATTTTGTTTTGAGTTATTTTAATAACCTTAAAAAAATTAAACATTATTTTATTCCCATTATCATTTAATTTATTAACTAAAATACATTTTATTTAAAATTATTTTTTTTATTTTATTTATATATATCAATACGTTTCTAAGTATTTTTACCAAACAATAAAAAACATAATCACTTCTTCAAAATAATCACAAATCATCATTTTTTTTCCTTCAAATTACTTGAATGATGGTTTTTTAAAATAATAATTACAATAATGATAAATAAGTTATCTAATAGTCATTGTCTATAAAACTTGGGAATCTCTGGTATCACGTTTGATTGAGGCGGGTTTGGATTTAGGTTATTTAAAAAAGATTCTCTAAAGAAAACATATTTAAAAAATAATAATTGATAGAAATTTGTAAAATTTGTCGTTTTCAATTAGCCAGGGCAAATAAGGACTTTGATACGATGATATATGATTAGGATCAAATTAATTAATTACATACTTTAATTTATTTGTATCCTTTAATTTTTTTTTAAGTTTAATTACATGACAACTAGATAGATGTTGACTAAAAGTTTAATTATGGTTGGGATTTGGGATTAAATTAAGGGTATCTTGTTTAAAGTTAGGAAATTGAATATTAATTATAAACTAAAATCATAAGATTATGGAAGATTCTATTTTTCATCTATATTAAGACTTTAATCAAATAGGGTTTTAAAATATACTTGTTTAAATTGAATGTAAAAAATAATCTATTTTTTGAGTATTTTTTAAGCATGTAATCAATAGATCATTTATCAATCATTATGCTATCAATTATATGGAATACTTGTTTTATCTAATATATTTATGCTAACAACTATTCAATTTGAATTATAAATGAATACTTCCATCCATAGAAAATAAAAAATAAGAAAATTATTGAGCTCGTAATTTTTTTTTTTAAAAATAATTAATATTAAATAACTTTTTTTTATATTTATCTACATATCTTATTTAAATATTTTATTTAACATTTATATGAATATATTTATTTTAACTATAACTTATCATGTCAATCAAATGTTTGAAATTGATTTTATTTGTATTAAATATATATAAAAAATATGTTTAATATGTGTAGTGATATAAAATTAAGTAAAAGATGTCAACTTAGTACTAACTAAATTTAGTGTATTATTAATGAGTTAATTATTGTACTAATATTATAAATATATTTTAATATCGAATTAATTTATATAAGGAACCGTCACATATTTTTTTTATTATTAATAAAATTAAAATTTATTATTTTAAAATAATTAATACAATCCCAAAATAATTAGGACACATTTTAGTAAGAATCAAATAATGCATAATAGATTGATAGTAAGATAATACATGATTGAATAATAAGTCCTAAGTAATTAGGTCTAAGCATTAATGATTAGTGCCTAACTAAGTTTAGTTTAATAATAAAATGAAATTATAATGCATGGAAATATTATAATATAAAAATACACAATGAAAACCTTGTTTGTTTCTTTATTATGTCACATTCCTTACGCGGTTTGCTTTGTGTTATGTGGGGTCTATAATTACATTAATCAAGTGTTTATGGTCCAATTTCAAATCATAATTTTGTTTCATCTAATTTTTAGAAAATAAATTAAAACATAAGCAATTAACTTGTCTTGTTTTAAATATCGATTATAGTTAGTTAGAGGGTAAAATCACGTGATCACCCTATGAAAATGAAACTCTTCAAGATTTTAATAATTTTATTTATTTTTTTCGAACTAAATATAACATGTTTATGGGATAATTTCTCTTAATTATTATAAAAAAATCAACAAAAAAATCAATTGTATAAGGAATTACAAGATGATAAATAATATCAAAACTCATTGGATATTTTGATATTGACAATCAATTTATAATTCTTCCGTTGATTGTGAAATTAAAGACAAATAAATAATAAAAAAATGAAAATGATATTCTTATGGGTGGTTAAGAAGAAAGAGAGGGACATGAGAACATGGCCTTATAATTCTATCTTCATCACAAATAATTATTGTAAATATATAACTTTATAATTATTCCATTACAATTTGGTTTTAAGAATGACTCAATTTAAATTGAAATAGGGTGTAAATTTATAAAAAAATAAATTTTGATTTTAAATAAATTAAAATAATATTTTATTTATTAATATTAGAGTGTACAAATTAAACCAATTTAAATTCATATCTATTCTGAGGTCAATGATATCTTATAAAGGATGGCAATGAGGTGTTTCGGTTCGGAGAATTGGATTATTATTTTTGTCCCGAATCTATTGGTCCCGTCCTGATTCCTGCCTTGTCTCGATGGAGATTTTAAATATAAATCATTTCCGCCCCGATCGAGAACGGTGTTTTTCCAAGGTACACCGAAACCCAAAAATAGTTTAAATTTAAAATATAAATAATAAAATAATTCATATAATTATATTTATAAATTATGAAAATATTCATGATTTATAATCATAATGATTGTAGTAACTAAATAAGAGAAGATAAAAAAAAATCAAGTAAAATATAATGATTATATTAAATAAATAAATATTTATTAATTAATTTAAACATCTATCATTTTTATTATTATTTTATTTTTATTTTGCATATTTTTGTTTCGATTCGGGGATTAGTGCGGGACATGTAAATATCATCACCGCCTTGAACCACAATCAACATATTTCAGGTTTTTCTTGATCCGTCTCGATCTCAGTCAAAGCGATCAACATATTTCAAGTTTTTCTTGATCCGTCTCGATCCCCAGTCAAAGCGAAAAAAACCCGCATCAATCTGTTCGGTTCGAACCGATTTCATGTTGTCATTCTTACTAATTAATTATGGTTATTTTGGAATTATGATATAGATTTTGAAATGTTTTATTTTTCTTCAAAATAATTTTGTATGATGTAAATAAATTTGTATTGGAATATAAGTTTGAGGTGACTACTTGAAATGTACAAGTAACCAACTAACCATATATAATTAAGAAAATTAATTAAAGATAATGAATTATTAATTAAATAACATCATTATATTTTATAAATTACAAAGTAAATTTGTTAATGAGAAGAAACTGACAAAGAAATGAAACTAACTTATTTATGAAGATTGAAGAGTTGATTGTAATTAAATAAAAATTTTTTTGTGCAATTATCTATTTGCCAACTGTTTTACATCAGTCACTACTGATAACAACATATGACCTTTTATTTTGTACTTTATTTCATTCGGTTAGTAAGATGTTACAATTAATGTACAATGATCTATGCAAATATATTATTATTAAATGAAATGATATTATCTTGAAATTAGTCAGTTTTATTTTATTTTTAAAATGATATGAATTTATAAATTATTTTAATTTTAATTCAATAAAATAGTTTAAGTGATAAAAAAAATTCTTTAAAAAATTTATGTCACAAGCTCGATTATTATTTGTTAAAATTGATTCAGAAATTAAATTTTTAATTTTGACTGTTTATTTAAAATATTTTATATAGTTAAATTTAAACATAAGTTTAGGTTTTAGAAGGAAAAAAACTAAATAGATAAAATAGTTCATTTGTATTTTAAAATATTATCACATATAAATAGATTATATATATATATATATATATATATTTATAA
Source organism: Impatiens glandulifera (assembly GCF_907164915.1). Classification (NCBI taxonomy): domain Eukaryota; kingdom Viridiplantae; phylum Streptophyta; class Magnoliopsida; order Ericales; family Balsaminaceae; genus Impatiens; species Impatiens glandulifera. The sequence goes on along the minus strand of NC_061867.1, from coordinate 6,311,147 downwards.
AAGTATAGTCACTAAATTAAGCTAAAAAAAGTGTTTATAGATTGTCAATACTCAAGACTAGATAAGGTTAAAGAATATATTTATGAAATGAAATTACGGCGAATTGGTTCGGAGTTGAGATTAAATAATATAATTTAAAAAATAACATCAAACTCTCTATTTATTCAACTTCATCACTAAATTCGTTAATTAAAATATTAAATATATTATATTTTAAACTTTAAATTATTATTATTTATTTTATTATTATATATTAATACTTTTTAGATATTTTTATCTAAATAAATTGCTCTATGAAAATAATTAATGATCCATCATTACTTTTAAAATTATCATGTTTTATAAAACCTCAATGCAACAAAACTTAGATTAATCGGACTTAGAACTATTAATTGCAAAAATAATTATCAATTCAACTAAGCCAACGAAATTTTTGTTAGTTTATTTTATTTTATGTTTTTAAGAATTAAATTTATTAATAATTGAAGAGTCTTTGGAAAGGTACATTATACTTGTCCTATATTATGCAACAAATATTTCAAAGCTAGGAGTCAAATTACAAAATATTCTTTTCTCACACCATAGGAAAAGAGACTATCTTTTCCTTTCCCACTATTTATTTATATATCATTTTACAAAATTTTAGTTTTCTTTATAATTACATTTTTTTATTTAAGGGCAATAATAAGACTATGTGTCAATCATAATTAAGGCAAAACATAAGAGTGGAAATAATATAGAGTTTAAGTTATTATAAAAACTCAAATTAAGATATTCTTCACGAAAATTGAACTGTTATATTTGTTCTCTTAAACCTATTCTTGACACTAAACTATGTTAGTGGGTTTTATTTCGTATTTTGTATTCTTTTTGCTAACAAGATTTATTTCGAATTGAATGTATTGTTTCAAAATTTAAACTTGTAAAAATATAAAATTGTATAAGAAATTGAGTTGATTTGTTTCTAGAAACAGTCCAACCATTAGTTAGTGCGTTATTGGTGGGGAGATAATAAACTGGAAAAAATAATTAAATGTTGAAATCTTATGTGTGTATTCCACCACAAGGCCAACCACTACTTAGAAATTAAACTTCTTGGAAGTGAATTTGAACAAGAAAATATCTATACAAAAGTTATTATTATTATTATTCAATATTTTATCTAAATGTTAACTCAAACAAAATGATATTTTTCTGTAAATTGTGAAGTATTTATTTGTAAGCTAAGAATAGATAATTTCAAATTACTTTTGTTTTCACTTGAGTTAAAATGGAAAAGTTAGGCCTAGTTCAACTAATGATACTAATTTTTAAATTGACCCAATTCATTTTAAGCTATCAAATATAAGTTAAAATATAATTTAGACAAAATAAATATGTCATCACACACATAAAAAGAGTCTTGTGATGACAAGAAAATATGATTTTTTTATATATATAAACATTGTATTTTTAAGTATAATATCCTAACTTTAAATATGTTTATAGTGATTTACTATAAAGTTTAGTAAATGATTAGTTTGTGAAAGTTGTTAATTGATTGGTAAATTTAGAAGTACTTAAAGGCTTAATTTGTTAATTGAATATTGAGTGATTGAGAAACCTAAAAGTAGGATTGGAAAATGTGAATGGTGGGGGCCTGGTATGAAATGAAAGTGCCCCCATTAACCCCCACCTAATGAAAATAACCCTTTCAAATTAATTAATCCCTTCATTTAAGAAAAATAAATCTTCAAATTCATTTATTTTCTTCTAAGAACACCTTAATAAAAGTAGGGTATTACGTGTAGATGTATTTATTTAGGAATTTTATAATTTCTAACAATCAGAATCAACTTATTAGGGTGAGGTGAGTTAGACAGGCATTTAAGTTTTTACCTCTCCAGTGTTAAAATATTTAACTAAATAGACTCTATTATTTATGTTAATTTAAATATAAAATTAGTAAATGTTTCAATATAATGTTCAAGTTAAAAATAGATAATAATATTTGTTGGTGTGATATGATAATAATGAGTTTTGGCCATTAAAGAAAAAGGAGACATTGAGAACAAAAGAGGTTTCAATTTGTGTCTTTCATTTTCAACATTTTAGACGTCACGAGGATATGGACAAGATCGATCATCTTCTTCCCTAAGACTTTTTTTTGTTTGAATTATTTAAATAATTCAATTCAAAAAAAATATCTTATTATTTTTTTATTATTAATTTTATTATTTAATTTATTATTAAAATAATTTTTATTTTAAATTAATATTAATTTTTATTTTATCACTTTTTAATAATATTCTTAAATAAAAAAAAATTAAATCCACAAAATTATCACAAATAATTTCTTTTTAAATAATCAAATTTTCTCGAAAACCTAATTAATTCAAACAAAACGTTAGTCATAATTAAGATAATTATTTTCTCATATAAAATATATTTACATTATCAAGTTTAGAGATAGGCATTTAACATTAATTCGATTATAATTCAAAATACTAATTTGAATATACGGATTGTATTTAATTCAGAATCAATTGGATTTATCCAAATTATTCAAATAAAAAGAAATTTATTTTTTCTAGATTAAATTTCACCTCGATATAATATACTTTTACTTATTTTCACATTAATTTGACAATCAATTCTTTTTTTTTTAATAGCTATTGAATTTAGTTAATTAATTAAAATAATTTAAATTAACGAATTAGAAATTTTAACAAAAGTAAATAAAATACTATTATAAATAAACAAAATTAATTATAACAAGAAATATTATATATTAAAAATTTAATAATATTTTTTTTATAATTAAATGAATTAAATATATTAAACATTAATTAATAAAATTAATTAATTAATTAAACAATTTTATAAAAAAATGTTAAATTGAATTATCTCAATCATGTCTAATCCAATATAAATTTAATCCTTATTAATCAATATAATGATATAAATATAAGAAGGATACAAGAGGGAAGGGCGTCTTATTAAATCACTAAAATTTGATAAAAGATAAATGATAAGAATAGGAAAATTCGTTATTTTCCAAGGTTTTAAAATACGCGGTCGGACCGTCGGTCCAACCGGTCCGACCGTGAAACGGGTGATTAACCGTACCGGTTGTTGGCTTCAATACGTGAACCTTACGAACCGGTTAAAATCCGGTTGAACCAGACGGTTTGAACGAAAAAATGATCCCGAAATTTCCGGTTGGAAAGGTTTTCTCTCTCTAAACACCAAAATTTCAATATGATCTCCTCTTATCAGATCTGTTCAAGATTGATCTCCTTCCTCCGTGTTCTCCTTTCGTTGATTAGATCTGTTCAGCTATGAAGTCAAATAAAAAACATGGAGAATGAGCCTTCCTTTACCTTCGCTGGAAGAAGATAGAAGAAGATAAGATGATACTTAGAGAAGATGATATTTCTTAGAGGAGAGAGAAGATAATACTTTTGGAGAAATGATATTTGGAGAGAGAAAATAAATTTAAGATTAAAAATTAATCATAGTTAGGTTAAAAATTAATCATGGTTAAATTAAAAATAAAGTATATGATTTTGTTTATTTATTACTTTTAAATAAACATTTTTATTTATTTATTTATTGGTTTCATCCTACAAAAATTAAACCGGTCCAACCAGTGGTTCAACCGGTTGAACCGGTGGGACCGAAGTTCGCCCAAAAAACCGGGTTGATGAACGAAACGGTTTTCAAAACCTTGTTATTTTCAGCCAATCAAATTAGCCAAGTCATTCCCCTTAAAATTTTCATTTTAATTGACTTTTATAATTAAACTAATATTGTGTTACACAGATCAATACAAAAATTGAATAACTTAGTGAAAATGAAATCTTTCACAGTTAGAATAATATATTTAGTGACAGGTTCGAGAATTGGGTAGCCTAATCCCTATGTAAAAAAACGTGAAACTTTATTTACTTGCCCTAATTTAGTTAAGAAAATATTTTAAAGTGAGATTATAACTCCTAATCAATTAAAATTACAATTTTTTATCATAAACTATTAAACTAAACATATTAAAAGACTTAACAAATTTAACTAAATTTTATTTTTATTAAATGGTCTGTCTTAGGTGAACTACTATCATTTGTATATTTGTCGGGCTTATCCCATTTCGGCCATGAATACATTTTGAAACAAGTTGGTTTTGAAGTTTTGTATAATAAACTATTTACAATATTTAGAATAAGTCTATTGAGCCCATGAATTATAATGAACCATTCTCCAAATCTCTTATTAAAACCCAACCAGCCTAGACACCCTTAACACAAAACATTATTAAAAGTTAAAACCCAACAATTAATTTTTTATATTCATATAAGCCTCTTAATTTTATAAGATATATCATTCATTTACAAGTATTAAAGTCAAAATAACTAACTAATATGGGAAAGTTTTAAGTTATATAAAAGTATATGTATAGGGAAATAAAAAATGAGGATTGAAGTGTTATGAAGATCGTTGTTCTCATAGGTAAAATCTTGTTTCGAATTCCTACTTGATTTATTCATGTTTCTCTCAATTTGAAGTGTTATGAAGATCGTTGTTCTCATAGGTAAAATCTTGTTTCGAATTCCTACTTGATTTATTCATGTTTCTCTCAATTTGAAGTTTATTTAGGGTTGTTAGGCAGAAGTTATGTCATACGCTTAACATTTGGTAAATCTCCTACCATCATATGCACTTGGTGGCAAGACACCATTAGAAATATGGTCTGAAAATCTGTAATTGATTATGATTCTTTGCATATTTGTTGTTCTACAATATATTATTATGTAGTTGAATCAAAGTTAAATACACGAGGAAAGAAAGTTTTTTTTATGAGATTTACTACTAGAGTTAAAAAATATCACCTTTAGTGTTTGGATACAAAGAAATCATTATCAATAGAGATGTTATTTTTTTACGATTATTCAATGTTAAATGAGGTAACACCAGACAAGATTGATTGTACTCTGCAACATGTGGAGTTTTAGCTGATAAAGATAAGTCCAACTATAAGTGACTCTCCGACGATAGACGAAGAGTCAAATGAGGAGGATGTTCCGACCCAAGAACTTTCACAACAACGTGAATCAATTGTTCTGAACAAACCAAGACGAGTTATTCAAAAACCAGGTTTGTTGACATGGCGACCTATGCACTTTTAGTCGTAAATGATGTTTCATCCACTTTTTCAGATGTCCGTTGAAGTACTGAAAATGGAAAAAAGAAAGGTAATATGGAAGATGAGATGCAATCTTCAGAAAAATGAGACATGCAATTTGACGCATTATTAAAGGGGAAGAAGGCTATTAGTTGTAAATGGATATTCGCTAAGAAAGAAAGATTTCCCGAAAAATTGATGTTCGCTACAAGCAAAATTGGTAGTTAAAGACTACGCTCAGAAGGAAAGAGTTGATTATAATGAGGTTTTTCTCATGTTGTTAATAATTTTTCCATTAGATTTTTTTTGGTCTTGATAGCGTAGATGAATTTGGAAATAGTTCAACTAAATGTGAAGACCGCAGTCCTACACAGTCATTTGAACAAGGAAATCTATATTTATCAACTAGATAGATTCAAAGTTGTTGATAAAGAAAATAGGGTTTGCAAGTTGAACAAATCATTGTACGAGTCAAAACAATCGCCGAGACAATGGTACAAACGACTTGACAATTTTATGATGAAGCACAAATACACAAAAAGCAGATTCAATTCCTGTATGTATTTGCACAAACTGTAAGATGAGTTTTATATCTATCTACTCTTGTACGTTGATAATATGTTGATAACATCAAAGAGCCAATATGAAATTGACAAATTGAAGACTCAATTGGGTAAAGAGTTCGAGATGAAAGACATGAGAAAAAACAAATCTAAACATTGTTTAGATTTGGTAAAAATCTTCCGCGTTCGAGTCGGCGCTAAAAAACGTCAAATAGAAACACTTAAGAACTATTTTTTAATAATGAAGATTTGAAATGATACTGTGTCAATTAGGAGATTTGTTATTTTTGGCACAATTAGAATTCTACATTGAAAGATGATGGGAGTGAGATAAATTTCTTAATATATAAAAGAAATTCTCATCACAATTAGAATAGAATCTCACAACGGAAAATGATGGGAGTGAGAGAAGTTTCGTAGTCTATAAAAGAAATTCTCCCCATTTGATTTATTGCACCCAATACTTGTATTTTTTTTCTTTCTTATTAATTGATATTCTTAGTGTTTGGAGACGTATGTAACATTTTGGCCGAACTCCGTTATCAAATTCTGTTAGTGTGTTTTTTCGTTTGTTTCTTCTTTTATTTTGTCAAATTTTTCAAACAGTTACTAGTTTGCCCATTTCGTAATAAAACATCAATTTGTGCTGCAACCCCTCGCCTCAAGCCTTTGTCTTCTATCTCTACCTACACTTCAAAAAGCTTCGAGTTAGAAGTAAGACTTAGAAAGTAAGACTTAGAAGATCATATTTTATGCCAAAAAAAGTAAAAAAGTCATGATATTTACATTTTTGTATTTGATATTTTACCAAGTCATGAGTACCTATAACATAAAGAGTAAAAAATATGACCACAATATCAACATGTAGGGTTTAGTGTTTTAAAAATATAAAACTTTATTATGTAAAATTGATATTTATTTGATCTCTTTCTTTTCTGCATACAAACTATGCACATGCCAAAATTGATGAGAACAAAATATACATTTTTGTTATGTAAAATCGCTATTTATTTGATCTCTTATGCATATAATATATTCACATTCAGGATTTGATGAGAACTATGTAGGAGACCTTGAACTTCAATATTAGCCATTGTTATTACAATCAACAACATCAATGTCAATAACTATATAAATAAAATATAACCTCATCATCCACATTTATTCATCACCCATGTACTGAAAAAATTAAAATCAAGAGTTGAGTCAACACGAGAATGATAATCATATACTCGAAACGGTAAAATGCAACATTGACGCGATACTCTCATGACGCGAACCAATGCATTCTTCAGGTTCAGGTCACTAACAACAGTTCAGATCTTCTGCTACCGATTGCCGTGTTCCCCTGTGGCGGACCAATCAGATTGCAGCATTATTAATTTAATAATAAATCAATCTGGGCAGGAGACGGAGGGAGGGAGAATCCGGAATCCGGGTTTAGGCCCGGGTTCACACACGACGCCGTTAACGGAAGCTCCCGTTAACGCCAGGAAATAATATAATATTCAGATAATACCCAGATAAGATATCTTCGCTCTGATCTACACGCCCATTGAAATGACCCTCATGTAAACCCCCCATACCCAACCATGAGAAGACCGTCTGCCGTTCATGAAAATACACTTACACGTCCATGTAATGACCGAATTGACATGCATATTATATTTACGTTTATTAAATATTAATTTAATTTATTAAATAACACAGGCAGCGATATAATATTCGCTTCAAGTAATTCAATCTTTTATTTTCTTGGATTTTTTATTTACTTTTTTTATTTAATTTTTTTTTGCCTCGAGACTCGCTGGAGCGAAGATATATTTGCTTCAATTAATTTTAATAAAAACCCCATGTAAATCCCACCTACCCACACATGTAAAGACCGCTTGACTACCATGTAAAGACACTTACCCGTTTATGTGAACACCAAAATGACATGGATTTTATATTTCCGTTTATTAAATATGAATTCAATTAATTGAGGATGACATGCAGAAACCGAACAAATCTTCGCCTCAATTACCGGTTTTTTTTTTTTTTTTGTATTTAATTTTTTTTTTCCGGAGACATTCATGAGCGAAGATATATTTGCTTGAATTAATTCTAATAAAAACATCATGTAAAACCCCCATACCCACCCGTGAGAAGACCGCTTGCCTACCATGTAAACACATTTACCCGTCTATGTAAAGACCAAACTGACATGGAATTTATATTTCCATGTATTAAATATTAATTCAATTAATTGAAGATGACATGCAGCAACCGAACAAATCTTCGCCTCAATTACCAGGCTATTTTTTATTTTTTATTTTTTTCCGTTTATTAATAAATGTTAATGTAATTAAATTAAATTGACAATCAGTAAACGACCAGATATTCGCTTGAATTTTGTTTTTCGAGTAGATGATTGAAAGCGAAGATTTCTTATTTTAAAATAATTTTATCCTCACGTTCATGTAAAACCACCTCCCCTCCAATGAGAAGCCAACTTGCCTGTAATGTAAATTCACTTACCCGTGCATTTACATTCCGCGAATAAATCTTCGCTTCGATGAATAGTTTTTACTTTGCATTTATTTTTATTATTTTTTTAAGAAGTTACGATATCGAACGAATATTTATTCGCTTCCATGACTAGTTGATATAATTTCAATTTCCCGCTACAAGCCGACTCTCCCTCAATTTCATTTTCATAAGCAACTGTTCATATTCTTCTCTCTCTATCTCCCGGCGATAATCCAAACACTGAACGTCGAACCCTAGATATTTCGTTTATACTACAAGGATATCTTCTGAACATGTCGGGTAACCAAGGCAAGAACATGGAAGTGGATCATCCCATCGACTCCCGAGAGGTCGTCTTGCAAGTTTGTAGGAGCATAAACGAAAACGAAACTGCACCCACTCCGGCATCCAACGTCAATCCCAGCACTAAACCAGAGAGGTATGTTGATCTTATTGTGTTTATACTAATTTTACACATGTTTATTCAATTTATTTCGTTGAATACTGATTTATGCTATCCCACCCAAAATAATGACTTCGAGGTTTAATAACTTTACATATGAAAGGAAGAGGAAGAGAAATCCGAAGACGAATACTAAGTCTTCATCGACTGCTGAATCAGTTTCCACAGTTGATGTCGAAGCTACTGATGTTGCTGCAGGTACTGATGATATTTTACCACCACCTTTTCCCCCTAAAAAAAAACCAAATGTTATTCCTACCTCCAATCCAACAGTCGATGAAGAGTTACCAGAACCACCCCCAGAAACCACTAATATTTCTCCGTCTACTACCCCATTCGATGAAGAGTTTCCCCCCTCTCCCCAAAAAATCAAAACCCGCAAGAAACGTCCAGTGACATTTCTAACCAGATCATCACCTCATGGCCTCGCTCAACTCATTCCTCAATTGAGCGTAGAACAGAGGGAAGCCGTTAAGGAAATCGGGTTTGGTTCTCTTCTTACAATGGGCGTCTCCAAGTGCCTTGCTCATTTTTCCAAACATGTAATCCAATCTTTTGACCCGGATAAGAGTTCTCTGGTATTGGCCAACGGTGATGAGATCCGTATCGATGAAGATCTCGTACAGCTCGTGATGAACCTCCCTAGAGGCTCAATGAACGTAGTCGAGTCCGTTGGGTTGGACAAGACTAAGGACCCTGCTTATTTTAATTTCTTGAGGGATTGGAAGACCAGATGGACCGGGGAAGACTCCAAAGCTCCCGAAACACTTTCTATGATCCCCAAGATATTAAGTAACACAAGTGCAGACAACGATTTCAAAATAGACTTCGTTGTCTTTGTTGTCTCTAGTTTTTTATGTCCTGTTCAAAATTCACGAGCCAGGTAAACATGTATTCAAACCTCTTATATATCTAATTGTATTTTTGAATACTGACAAATGTATTTTTTTCATTTCAGGTTCAAAATTCTCAAATCCTTAATGGAGGTTGATAACATAAAGGAACTGAACTGGTGCCACTTTACACTTCAACGATTGATTGACAGTGTAAGAAGTTGGAAAGAAAAAGCAAGTAAAAATAAAAATCCATATTTCGATGGACCTATAACCCTTTTATCGGTAAGTATTGTTGCCTCTCTTATATATGATTTATAGATATGTAATATTTTCTAACATGTCTCCCACTCCTTTACTCCAGATTTGCTACCTAGATGGTGTTTTTGTGGAAGGTGAACGTATCCCCTACGAAAGAAAATTTCCAATCATCTCCTGTTGGGATGACGTCAGCGTGTTGGAGTTTACCAACTTAGAAGGTCGTGCCGGTGGTTTTGGGCTTGGCAGGGCAAGGGCGCGCCTAGCAGTTAGACAACCCGAGAATCCAGTTGACTCGGTTGAAGTAAAAGAAGACGATAATGAGGTATGTGGAAACAATAAATTGACTCCCATTGTTCTTTATTATCCTGTTTTCAAGATTAATGAAGTATGTTTTTCATAATGTACAGTTGTTGACATCCAAAATCCTGCAAACTTTTAAAGATACAGCCCAACAGCTGAATTACCTATCAGGGGAGTTGGAGAAACGCAACATCGATCCGAAGCCCTTTTTTGAGGCCGGTTTCCTGAACCTCAGAGAGTCTGAAGGCTTCATGAAACACTTGAAGGTGGTGATCGATGGTCCGGTTCATGTAGGTGTGGAAGATCCTACAAGGGAGGCACTTGTGGACACTTTACCGTGTGCGGGCTTGAAAGTCATTAGTCCCCGGGTTGATTACACATGTGAGACTGCATTGGAGGACCATGCAGACAATCAAACAACACGGGTTGAACAGAATGATTTAGAGGATGCAGTTATGCCCCATCAAGAAAATCGTTCAGATCAGGTGGAACCGAATGATCTCGATGATGCAGTTCTGCACAATGAAGATCAGTCACTCCCTCTTGAAACGAAAGATGTTGAGGATGTAGGTCATGACATTGACGATGAATCACTCCTTGTTGAACAGGAAGTTGTACAGGCTGCATTTCAGCCCATTCAAGCCAAGTCACCCCCTTTTCAACCGGACGAACCTGAGGATGCAGTTATGCCCCATCAAGAAAATTGTTCGGATCACGTGGAACCGAATGATCTCGATGATGCAGTTCTGCACAATGAAGATCAGTCACTCCCTGTTCAACCGAAAGATGTTGAGGATGTAGGTCATGACATTGACGAAGAATCACTCCTTGTTGAACTGGAAGATGTACAGGCTGCATTTCAGCCCATTCAAAGAAAGTCACCCCCTTTTCAACCGGACGAACCTGAGGATGCAGTTCTTCCCAACAAAGATGCCTCACCCCGTGTTGAACCAACTGATCATGATGGCGAAGTCAAGGAACCGGATGAGGTACCCCCAGTGCAGACACCCACTCTTGAAGACGATGATCAGGGTGAAGGGAAGGAACCGGTTGAGGAACCCAAAGCGCAGCATGTTGAACCAAATGCTCAGGGTGAAGGGAATGAACATGTTGCGGAACCCAAATCTGTTGCACCAAATGATCAGGTTAAAGGCAAGGAAAAGGTTGAGGCTTCTGATGCCGTTGAATCTTCTGAAGATGAAGATGAAGGTGATGGGGGGGGATGCATCAACATTAGAGAATATCCTAAGAGGAAGATCACGAAAATTCCTGTGCACCTTCGATCCCCCTACATGCAACAAGTTGCAGATATGTTGGACCACAACATAACCATCAAGGAACAGAGATTAGCCGATTTTGTGTTCGATGAAGACCTGCCTGAAATGTAAGTTACCTCTCATGCTTTTCGGAATTTCAAATATGAAATTAGTTAGTTATGGTCTTGTAAATGAATGTATTTTGCAGGGACGTTCTGTACGTAGGTGCACCGGGTAATATCACCCGTAAGCTCTTTCAAACGGTGAAAATGGGTCGTGAAATTGCGAGCGAAGTTGTGGACGCTTGGTCCATAATTGTGCACTTCAAATGCCGTAGGTTGCCAAGGCATGAGCCACGAATAATATGTTTTTCAACAATTTCACATGTAAGTGCTTCTCTTGTTTTGTTCTATGTATCCTTCAATGTTCATGACTTTGAGTCTCCCCCCTTATTTTGCAGGTTAATCTGCAGTATGATAGGACCTTATTTTGTCAATCCCTTGAAGAAGACATGAGAAACTACCATGTCACAAAAGAAGACATCATCTTCGCTGACCTGGTATGTACATATCCCTCAATTCCAAGTAACGAGACTGCCATAAAATAACAAATGTTATGTTCTTTTTGCAGATATTCCTACCTGTCGTCACTTCTGGACATTTCTTTCTTGTATGTGTGAATATTAAAGACTCCCAAATAAATGTCCTAGACAACTCCGGTCGTCCGCATAGAATGAAAATTTTGGAGAAGTATGTCCAGTTGAGGAATCAAATCGATAGTTTTTCGACTTTCTTGGAAAGGCAAGGCATACAAAGATTTGCAGAAAAGGTTAAGATGTACAGGATAACGGCCCCAAAGCTGCCTTGGCAAGACCAAACAAACAAGACCGACTGCGGTGTATATTTAATGAGACATATGGAAACATATAGAGGAAAGATGAAGGGTTGGTCATGTGACATCACCGAAAAAAATGTGAGTGTTTTTTATATGTTATTCTATGACATTTATCAATTTTAAATGTTCTTATACTTTCTCTTGTTCTTTTGAAGGCCGACGAAGCTTTGAGTACATTGAGGATAAAATATTTATACAGAATTCTTATGTCTGACCACAATGTCAATAGGTTCAAGTTAAAGACTGCAATTAGATCAAGATATTAGGGTTTTGTATGTGTTATACGGAATTATACTTGTACAGTAAATCTTATAATGCAATTCAGATCTTAATGTATGGAAGGCAGTTCAGATCTTAATGTATGGAGTTATAATGAATTGCTTATAATGTATTGATGTTTGATATGTATTCTTGTACCCATATTTGTGAAATCCTAGACGATGTTATTTTCTTAACTGTATCTTTGAATATTCTTAAACGAAGATATATTCTTAACATGATCAAACTGATAAACTTGCAACCGTAATATTGACATGATGACCACCTCTTGAAACAGAATTATGTTGTTATGTCTTCTTGTGGCCCTCTTCTTAACTATTCATTTTCAAATTTCTAAACGAATATCTTCTTATGTTCCTTTTCGGTGCAATCCTTAATTTGATAATCAGAGACGAAGATATCTTCTTCAATATATGTTCGCAAATTACTAAACGAAGATATCTTCTTCACTATATATTTAGAAATTCCTAAACGAATATATCTTCTTAATTTATTTTGGGGTACAATCGATATTTCGAAACTACGAGACGAAGATATCTTCTTCAATATATGTTTTCAAATTCCTAGACGAATATATCTTCTTAATTTATTTTGGGGTACAGTCGATATTTCGAAACTACGAGACGAAGATATCTTCTTCACTATATGTTTTTAAATTCATGAACGAAGATATCCTCGCAACTAAACATTTTCAAAATCCTAAACGAAGATATCTTCTTATGTTATTTGTTGGTTCAATCCATATTTTTAATATCCGAGCCGAAGATATCTTCTTCACTGAAAATTTAGAAATTCGTAAACGAAGATATCTTCTTATTTTCATTTTTTGGCTCAATCCATATTTGTAATATCCGAAACGATGATATCTTCTTATGTTAAATTTTGGGGCAATCCATATTTTTAATATCCGAGACGAAGATATCTTCTTCGCTATATGTTTGCCAATTCATAAACGAAGATATCCTCGCAACATGTAATGCACCTACCTGTGGTATGTATTGATGTCAATTCAAGAATGAAAACTCATTTATTAACTTCAACTACTGCTGTATCAAGATCATCACTCTCATACCCTCACTCTCACTCTCACTCTCACATTACACTCTCACTCCTTCCCGAATCTCAATCTACCGTTGTCTTTCATTCAGTCATTAAGCGTAAAACTCATAAGATGGATGTAGAGATGGACCCAGACATGCTGGTTTTATCGCAGCAACAGCTGGAGCGATACTTAAGTCTGATCAACGATGACCCTATCCCTTTTAGTGTCTATCATGTAGATGAGATTCTTCCTCTATTACGAATAAACGTTAACGACGGACTGATGGCCCACATGCAAAGCAGATGGGATACGGACTCTCGTTCTTTTGTTATTGGGGAAATGCACATATGCCCGACGCTAGAGGACTTTGCTTCAATCCTTAGGTGTGGTACAAATGCACTCATGATCTTGCCTGTCCATCAAGATCCTCATATGGCCGTCCACATTTGCGACAGCTTCTATGGATGTACAATGTTTGATGCTCTCTTGTTTACCCTCCAACATGGATTTCTGAATATGACAAACATAGACGAGTACATTTGGCGTGTCCAGGGAGCTGAGAGGACCATCAACCACACACAAAGCAAACTGATCATGCTTGTGGTTCTGGCTCATTTTTTTTTATGTCCGGCTGCAGGACGCCGGCCTTCGGAAAGGCTCCTGCGGGTAGTTCCTGCACTGATGGGAAACGCCCCAAACCTGGCTAGCCTGGTACTTGCTGAGACATTACTTGGTCTTAACGAATTTGTTCCCGAGGAAAACAACTATTCTCGCCGTGGATCACCTTTGGTTCTATACCTCTGGTTGTTAGACAAGTTGCATTGGTTGCCCCGTCCTTCAGTTCCCTACACTTCCTTTGCCAATCTACAAGTGCAAAGGGTCAATGCACACGTGCCTCCGAATTTTATTTCGGATATTCACCCAATTAGGTTCATTGTTCCGTGGTATCTGTTTACTGAAATGATGTACGAGATGAGGGGTTCTCCATTCATCATTTTGTTGGGCCTTCAGGGAACTACCTCCTACTGCACAAGTGTCATATACAGACAATTTGGCCTACGGAATCCCCTACCTTCAAATGGAGACAATCCTCCGGAGGACTTCATGTTTACTCCTCAACATCTTTACTTAGAGTACGCATCAATAATTGAAAATTCTTTGACTGTTTTCATCCCCAACCGATGGATCAATGCTGTGAACGAAGCCATTCAGCTATACATTCCACCCGTCATCGAACATGAGGTCGTGTCGCTGACAGGGCCGATAGACGAGTCATCATCTCATGAATCAGACTAGAGCTTCCTTTGTATTGTTGAACAGCTATATTTTTGGTTAATCTGTGCAGTACTTATGTAAACGGATTATGGAATGTTTTTGTGTATTCAACAATATTATGAATTTATGTTTGATTATAGTCTGAAGTTATATTTTACATTATGTAGTGAGTTTATTGTGGAGTGATATAAATCGACTCATTGTTGTTATGTTTGATTCTATGATTGCAATTTGGATGTCATGACTCATGATCAATTCAAAGTATAATGTAAAACAACTGATCTCTTCATGTAAACCCCTTAGATTGATCCATCGATTGGTTGCTCGCTTCCTTACACAGTATCTAATCAGTAAAACGGACATTTCTTCGCATGTAAAACCCTTGAAAACGAAGATGATGGCGCATCCAATCTTTGAATTTACATATTATTGTTGACACTTTCATTGTCACGAAACGAAATACTATTCGCTTGATCTTCATATTTGAGGTCGACCACAGTGAACGGAATTGTATTGAAATTATATTTCATCATTGAAAAAAGAAGTGTGTTTTCGAATAAAACCCTATAACGAAATCATTTCATATCTATGGATTACTGTATTAAGCCTGTAATGACATATCAAATCGGAACAGTGTGCAGTATTGTTGTCACATCACAAAAAATAAAAATGCGTATATTTTAATGAAGTTGCAAATTATGGGTATTTTCCAAATTTTAAACACATGAAATCATCTCATTACATATGAAAATAAGCGAACATATATTCGTGTACAGTGAAAATTGCAAAATTTGAGGAAATAATTTGCAGCGAATAAATCTTCGCTTGAATGAATTCTAAGAGGACGTTCATGTGAAACACACAACCCTTACATGAGAAGACCCTTTACACCTGATGTAAGTACACCGACGCTTGTATGTGAAGACCAAAATGATGAATGAATGTGGGTGGAAAATACACGCCGCGAATTAATCTTCGCTACAAACAATTTTTCTATTTCTATCCCGTGGATCACATTTCATTTTTATTTATAATCATTACAAATCGAATCGGACCAAAACTTCATTTTTTTTAATGTTTAATGACATGTGCATGAAAATATAAATAACAAATAATTATTATCATTCGACGTACAAATTTTCATTACAAGTTTCATAAACATTTCCCCGTTTCATAAACATTTGTACATTTTAACAATATTCATCTGCATCTCCAGCTTCAAGGCATCTCCATTGAAGCAACCACGGCGGATCTCTAACGCATAACTGGGGTCATACACCTGTTGAGTTATCTCTTGAGATGTTTTCCATCCCAGGGAATCTCCCAAATGGTACATCCCAGGGAAGCAACCACAGCAGTGTACACGAATGATCTTCATTTGATCGGTAGTTTCTACTTGAGTTACCAAGCATTCGTGTACACTGAAGATGTTTTCCACCAGTTGATCTTCATTGTACAAGTTTTCCATCACAGAGAATCTCCCAAATGATACATCCCAATAGTTTATATGAAAAAAACACACACTCTCAACAACAACGCTCAATAGATATTTCATGCTGCCGACGAAGATTGTTCATGTAATCACTACATTTATAGGAAACAGAATTTCTGTTTTGTTCATAAATTATTAGTTCTATTGATTCAGAAAAAGTAAATGTCCCGTGATGAAATATCAAATCGGTACAGTGTGTAGTCTCTCTGTTACATCATTAAAAAGTAATTTCATTCACGAAAAAGTAATAACACTTCATAATATTAAATAAAAGAAATAATTCAATATTGTCATTCAACACATTATATTAGTTAATAAATTATTTCAATATTAATAAAAATATTTTCATGAATAATTATAAAATTATATTCAATATAATACTATAATAGTATTGCTATATGAACAGGGAAAAGATCTGAGCTTCATTAACTCCCTAAGCGAAGAAATATTCGCCACAATTGTGTTCGACCTGTCCCCCGTGTACATCCCCCATACACAACAATGAGAAGCCAGCTTGTCTGTCATGGGAAGACACTAAACCGTGTATGTGTAGACCAAAATTAAATGTATTATAAATTTCCCCTTATTTCATATAATATGAAAGTATTATAACTGACATTAAGCGAACAAATATTCGCTCAAATGACTTGTTACATCATGCAGAAATTATATGTCATCATTGAAAAAGAAGCCCTCTTTATAGAAATCATTTCATATCTACGGATTCAGTAAAGTATTAAGCCTGTCATGACATGTCAAATCGGAACAGTGTGGATTAGTGTTGTCACATCTCAAAAAGTAAGAAATTGTATATTTCAATAAAGTTGCACATTATATTTTTTATCAATTTTTACACACATGAATTCATCTACTTATAGATGAAAAGAGGCGAACATATATCCTTGTTCAGTGAAAATTGCAAATTATTAGGAACTAATTTGAAGCGAATAAATCTTCGCTTGAATCAATTCTCATTTGACTTACATGTGAAACACACAACCCCCACATGAGAAGACCCTTTACACCTGATGTAAGTACACCAACGCTTGTATGTGTAGACCACTTGTCTGTCATGGAAAGACACTAAACCGTGTATGTGTAGACCAACGTGAAATGTATTTTAAATTTCCCCTTATTTCATATAATATGATATTATTATAACTGACATTAAGCGAACAAATATTCGCTCTAATGACCTGGCGGATCAGTAGGCAGTCCTTTTGTTTTGTCACATCATGCAGAAATTATATGTCATCATCGAAAAAGAAGTGTGTTTTTGTATAAAACCCTATAAAGAAATCATTTCATATCTATGGATTCAGTAAAAGTATTAAGCCTGTCATGACATGTCAAATCGGAACAGTGTGCATTATTGTTGTCACATCACAAAATGTTAAAAATATTATATCTGAATAAAGTTGCAAATTATTTTATTTTTCTATTTTTACACACATGAATTCAAGTAATTATATATGAAAAGAGGCGAACATATATCCGTGTTCAGCGAAAATTGCAAGTTATGAGGCACTAATTTGAAGCGAATAAATCTTCGCTTGAATGAATTCTCATTTGACGTACATGTGGCACACACAACCCTTACATGAGAAGACTCTGTACACCTGATGTAAGTGCACCAACGCTTGTATGTGAATACCAAAATTAATGAATGAATGTGGGTGGAAAACACACGCCGCGAATAAATCTTCGCTTCAAGACATATTTTTATCCCCTGGATCACATTTCATTTTTATTTATAATTCATTACACACATATTTTTTTACTTGACATCATATCTTAAAGTAATCATTATACATCGAATCGGACCAGTCTTCATTATTTTAGATAGGGAACATCAATCATAATTTATATATTGTTAATTCAAAAGTTTAGGTGATGTTTGATCTACACTTACTATAATTAAAAAATTGTTGTAAAAAATTAAAAAATTAAAAAATTATTCAAAAAATTATTCATACATAACAAAATTATTCATACATACATCATATCTGAATACGACGGTCATAAATTAAAAAATTACATTTCCTCTAAAAAACATTATATGAAATATTAAATTATTCATACATAACAAACCTTTTATTTATTACATGAGTGTGAAAGTTAAATTTATATATTGTCATATATATTTGAAAAAAAAAATTAATTAAATTTAATTCACAGCTCAATTAAAAATGAAATTAATACACTGAACCGCCAAAAAATTTTCCACATGTCAGGTCAACTGTCACAAAGTCTCAGGCTTTGTGACGACGGCCAGTCAATCGCTACCATCGAATCAAATGTCATTCGTTTAGATTGGATACGATCTGTAAGATTGGCAGAGCGAAGATTTGTTCGCTTATTCAGGATCGAGAAGCAAATAGTTGTTCATTTCGTTGGAATTTTTTTTCAAGTCATGTGAAACAAGAATGACATGTACTAAGCGAAGATATATTCGTACATGGCGGAGTTCTGCACGAATACATCCTCGTCTATTGTAGTATGTTACTTTTCATAATGAATAATTACCTTTCACACTACAAAAGCGAATATCGCTTCGACTCGTACGAAGTTAATGAGAAACTCCTTATTCATGTTTGTGAAACCCGATACGGCCTAATGAAAATACATTCACACTAACAGTGCACTGTGCCAAGTAAAACTGTAAAACATCTGAAACCCGAATCCGGCCGTCGTACGTTATTCGACCATCTGACCTAGCGCTGTCGTCTCCTGCATTTCGACTACGAATCCATTTGTCTTCCGGTTAGTATCTTCGGCTCCAGCGAAAATGGTAAGAAGTGTTTACGGTTGCATGCTTGTGTGTATTTCTTTTTCTTAGTTTACGTCATTCGAATCTAAATGTGACTTTAACATCTCAGAATCAGGATTCCGATATGCAAATAGTTCCATATACCGAATCCACGACTGAAGTGAACACACTAAGGTAATTACGCGAATGTTACAATTGTTAAAATTTGACTATATTTGGATTAGGTAAATAAGCCAATTTGCTAATGATAATGTAGTGTTGAACAAAGGAAACGAAAACCCGATTCATCAGGCACGCCAACGACACCACTGGATATTCTGGCCAACGCGGCGAATGAAGCACTTAGTGAGAACCAGGTTCGGAAGAAAAGAAGAAGGACTCGTGACCCTGAGGTCGATTTCAAGAGCAGAACCTCTCCATCGGGCCTTCATCACCTGATTAACAGGTTATCTGAAGAACAGAAGCAGGCTGTGAGGGACATAGGATTTGGTTCCCTTCTGTCACTTGGGATATCAAAATGCCCAATTCAATTCTCACGCTGCATTGTGAGTCTATTCAATCCCAGAAGGAGGAGCATCGTCCTACACAGTGGAGAGGAGATGCAGATTGATGAAGAGGATGTTCAATGTGTATTGAACATACCCAGAGGTGAATTAGTTGTGGCAGAGTGTTTGGGAATTCACACGGACGACCAGGTGTACAAGGACCATCTCACGGCGTGGAGAAGGAGATGGGGATTCGAGAACAGTGGAGGTCCTTCAACCTACCAAATGCCGGACAAAATTCTACAGAACACAGAAGGAGACAGTAACTTCAAGATGGACTTCGTGGTGTTTGTTGTATCCAGTTTTTTGTGGACATCCCAAAATCCACAGTGCAGGTATACCCAAAGAACCTAGCATTAATTCTGTGATCTCATTTAGAACTTCAATATAATTTTAAATGGCTTGAGTCAATACTTTTTTATTTTCAGATTCAAAGTACTGAAATCCCTCCAGGATGTATCTAAAATCAAAGACTACAACTGGTGCAAGTTCACGTTAGACGGGCTAGTCGACAGTGTTTATAAGTGGAAAGCAAAGAAGACATCCTATTTCCATGGACCATTAACCTTTCTTTTGGTGAGTGTAGAAATCTATTTGCTGGAGGTTGTCCATTCATAATTTTTTGATGACTTTGAACGTAACATATATTTGTTCATGCTAATGTATCAGTTGTGCTACTTGGACCGTGTGGTTGAGTTCAAGGTAAACAGTAAGATCTCAAGGAGTTTTCCTATTCTAGGATGCTGGGACGAGAAGAAGATGTACGAAAGGGTTGATTATGAGGCTGCACAGGGGGGGTTTGGACATGGTAGGGTGGTTGCTCGCATAGCCATGCCGAATGAGCAACCACCGATGCAACAAAATGTGCAGCCAACACCACCACAAACTGGAGATGACCATCCAACTGAGCATGCTCCAATTACACAAAACCTGGCGTCATGTTTGAGGAAGGTTGCTGCCGCTGCCGAAGAATTGGCACAAGGGGCTAAATATCTGAATGAGATGCACCAGATAAACGCCATGGAACTTGTACAGTCTGCGTTTGAGCCCTTGGCCACGGTGCTAAACTCCAATGCAATCCTGAGGGAAGGCTTACAGCGGAGTCTGGACCAAAACAAAAAGCAGCAGCCCAGAGGAAGTCGCATTAACCCCCACACGGAAGCCACCACCCAAGCGAAAGGCAACACCCTTCCTACCAACAACCATGCCAACACCAATCCAACGGCCCCATCGAACAAGAACACATTCACCCCCTCCACCGAAACGAAGACAAAAGCCAACCACCCACCAACGGCCCCATCCAACAAGAGCACACTTTCTCCCAACATCCAAAAAAATATCAACGCAGACAACCAAGCCAAATCCAACACCCATCCTCTAAACACCCTAGACCACACACAACCCACCCTCACACCAACACCCCAATCCCACAAGAACCCCCTTCCACTCAAAACAGTTACCCAAACCCCAGCCCCACCCCCTCTAATGGCACAAGCCAACGCCAACCCCCTTCCTCCAATCATAACCACACCCACTCCAGTGGCACAAGCCAAAGCCAACCCCATTCCTTCACTCAAAACCACACCCCCTCCAATGGCACAAGCCAAGCCCAAAACAAACCCCATTCCTCCACTCAAAACCACACCCCCTCCAATGGCACAAGCCAACGCCAACCCCCTTCCTCCAATCATAACCCCACCCCCTCCAGTGGCACAAGCCAAAGCCAACCCCATTCCTCCACTCAAAACCACACCCCCTCCATTGGCACAAGCCAAGCCCAAAACAAACCCCATTCCTCCACTCAAAACCACACCCCCTCCAATGGCACAAGCCAAGGCCAACCCCATTCCTCCAATCATAACCACACCCCCTCCAATGGCACAAACCAAGCCCAAAACCAACCCCATTCCTCCACTCAAAACCACACCCCCTCCATTGGCACAAGACAAGCCTAAAGCAAACCCCATTCCTCCACTCAAAACCACACCCCCTCCATTGGCACAAGACAAGCCCTCAGCAAACCCCATTCCTCCACTCAAAACCACACCCCCTCCAATGGCACAAGACAAGCCCAAAGCAAACCCCATTCCTCCACTCAAAACCACAACCCCTCCAATGGCACAAGCCAAAACCAAAGCCAACCCAATTACTCCCAAAACAGAAACCAACACGAACCCCAGCACTACAACCACCCCAGCCTTGCCTCCTACCCTAATTATCCAAAAAAATGAGGAAGCAGGACCTTCAAAGGCCTTAAATGTCCAAAGAAAAGCCCCACGAAATTTGAAAACTGATTGGTTAACCGATGTCATCAAAACCGAAACCAACAAAAACTCCCCTTCTTTGGCGATAGTTAAAAAGGAACCTGAAGAATGCATCTCCAGTCTACCACAGCCACTTCAAACCGCCTCGTCATTGGAGACAGTGAAGAATGAACCTGAAGAAGGCATCTCCAGTCTACTAACGCCATTTCACACCGCCTATTCTTTGGAGATAGTAAAGAATGAACCGGAAGAAGGCATCTCCAGTGTACTACCGCCACTTCAAACTGGCTCTTCTCGTCCAAACATGCGAACGACAGAATGGGTTAAAGCATTGGAATTGCCTACAGCTTTGAAAACACCACAATTCAATAAAATGTTTAGGGATGACAAGAAGCTAACAAACTTTCAGAAGATTTTTGTGGGTTTCGTATTTGCTGGAGGACTTGATCCAAGGTAATGTTTGCTGCAAATGCTTAATTATTCATAAAAAATAGGAATTGCACACCATCTTGAAAAATGTTTTGCTGTTTCCATGCAGTGAAATGTTATTTATTGCGGAACACCTATGTCTACACTTGACGCGCGGGGACATGCTCACAATGGCTAATGAAACCTGGGTAGACAGTATGATTATTGATGTTTGGTCATACATTTTGCACAACCTTTGTAGGAAAAATGTCAAATCTCGTTACAAGAAGATTTTCTACACAACCGTGCTCACCGTAAGTTGTACTAGCACTGTTATTTATCAATTATGTTATTCTTGTGAGACTAAAGACTGCTGTAAACAGATTTTTCGTGAAGGTGGGATAACTACGCGAGAAAAATTCAATGACAGGTTCTGTCTAGAAGGTCGTGCTTTCCAAATTTCAAAAATGGACCTCTGGGAAGTGGACCTCGTAAGTACATCTTTGGCTGTCATACCTTATAATATCATTTACCACTCAGTTCAAATCTAATCTTTTCTAATTCTATCCACAGTTGTTTTTCCCAATCATTGATGACAGACATTTCTACCTTGTTTGCTATAACTTCATACAAAGGCAATTTCAAGTAATTGATAACCGCGAGTCACCTATGCAATCGCCCTTTGAAAGAAGATATAAGAATGCACAAATCTTGGTATGACACTACAATTAAAATTTAAAACAGTTCAATTTTGAAATTCTAGTAGCACTAAAATACATTACATAATGTTGTTTGTAATGATGTATCAGGATGACTACATTCAACAATATATGAACGACGTAGACCCCGTTCTTGCTAAAAAGTATGGCGGTTTGGAAAAGACATGTCTGAAATTGCCATGGCAGGATTCAAAGAATTACACTGACTGCGGCATTTATTGCATGAGACACATGGAGACGTATGAAGGTGAGGTGAAGGGGTGGAAAACTGGCTTTGGAGTTAAAAGAAATGTAAGGAACCAAATAAGGACATTGAGGATGGAATACTGTTGGCGTGTCATTGGCTCGGAGCTCAACAAGGCCAGGAGCGAGGTCTACAATTCCTGCCGTAAATGGATAAGTCAATGATTTAGGAACTATATACATATTGTGTAATTAAATTTTACAAATAATTTTAGTTCACATGAGTACAATAATGTACTCATAGACAGATGGGGTAATTAAACTATTCCTATAATTGTAATGATTTATTGTTACAATAAAGAATATGTTGTGTAATTTCAATTCTAAAAAATTGTTACTTCACATCCTCACACTTAGGAACGTGTTTACATGAAGTGTTTTTTTTATGAAATTTGATTTTCAAATACTTGTTCAATTATGTGTTAAATGAATAAATTAAGTGAAATAAACATGAGCCGCATAAATATTCGCTTCAAACACCTTCTCTTCATAAAATATGTATGTGAAGCCTCTAATTTCATGAAAGAAATATGAAGAGAATAAATATTCGCCTCTAATACATATTTTCGATGAAGCGAATACATATTCGCCTCACGTTACTGATAATGTAAAGCCACCATCTCATCCATGAGAAGCGGGATGACTTGTCATGTCACTGCACTTACCACGACATGTAAATACCAGTTTCAACATAAAGATCAATTTCATCAGACAAAGATGGTTAGGTTCAAGCGAAAACATCTTCGCCTCAGTATTATGTTTCATTTTCTCAATTTGCAACTAAAAGGATACTTAATATTAGTTGACTTGGGGCGAATAAATATTCGATTCATATAGGTGTTTGTAATTTTTTAGAAATGAATTAGTGTGGTCATTCATTTGGTATTTCATAAAACTTCGCATGCATACATTCGACCTTATTCTTTGTTTCAAATCCAACGTACATACAATACTATATACATATCAGATTTCACATGAAACTGGAATTCGATAGTTGAGATGACAAAAGAACAGTGAACGGAGTATTGGCGTCCATGCTGAAACTTTCGTCCCATTGTTGAGGAGTTGAGAACTGAGGAGTTGTCGTTGGCATTGCACTTGATGGCTGGAAAGGAAGATCAAATTTATTTAAAAGTATGTTATTATATGAATATTAATAACACAATTATTAGTAAAGAAGGGTAAGTCAGCAATTTCATACCGGAATATGTGATTCACTAGTTATTCTTGTTGATTTTCGTTTTCTTGAGTTCTTCTCCAGTCCACCTTTCCTTCTCTTACCCGACTTTGTTGGCTTCTTAGTTTTCATTCCTTTTGCTTGCACAGGGGCACCCTCGGCCGAACGTGATAAACCGGTTGGTGGAGTTTGCATATTTAAACTCTCCTGCAATTTTTTATCCACAAACGTGCACTGGCTCAGCATGATTTCTTTGACATGATTGTAAGTGTCATCTCTTTCGGCTGCCTTGTTAAATAAATGCATGGACAACCCACACAAATCTCTGTATCTTATGTTATGAAGCTCACTCGGATCAACATTAGTACTGTCCACGGTTGGATCAGTTCCAAATATTCCATCTTTGGCTGTTCTTGTCCACCTCTTCAATATCAACGCCGGAGGAATCTTCAACACGTCAATCGTTGTGAAAATCTTTAGGATGTGAGCACACAAAATCCCTCCAAATTCAAATTTACAGCAGCTACACTCGATATTCTTATCGTCATTCTTATGAAATGTAACTGTATGAGAGCATCTCCTAGTGTGGGGTGTTACCTTGTATTTTCTGTGTGTGTCAACATCCTCTAACATTTCAACACCACAATCATGCGACATAAACCATTGTTGTTCAAAGCACTTAAAGACCTCTGGGGTGTAAACTTTGCAGGCATCCTTTAAGATCAAAACTGGATAGTTAAGACTTGGTTGGCTGGTAATTGATTTGAAATCAGCCTTCAACACATCATATCTTCTTTCATCAAGTAGTCTTTCAAAGTGTTTGAAAAATTCTAAAAACTTGTGTTTGTAGGAGCAGTACCTTTTCAACATACTGTTCATACTCTCACTTCTCTGTGTTGTCGTCATATCAGCACAAAACATTTGTCGTCCATACACTAATGCCCACTTTCGCCTGATGCTAAACATGCGTTTCAACCAATCGTTGTTTTCAAGCCCGTAGTTTGTCAACATTTGATTCCAAGCTTCAACAAACTCTATCTCTTCTTCAAAATCATATATACACGAAGAAAAATCCTTAGAAAAATCTCTGAAATTATGGAACACCGAGCTAAGATGTATGGCTGCATTTTGAAATATGTGCCAAATACAGAGACGATGATTTGTTTCGGGCCATTGAGACGCCAAGGCCTTAGCCATGGCCGCGTCTTGATCTGTAAGAATGGTTTTTGGTTTTTTCCCATGCATAGCTTTGGTGAAAGTCTCAAACAACCAATCAAAAGTCATCGCAGTTTCATCGTATAATAGAGCTGCTCCAAAAAGAATTGATTGTTTGTGATGATTGACACCTACAAAAAGCGCAACTGGACGACCTTCATTATTCTTCTTGTATGTGGTGTCAAAACTGACCACGTCTCCGAAGTATGAATAATCGGACCGCATGTTGGAATCACACCAAAAAATATTCGTTATCAAATCGTCCGCATCAAGTTGAAAAGCATTATAAAAACCAGGATCATTGGATTGTTTGTTCTGCAAATACTCTAATACACCCCCTGTTTCCCCAAAATTACACTCTCTGGTTCTTTTCGTGCGCAGGTAATTTTTGTAATCCTCAGGAAGAAAACCTAGATTCTCCCTTCCACCGATTTGTTTAGACATTAGAGCATGTGATGACTTAGGAGGAATTCCCACGTTAGTGGCCATCTCGATATGTAAGCCTGCAACTGCAGAAATATTCCTATGGCATCTATACAGGTGAGTTTTCTTTGGACTTGCAAGAGGATGACTATGATCACTAATAAAATTTACCACTTGGAACTTTCCATTGTCTGCACGCTTTATCCTCAATTTCGCTTCACAACAGAACCGAGTCACAGAACGTCTACGTTTCACATAGACATCACGTTTGTCCTTTCCCCGTTCACCCTGTGCACTACAACAAAAAACTCTATCCAGTATTTTACCCTCCTTGTCTACATGTTTTGAACTGCGCCTTATACCAAATCCTATTAGTTTAGCGTATGCTAAGTAGAATACGTAGCCTTCTTCTTCACTCTCAAATTCTCTACCTAAAAGTGGAATTAAGTTGGATTCGATGTCCTCCAAAGGTTGGCCGTTTCCATCGAAATTCAATTGACGACGACAAGTAGCAGATTCGCTGTTCAGTTTGAACAAGTGGAAAATAAAGGTTTGTAGATTATTGGAAAATGAAAACAATATAAGCGAAGAATGCTTCACTTCAACAGTATGAAGAATGTAATATTAGGCGAATATAGTTTCGCTTCATAAGATATTATCTCATAATGTAGTAGTGAAGAGATCTTCGCTTACATGTGCACTACAAAAATTGGAGAAGTTAAAAAATGTTACCTTAAATCAATAATATCATTCTCCTCCATATCATTCTCGCTGATACGTATTCCTTCCTGATAATCAAAAAGAACATGACCTTTTCATGTCGATGATTCAAAAAACATAGAAAAGGTTGGGAAGAAAAGTAAAGGAGGTATAGATGACATTCAAAAACAAACCATTTTATAATTTAGGAAGACGGATTGATATTATAATGAAGTCTCCGGCGAAGGAGAGGTCGATGGTAGACAATGTAGTATAACTCCGGCGAAGAAATGGTCGTACAGTAGAGAGAGAGAAGAGTACAAAGTTGTCTAGCTTAGCAGCATGGCTTGCTGCATGCAGCATTTAATGAAAAGGTGGCAGGTGTTAGGTGGCGGTGAGGTGACTTGTTAAAAAAATTATTTCATTTTAATAATTAAATGACAAAAATTATTATGAAATTAAATTAATAAATCAATCAATCAATCAGTAAGCGAAGATTTCTTCACATTATTGTTTTGACAATTGTTTCACAAATATTATTTTGACAGTAGTTTTAAAAAATATTAATTATTTATCAAATTTATACTTCAATTTATACAGTATTTGTTAATGTTTCAAGATTTAGTTAAATATAAGGCTGATGTTTAAAAAAAAAACAATTCGAAGAACAAAAAACATAATTCTGAAATCAAATATGACATTGAATTTTCAAGAATGCAAAATATTCAAATATTAAGTAAAAAATTAAACCAACACATGTCTATTACAAAAATAAAGGCTGCAAATCACAAGCAGCAATGGATTCTAGCAAGCTTGTGTGAGGAACACCAAACACATCCAAATATGTCTTCAGAGGATTCTCTGCCTCAAATACCCAAACAAGTTCATTAACATCGTGCCTAGACTTGTCGTATACAACTATAGTTTTGTCGTCCTCGGGCTCGACAAATGGATTCTCCATTTCTTTAGTTGTACCTCCTCCAGCAATTACAAACCCCATAAGATCAAGTTTGTAAGCCGGGATGAATTCCCCTGCAAATATGAAGGTGTAACTGTCGAAGAGTTTGGGCAGCTGAAAGAAAATACAATACATTATTAGTAATGATGGACAATTGAATATCATATGGAGGAGGGAATAAGACAAAACTTACATTGTTCAAATAACGCATTCTGCCAGCTCTTGGACCGCCCACAGTCCCATGATTATCTCGCTGCACCTCGTATGGTTCCTCGTCCACGTAACAGTTAAATCTGATTGATGATTTTATCCCTGTATAAAAGCAATAGGTGTTTTTAGTTTCATATATGTGAAAATGAATATTGAGTTAACAGTAAAGGGTTAAGAATAACAGAGTCTCACAATCAATGGTAAGGACCCAACTCCCGTTCAATATGCCCTTCAATACTTTGATAGTGCGACCGCATCCACCATTAGAATCGGTGGATGCTATGACGTGGGTAACATCGTCTCGCCACCTCATTGACACCGTGGCACCACATGTGTTAGCATATTGTTGCATCAAGTGCTGTTTAAGAACAATCATAAATATTTCAGTTAAACAGGATGAAAACTTAAACAATATGGAAAAAAAAAGGGAGAAATGTAACGAAGAGTACTATCTCTTCACTTGTTAATTGATTTGGGCATAAAATCCAATCTTTGCCAAAGTTTTGGACGGATGCTGAGGCAGCCTGCACGTGCATGAAAAAAACATTGATTTACAGTCAAGGTAACATTTTGAGAGTAGGGTTTCCAAAAGATTAAAGAGACAACAACATCACATAACAGAATCTAGTGTAGTAGTTCCATAATCCTAAATATTAAAAGCTACTAGTCAGGAATACGTACCATTGAGGAGTCGTGAAGATGTGGATTCAGGTTCGGTCGACGGGGAGCCGGTTACGAATCGCCGTGAAAAGGAGGCAGGAAGAGAGAGATGAATCGGGCGGAAATGATAATAAAATAATCATATTAGGGGGTATATATATTCATGTAACCGGGGCGAACATGTCTTCTTTCGAAAAGCGACTTTTCATTCCATGTAACATGACACAGGGACCAGGGGCGAATAAGTGTTCTCTCGAGAAGCGACTATTCAATCCATTTTACATGGAACATGGTCTAGGCGAACAAATGTTCTTTTCCAGCGAAAAAATTGAAATAAAGAAAAAAAAGTAATGAATTAATTGAAGCAAATATATCTTCGCTCCAGAGAGTCTCGAGGCAAAAAAAATGAAATAAAAAAAATAGGAAAAAAAAACTAGCCGGTAATTGAGGCGAAGATTTGTTCGGTTGCTGCATGTCATCTTCAATTAATTGAATTAATATTTAAAAAACGGAAATATCAAATCCATGTAATTTTGGTCTTCACATAAACGGGTAAGTGTCTTTACATGGTATTCAAGCGGTCTTTACATGTGTGGGTAGGGGGGATTTACATGGGGTTTTTATTAAAATTAATTGAAGCAAAGAGATCTTCGCTCCAGAGAGTCTCGAGGCAAAAAAAATGAAATAAAAAAAAATTAGGAAAAAAAAAATAGCCGGTAATTGAGGCGAAGATTTGTTCGGTTGCTGCATGTCATCTTCAATTAATTGAATTAATATTTAAAAAACGGAAATATCAAATCCATGTAATTTTGGTCTTCACATAAACGGGTAAGTGTCTTTACATGGTATTCAAGCGGTCTTTACATGTGTGGGTAGGGGGGATTTACATGGGGTTTTTGTTAAAATTAATTGAAGCAAATATATCTTCGCTCCAGAGAGTCTCGAGGCAAAAAAAATGAAATAAAAAAAAATAGGAAAAAAAAACTAGCCGGTAATTGAGGCGAAGATTTGTTCGGTTGCTGCATGTCATCTTCAATTAATTGAATTAATATTTAAAAAACGGAAATATCAAATCCATGTAATTTTGGTCTTCACATAAACGGGTAAGTGTCTTTACATGGTATTCAAGCGGTCTTTACATGTGTGGGTAGGGGGGATTTACATGGGGTTTTTATTAAAATTAATTGAAGCAAAGAGATCTTCGCTCCAGAGAGTCTCGAGGCAAAAAAAATGAAATACAAAAAAAATAGGAAAAAAAAAAAAACCGGTAATTGAGGCGAAGATTTGTTCGGTTTCTGCATGTCATCTTCAATTAATTGAATTTATATTTAATAAACGGAAATATAAAATCCATGTCATTTTGGTGTTCACATAAACGGGTAAGTGTCTTTACATGGTAGTCAAGCGGTCTTTACATGTGTGGGTAGGTGGGATTTACATGGGGTTTTTATTAAAATTAATTGAAGCAAATATATCTTCGCTCCAGCGAGTCTCGAGGCAAAAAAAAATTAAATAAAAAAAGTAAATAAAAAATCCAAGACAATAAAAGATTGAATTACTTGAAGCGAATATTATATCGCTGCCTGTGTTATTTAATAAATTAAATTAATATTTAATAAACGTAAATATAATATGCATGTCAATTCGGTCATTACATGGACGTGTAAGTGTATTTTCATGAACGGCAGGCGTTCTTCTCATGGGTGGGTATGCGGGGTTTACATGAGGGTCATTTCAATGGGCGTGTAGATCAGAGCGAAGATATCTTATCTGGGTATTATCTGAATATTATATTATTTCCGGGCGTTAACGGGCGCTTCCGTTAACGGCGTCTTGTGTGAACCCGGGCCTAAACCCGGATTCCGGATTCTCCCTCCCTCCGTCTCCTGCCCAGATTGATTTATTATTAAATTAATAATGCTGCAATCTGATTGGTCCGCCACAGGGGAACACGGCAATCGGTAGCAGAAGATCTGAACTGCACTAACAAATACATAAAAACTATAACATAATTTAAAATGCAACATTGACTTACCCATTGATGGTTGTCTTCTTCAAAAGGGAGAATGCAAATGCGAAGAAATTCAAAAGCAAAATTTTACAATGGTTGTCTTCGCGTACATATCGTTGTGTTCGCCGCTTATGGTTTAGGGTTCAGGTTTAGAGAAAAGGGGAAGAAGACAATAAGAGAGAAAATAGCGTAAAAAGGATATTTGGACTTTATAAATAAATAAATAAATCCATTTATACGGTTATACCAACATTAGGAGGCCTGTCTCATTTTCCAAAAACCGACAATTATTGGCATCATTTCCTTAAATTTCCCTTTAAAACAGTTACAATGGAAGACCTTTATTCCTGCTTTTAAATGAAATATATTTTACCACGATATTTATTGAATATGATCATAAAACGAAATTAAACATGTCCTAAGAACAACCGCCGGCAGCAAATCCGAGTTTCCCTCCGGCGACATCATAAATCACTTCCAAAGTCTGTTGCTGAACATTACCAAAAACACCCAAACTCGTATCATCCGTATTTCCGGCGAAACCCAAACACATCTGAGCCGTACTCGCCGGAAAAAATATTCCGTTCGGCGGCACCGATAACTCAACGTTTCCGGCGAAGAAGAAACTAATTTTCGGAACAAGAATCGATTTATAAGAACTGAAATCGTAACATGTATCAAGTAAAGTACGCGGATTCGTCAAATTATAATCCGACATTTGCTTCCTGAATTCCGTTTTCAATGCTGTATAAGCTGTAGGCGGTAACCTAGTTATCACAGTGCCGGAATCTATGATAGTCCCGCCGGAGTTAGTGAATACGGATCTGGATATCGGTAAGATCTTCAATCCAACTTTAATCCCGATTATATCGATGAAGTAGAATGATGGTAACTGTGAATTTGAACTTAACGATGTGAATTTCGCATTCGCGAAATTCGATTTCCCTTTTCCGAATGTTAGATGACCGGTTGAGCTTGAAGAAGGTAAGCAGTATGAGAAGTATTTACCGTATTTTCCGGCGGTTTGTGATACGAGTGAGAGAGGATCCCGGCCGAGTCCGATTAGTCCGGCGGCGCCGTTGAAGAGGCCTCGATTGTTTTCTCCACATCCGAAGTATAAATTGGGGAAAATGTCAGTTGGAGATAGGGTTAGGGTTTCGGTAGCCAAATAACCAACAGATAACGATCGATCGCCGTATTGAATACCGTAGGTACAGGTATTGGTTGAGGATAAACAGCGAGGTTGTTTCCCGGTGGCTGAGATTAAAGCGGAGCATTGAGGTGATGAACATGAGACGTTTTTGTATGATTTTGAAAGAGATGGATCGAATATTGGTTCTTGTTGTGAGTAACAACTACCTGCACATGGTTGACATTGAGTCCAGGTTAGATCGCTGCCGGTGTCGAAGATTAAGGAGAGATCGCGTTTTGGAGTGCCGAGACCGACGGTTACTATGAAGTTTCTGGTGCCGAGACTGAAACCGGATTTTGCTGGAATTGAAATTGAATCGGTGTCTTGAAGAGGAGTATTGGTTTTGCTTGCCGAGTTGATTTTGGCTCGAGAATGGATTGATTTGACTCGTGATTCGTCTTGAATCAAGAACTCATTCAAGGTTGCTTTGTTATTGTTTGTTAACTTTGAACATGGACCGTTCCGGTGAACTACCTTTGCCGACGATGACTTCCGGTCGTCGGCAACTGAAAAAACCAAAGAAATTATTCTCTATTCTTTGAATTGAAATTCTGTAGTAAAAACATTTACATAAACATGTTTTTATATCCTCCTCAGTTACATAATATCATTTTATAAAATATCTCTCTCCCTCAATAATTTAATATTAACTTGATTTTAAAACTAATAAAATAAATATTAGTTCTGATTTTATCTCACCTTATAAGCCTTTAATTTGTGTATCAAAATAACTAAACTAAAGTTGTTTTAAAAATAAGTTGATTAAATCCAAACTTAAATATGTGTTAACTTGTTTGATATGTGAATTCTTTCTAATTATACTAAAACAAAGTGAACCACAAGTTTAATATTTTAATAATTAATTGGATAAGAAACAAAATTATATAATATAATATAATATAATATAATATAATATAATATAATATAATATAATATAATATAATATAATGATGCTTAATTTTTAAAGTGTCCGAATTATCGGTTTTAAAGTCTTGGTTAATTTGGATATATATGTAAGAGTAAATGGATATTTGGGTCGGATTGTAAATTGACCCGTCTATAAACTTAAAATGATTAAAAATAAAATTAAAAATATTATAGGTATATTTTGAACTTGTAACCTAACAAAAATAAGTACAACTCTTTAACTAACTAAGCTAATTAGATTTTATATTTTATATTTAACATCAAATTTAATGAACGCCGGAACGTTTTAACTATATAAATTCAACTTTTTAACTAATTAATTTATATATGTATATAAAATGATGCTTAAGAGGTTTATGGTTAATTGAGATTGGTTATTGATGTGTTGAAGTAAGAGTAAAAGAGAAGTTGACTAAGATTGGTGAGTGTTTTATCGAGAAATAGAAGCATATGAATAAATGTGACTCACAAGATTAGAGTCAATGGGTGATTTGTGGAGGGAATAAAGTAGTATATGAAAAAAATGTAAGTTACAAAATGAGAGTCATTGAACTGATTGAATTTAAGAGATATAAGAGGTGTGTCATTAATTCAATAAGAAACAAAATTACTTTATTATTAAAGTAATTTTTAATAATACACTTCTAAAAACCTAATTATAAGTAAACATTTACATGATTTTATTTATTTTTTAATATTAATTACAGATGGTATTTTTGATAAAAATATAAGTATTCTCGTATCCAATCAAAATTATTTAAATAATCAATCATTCTTCTACTTATTTCTTCATTAATTCATTACTTACTTTATTTTCTTCATGAATATTAATAATTAAATTCAAATAATCCACTTTTCCAATTATTATTAAATATTTAAATCTAATAACAAAATAAAACAGATCAAGAAATAAATGAAATTACCTTTGGGCATAGAAGAAGAGCAAGTGGTCGCCGGAATAAGAGAGGCGACACTGATAAGGTGCCGACCGCCGGCAATCTCGTCGGCGCCGGCGAAACCATTGTCGAGAAAGCAGAAGAAGATAAAGGAAAGAGAAGAAAATAAAAACACAATTAAAGAGAGAGAAGACATTATCAATTTCTCACTTATTTTCTTTTTTTCTCTCTTTCCTTATATTCCACCTTATCATGGATTCTTTATATAATGCAAAAATTTAGATGAAAAATAACAAAATGTATAATTATATTCAATTTTTGACATCACCCACCAATACAAATGATCTCATAGGATTACATATTTGTTAAGGCTAGTATGATTCACCTTATTCTCAGCTTGATGCCAGCTTATTATATATATATATATATATATATTTATTAATTTAATTTTAAATATTAATAAATTATTTAAATTTAAAAAATAGTATATTTGAAAATAAATTATATTAATTTAAATAATTTTTTATTAATATATAATTTTAAAAATTAATAAATGACTTAAATTAAAAAATAGTATATTTTAAAATAAATGACATGAAGATTTTAATTTTTATAAATATATAATTTTAAATATATTTAATATAAGCATGATAAATATATATATATAGATAGATATAGATAAAAATATTTAATAATATTTTAAAATTTTCAATTCTCCTCCCTCTCTCTTATTTGAATTTTTTTTTCTCTATTTCCATTTTTTTTAACATTCAGATGATTTGTACTTATTATTTTATTATTCATAGTTATATAAGTTACCATAATCAATAAATAAAAGTATTTTGTTATTATATATATATTTTTAAATTTCTACACTTCCTCTGACTCAATTTTTCAATTGTGTATTATCATTTCATTTTGATGAAGTTTTGATTAATCTTAATTGTAATATATACTTTTAAATCATTAATTAAAGCTAGTTTAATTTTTAAAACTATAATTATAAATAAAAAAAATGATAGTAATATTTATATTTTATATTTTACTTAATTATTATATATATTAAGATGCCTATATTATAAATAAAAATATATTTAAACGTATGTTTTTTTTTTTTTTTTTTTTTTGGAAAACGACTTAGCGTCATTTCATTAAAAATTCCCAAAAACGGGAAAAAAAACCACGAGTTTAAGAGATCATTCTAGACAGGCCTAGAATGATTTTGAAGTCGTAACATTCTGAATAAAAGCTAAGAACGTAAATGAATTATCTGTTTACAATGTTTTCAATTCTAGTGAGTTTAAAAAACGGTAAATTCCAGTTCCTGCAGATATTCCAGTTTTGCTCCGTGCTTGGAATTCCTCTCCACGTTCCCGCGAGGGCGCTGCAATCCGATACAATATCTTTCCATAACTCGTCAATGCTCCTGCGGGTTCTGTCATATACCCTTGCATTCCGTTCTTGCCAAATGTTATACACCACTGCTCCAAAGCCGCACTTGAACACGCTTGTTGCAAATCTATTTCCCTTGGCTTTGAGTAGTGCCGCTTCTTTGATTTCATTCCATTCGCTCGGGAAACTAATCAGCTCCAGGCTTTTATAGAATCTGTCCCAAAGCTCCGAAGCAATACAACAGCTCCCGAATAGGTGATCTATGGTTTCTTCATTTCCTATGCATAGAAGACAGCTCGCGTCCGGGATGCTCATATACTTACTGATACGATCACGTGTGTTGAGTCTTTCCCAGAAGGCGAGCCATAGGATGAACTGGTGTCGAGGGATAATCTTCGTTGACCATACAAGAGGAGCCCATTCTACTTTCTGCGCTTTTTCCCGGATTACCTCCCATATTTTCTTCAATACCAGCTTCCCATTGTCCTCAGCTTTCCATTCATGAATATCCGGTCTGTCGTGTAGTTGTATGTTACTTATATGATCAAGTATCCTCTTTCCTTCTGGAATTCTTCTCAAGAGCAAGTTCCAATTCCCGTATTTGATGTCTCTGATTTTCGCTTTTGCGCAGTCCCTTCTGATACGAGTATTTTGAAACTGCTCCTTGTCGATGATGGGCTGGTTTTCAAACCAATGGTCGTGCCAGAATAGAGTGTCTTTCCCGTCCCCTAGTCGGATGTCATAAAGATCTGCAATATCGCTTCTTAGTTTAAGAATCTTTTTTAGAGACCAGCTCATACCTTCGTGAATTTTGCAGGTCCAGATGCTGGTTTCGTGTTTCATAAATCTCGTATGCACCCATTTGATCCATAGTGACTCCTGATTGCGCTCCAAAGCCCACAGATGTTTGAAGGTTAGAGCCTTGTTCCACTCGATACAGTTCTTCAAGTCGATGCCTCCCTCGTCCTTCGGTTTGCAGAGAGCGGTCCATTTGACTTTTTTTCCTCCTCTTCCACTATTACCTCAGATAAAGTTTCTCATCAGTGTGTCGAGTTCCTTCATTACCTTCTTCGGAATGACTATTTGCTGCGCCCAATAGCCAACTATGCCCATAACCACGGTTTTGATAAGTTCGATCCTCCCTGCATAAGAAAGTTTTTTCGCTGCCCAGCCAGATATCGTGTTTTTTACATTTTCAATCAGCGGCTTGCAGTGTGAGATCTCGATCTACTTTGCAGTTAACGGAATTCCTAAATACCTTATGGGAAATCTGCCTTCCTTGATGCCCATGATGTTGAAGATGTCCTGTTTTGTTTCGTCCTTCACGCCTCCATAAAATGCCACACTTTTGCTTTCATTAATAGTTAAACCTGTTACCTCAGAAAAGAACGTTAGTGCAGCCCTAATAGTTTTAATGGAATCAACGTCCGCATGCGCTAGAATGAACAAATCGTCAGCAAAGCATAAATGTGTTACCTCCTCTACCTCACAGAATGGGTGAAAGATGTATGGACGATTCTTTCGGAACATCGCGAAGATGCTCTCAAAGATCGCCATGATAGCTACGAAAAGGTAAGAAGAGAGGGGGTCCCCTCGCCTTACCCCATTTTCACCCTTGAAATAGCCTCTGTGGACTCCATTGACGCTAACAACAAAGCAGGATGATGAAACGCATTGCATAATCCAATCGATAAAAATTATAGGAAAAGCAGAAACAACCAGAAAGTCTCGAATGGCTTCCCATCTAACAGAGTCAAAAGCTTTCTTGATATCTATTTTGAAAGCCACTCTCGGGGATATTTTCTTTTTCCCGTAGCCTTTTAATAGGCTCTGCATGAGAAGAATATTATGAGAGATTGTCCTACCGGGGATGAATGCAGATTGATTAAGATTTATTATTTTTCCTATAACATTTTTAAAACGTTTAGAAATTATTTTGGATATTATTTTATAAATCACATTGCAGCAGGAAATTGGTCTGAAATCTTGTACTTTCTCAGGTACCGCAGTTTTGGGGATCAAGGTTAGGACCGCTGTATTCCATTGCTTTAACATCTTCCTATTTTTGAAAAACTCCAGAACCCCATCAGTAACATCTTTACCCACAACCGACCAATTATCTTTGAAGAACTGTGCATTAAACCCATCAGGACTCGGACTTTTATTCCCATCAATACTAAACAGAGCTTCTTTAACCTCAACCTTCGTGACCACCCTTATCAACTCGCGACTATCTTCTGCAGAGATTTTCCTATCAATAATTTGATACAAGGTATTCAGGTGACTTTGATGCTGCTTTCTTGTACCCATAAGTTGCTTATAGAAATCAATAGCCAAATCTTGGACACCCTTTTGACCCTGAACATATTCACCATCATCATTCTTCAGCCTGTACACATTGTTTCTCATGTTTCTAGCCTTGCATTTTCTGTAGAAGAAAGCTGTGTTTTTGTCACCCAACGAAAGCCAGCTCTGTCTTGATTTCTGTCTAACAAAATTCTCTTCAAGCAGACTCAGCTTCCTGAAGTTTTCAAGCGCATATCTTTCTGTTTCATTGAGTTGTTCATCACTATCATCCCTTAATAACTTTTTCTGAACCTCTTCCAGTTCTTCTCTAGAAGCCAGAACTCTATTGGAGATATTGCTGAACTTCTTCTTGTCAAAGCTTTGGAGATGATTCTTCAGGAGCTTAAGCTTCTCAGAAACCCTGTACATGTTGGAACCTCTGACATCTGTTGACCATACACTTTCGAGGATACCCTTGAATTTATCGTTATCCATCCAAAAATTGAAAAATTTAAAGGGCCTTTTGAACCTTTCTTCCTTTTCCCAGAACAATTTAATCGGGCAGTGATCAGATATACCCGGATTCAAAACATGAAGTTGACTTCTCGGAAATTGGTTAATCCAGTTCTCATTTACCAGACATCTGTCAATTCTACTTTTTCTAATTTGTTCATTCCCTCTCGTAGAAGACCAAGTGAAGAAGTTCCCAGAATTGGTAGGCTCGATACAACCCATATCTCTGATGCAGTCATTAAATTCAATCATATCCCGAGTAATTTCAGATTCTGGGCTACGATCAGATTCGTTTCTAGTTACGTTGTAATCACCGAGGACAGTCCAAGATTTATCAATACCGATCCAGTTTCTAAGACAATTCCAGAGGAGTCTTCTTTCCGTGCTTGAGTTGCTACCATAGATAATAGCAAGATTAAACACGATTCTTGTGATTCTGTCTTTGACCTCCACCAGGATTGCTTGATCATTCGAAAAAAGAGTCATCACCTCAACAACTTTGTTATCCCAAATAACCCAGATTCTGCCCGTTTTGTCATTTGAGTTATGAATAATTTCCCAGCTACTATCAATACACAGTTTGCTAACCTTCTCAACGTTCCGACTTTTGACTTTTGTCTCAAGAATACCCATAATAGTGATCTTCTGATTCTCAATGATCCTCCTGATTTCTTTACATTTTAGAGGGTCATTGAGTCCCCTTATGTTCCATGTCACTATATTCATGAATGAATATAAGTGTTGGGTTCCTGACTTTCCAGACTGTCCTGGACCTCTTCATCAGAGAAATCATAAGCATCACTTGCCTCACTATCCTCAATGGCTACAGTTTGATTACATGGAATACTATTGCCATTGAGTGAGGGTTGCCTTATGTAGATCTCATCTTCTCCGTGATAGATTTAGTAGCTTCTGGATCCAGGATCTTTCTGCTTTGTCTTCGATTTTCATCTTGTTCTGCTTTAGTAGATCTTTTCTGACTTTGAACCTCTTCACTACTAGATTCATGTTTGTTATCGGTTTTTATTCGCCATACTTCAGAATTAAGGCTCACTGCCTTATTCAAGACCAAATTGTCTTCTTCTGCACTTGATCTTTTGATTTCACAAAACCCAACATTTCCCAGTCCATTTTCAAGAGCTTCTTTATTACTTATTCCAAGATTCTCATGTTCATCATCTCGAAAGGTGGCTCTGAGCCCAAGGGTCAGGTCATTTCGAATTTTGATGACATTGTTTTTTAGGTTCCTGCTTGCATTCCTAGAACTGTGAAGAGTAGACTCACGACCTATTGGAGTGCCTTCAGATCCAATTTTGCTTGTTTCATATGGGCCAAGTATTCCCCGTCCCATAGATCTTTGAATTTCAGAAACTTTGGAACTAGGACATGTAGTTACATCAAGACCAGTTCTTTGATCAGTATTGGGATCAGTGGAGTTAGGACCAACAATAGTATCATCCACAATAATAGGACTTGTGCCAGTATTAGGAACAATATAGCCGAGATCAGCAATGGTTGCACATTTTTCATCAGGACCTGTAGT
This sequence comes from Impatiens glandulifera, assembly GCF_907164915.1. Taxonomy (NCBI): domain Eukaryota; kingdom Viridiplantae; phylum Streptophyta; class Magnoliopsida; order Ericales; family Balsaminaceae; genus Impatiens; species Impatiens glandulifera. Next base: position 6,271,769 of record NC_061867.1, on the reverse strand, counting down.
AGCAAGTTCGGTACCTTGAGTAGTTTCATGATCAACAAGTCCAAGACCAGACTTAATTTGGTCAATATGGCTAGGAACAGTAGCTTTTTTATTATAATAATTTTGTGTAAATACATAAAATATTAAAAATAGTTGAAATAAATGAAAAAAAATGATTGAAAAAATATTAAATAGATGAAAGAATGAATAAAATAATTAGAAATGAAAGAAATAGATGAGAGAGAATAAATAAATAAAAATATGTAAAAGTGTTAAAAGAGAAAGAAAAAAATGAGTTTAAATGCAAAATATGTTTAATTATATTTTTTTATGTAAGTTTATTATGCAAATTACTATAATAGTTTATTAAGAAAACGCTTAAACGCAATTTATAAACGCCGAATCAAAGCCTAATATTTTTTCATACTAGTGTTCAAATTGACTCCAACCACACAAATCATTTCAACTTTGCTATAACTAAAAAAAACAAAATTGGTTATTGGAAAATTCTAAATTATTTCAGTTAAATTATAATAAAATAATAATAATTTGTGTTATTGATGATAGAATTTTAACGGATGATATGTGCATAAAAAAATGTTGTATTATGGCTAGTCGTATGTATCACAAAAAAAATTGAATCGATAACTCATTATTTTTTTGCATTATAGAGGTACTAGTATTTAAAGTCTTTTGTGAAGTATTAATGAAATTAATTAGATGATAGTCGAATTTTTGGGTAGTTGCTGAGAAATTTAGATTGATGCGGCTGATACGGCAGACCTACATATTTAAGGTTATCATCTCATTTTTTTACTATCCGGTTGAAGAAAAATCGTCGAACTTTCAATTATAATTGTCGTATATGCGTATCATTCATAATACTTTTATTATAATGTTTTCTGATATTCGTTTAAGAAAATTAGAATATGTCGAGGAGTTAATAATTCTTTTCGAGTATTTACGTAACTCTTTTTTTTTGTTATTATGTTTAAACGATTTTTTCATATTTAATATATATATATATATATATATATTTTTGAGAGATTTTTGTTTTATTAAAATGTGAATGGTTTGTTTTAAATTAATATATTAAATATTTAAATTATATATATATATATATATATATATATATATATATATATATATATATATATATATATATATATATATATATATATATATATATATATATATATATATATATATATATATATATATATATAAAGTAGGGATAATGGATTGATTTGCATGATTTCTGTCATATTGTGTAATTCATCCTTAAATTAAATTAGGTTATTTGAATTAATAATCTTCATTATAAAACAATACTTAGTATTAAATAATTTATATATTTTTTAAATTAACCACATATCAATTAGAGATAAAATTAAACCGAACTGAATTATGATTTTTTTTAAATAATAATTACAATAATGATAAATAAGTTATATAATTGTCATTGTCGATAAGAAGGAAAGGTGTCAAGTTTGAATTAGACTAGTTTGATTCAGGTTATAATTTATGAGGTGTTTCATTGGTGGTGTTAGGAAAGGAGTCAACAATAGCAGAGGATTGATCAAGTATTGTTAATCGCGAAAACCTTCATTTCGATATTAACTCTATTAGAAATTAATATATGTTTTTATTCTTCGCAAGTCTTCACAAACTCTTGAACAGAGTCAAGTGCGGAACTGTTTGTTTAGACTTGAAGCGGTAGATAAAATGTTGAAGGATTAAGAAAATAAAGAACACAAGACACATAGATTATTTATGGATGTTCGGAGCAAACCCTCTTACGTCACCCTTCTTCTCAACCTTGAAAATGATATTCACTAGAAGATTTGGTTTGAATACAACACTTATACAAACTCAGTCGGACAATCAGGACTTAGACAATGCTTGTTTCCGAACTCCTAGCACAACACACTTTGTTTAACTTACCGTACTAAATTTCACACAAAAATATCAGTGAATGTAATACAACTCAATAATCTAGCAAACTTGTAAGCTCTTAAAACTTGAGAGCTTGAACGCTTGATAGAAAGTTTGCACAAAAATGTTTAAGACTCGTGAAAGTATTAGGTGTGTCCGAGAGTGATTGCAAAAACTAAGAACTAATTGCCAAGAAAACAGTGGTGCAAATTGTCCTCAAACTTCTTCTTAAATAGATAACACCTCAACGGACAAATTTGCTTTCCTATTTCGATTGGATGTTTGCCAGGTAGTATATTAGAGAATATGCTTTTGATCGTGGATGTACTAGATGAAGATAGTGCGCCGAATATTCTTAAAAGAGATTGTGGTGTATTGGGAACGTACATCACAAGAAATTTGTATTATTTTGGCACGTGGCAGTCTTCTATGGGTTTAGCTCAGTTGTTGTGTCAGACTGACAATAATAGATGCTTGATCAAATACCGAATTTGATTAAATACCGGAAACGCCTTGTATAAAACTGAACTTGTTAAATACCGGAAGCGTCTTGTATTAAACCAAACTAGTTAAATACCAGAAGCGCCTTGTATAAAACTGAACTGGTTAAATACCGGAAACGCCTTGTATAAAACCGAACTAGTTAAATACTGAAAGCGCATTATATAAAACCGAACTTGATCAAATACCGAATTTGATCAAACACTGAAGTTCTGGAATTCCCGGAAACGCTTAGCAAATACCAAACTTAATAAAAACCGGAAGCGCTTCAAAGAAATGGACCCGATCAAAATATCGGACGAGCTTCTCCAAGAACCGAGCCGAACAGAAAATCGGACGCGCTTCTACAAAAGCCGAAGTTAACATAAAATTGGAAGCGCTTCTTCAAAAATCGAAGTTGATCAAAATACCAGACTTGATCAAAATACCAGACGCGCTTCTGTCGAAGCCGAACAGAATACCGAACGTGCTTCTTTAAATACCGAAGTTAACATAAAACCGAAAGCGCTTCTTAAAAAATCGAAGTTGATCAAAATACTAGACTTGATCAAAAAAACTGGACGCGCTTCTCCAAAAACCGAAGTTGATCAAATACCGAATTTGATCAACTACCAGACAGATTCCCATTTCAGTTTACTTCACTTTGACCCTACACATAATCAATAACACAACTCAGTCTTACACTTAAAATTAATGAGAGGCTTTAACCTAACATTTTCTCCATTTTTAATTATTTAAACTAAATTATCAAAATTCGTAAAGTCATTAAAGTAAATGTCCTAGATTTATATAATATAACAATTTTTCCTTTTTTGATTATTTAAAATAAATTATCAAAATCCGATAATTTTATAACGTCGATCAATTATCCTAAGTTAATTAGCAATTTTAATCTAACATATGTGTTTTATTCTAAAACATTGATTTGATTGTCACATACTCAAAATCATCAATTCCTCTCTAAATTTGGAGGAATAATCACATTGTGATGAGCACTCTCTCACATGATGTCCATTCTCCCGTATTCTATAATAATTATAATATTATATATATATATATTTATATATTTATAATTATATTAAGTAGACGTTCTTTTATAATTAAAATAATAATAAAATTTAAAATTTATTTATTTAAAAAATTTATTTCAACTATTTAAATAATATAAAAAATTATTTAAAATAAAAGATAATTAATAAAATAAAATTTTAATAATAATTACAATAACTAATAATAATAAAATTATTTTTATTTAATTAATTTTAAATATTATATATTAATAATAAAATTATAATAAATTAATTAAAATATAAAAACTTAAAAATAAAATAACAATTTTATATAAAATAAATATTAAAAAAAGTTAAATATGAAATATTTAAATAAAAAATGTTATTAAAAATATGTTATAATATATGTTATTAAGTAAAATATTATATTTAATTTGATCAAATATTAATATATAATATTTTAAATATTTTATCTTATATTATTTATTTTTGATAGATAATATGTTATTTATAAAAAGAAAAAATTGAATCATTCAATTTTTTTTAAGTATTTAAAAATATATATATATATAAAATATAATATAATAAGATATTAGATGTTTATATTTTATTAAATGATGACACACTTCAATATTATATATTTTTAATTAAATAAAATATTATAAAAAATAAAATAAAATATTAATCTAGGTTATTTACAAAATAATATTAATAATTTTTCACTATAATAAATTCAAACAACATCAATGGAATGAAAATATTCAAATGTTATAAATAGGATTGAGAATGATTAATACTCATAACCAAACACTGCACTTATATCGATCATACTCATTCTTATTTCACACATTTATTAATCTCATTCTTATTTTAATTCCCTTATTTGAATCAAGCGTCCCTTCGAGTTGTTTAAAAATTTGATAATGATTTTGAGAAATTTAGAATTTTTTTTTTATTAAAGAACTTAAAAAATGTTAATATATAATGATAAAATAAAATTTATATTTTTAAATAGAATGTATTTTAATAAATTGGTTTTAAATTAAATGATTTGATAGATAAAAAAAATAAAATAAGTGAAATAATATTTGATTAAGTTTGTTTATTTAAATAACCCAACCAAACAAGTCCTAAAGTCTCCTCTCTAAACAAAAATATAATATTTATAAAAAAACATTTATAAAAATTGTTAAAATTTGTAGTATTCCATTAGCCAGGGAAAATGAGGACTTTGATACGGTGTTATATGATTAGGATCAAATTAATTAATTACATACTTTAATTTGTTTGTATCCTTTAATTTTTGAAGTTTAATTACATTACAACTAGATAGATGCTGACTAAAAGTTTAATTATGGTTGGGACTTGGGATTAAATTAAGGGTATATATCTTGTTTAAAGTTAGCGAATTGAATGTTAGTTATAAATTAAAATCAAAAGATTATGGAAGATTCTATTTTCCATCTTGATTAAAATGTCTTCAATCAAATAGGGTTCTTAAATAAACTTGTTTAAATTGAATGTAAAAAATAATCTATTTTGAGTATTTTGTTAAGCATGTAATCAATAGATTTATCAATCATTATGCTATCAATTATATGGAATACTTGTTTTATCTAATATATTTATGCTAGCAACAATTCAATTTGAACTATAAATGAATCCTTTTATAAATAATTAAGATAAAACAAGTATTCAAATATTATTAAAATAATAATAGTTTAGGAGATGTGCATTATCACCTTTATCAGAATGATTACAATTTGATAACAAAATTAATTTACTATGAAATAATTAATTATTAATAAAGTAACTTTGTAGATATTTACCTACATATCTTATATAAATATTTTATTTAACATTTATATAAATATATTTATTTTAACTATAACTAACTCATTCATCTCAATCAAATGCTTTCAAATGGACAAGCTTGAAATGTGTTATTTTATTATAAAAATTAAAATTGATTTTATTTGTATTAAATATTAAAAATTAAAAGATGTCAACTTAGTATAACTAGACTTAGTATATTATTAATGAGTTAGTTATGGTGGATAATATTATAAATATATTTTAATATCAATTAATTTATAAATAAAGAACCGTGCCATAGTAAATTTTTTTTATTAAAATTAAAATTTATTCTTTACAAATAATTAGTACAAACCCAAAATAATTAGGACACATTTTAGTTAGAATCAAATAATGCATAATAGATTGATAGTAAGATAATAAATGATTGTATAATAAGCCAGAAGTAATTAGGTCTAAACATTAATAAGTTTAGTTTAATAAGATAATGAAATTAATTATAAAATCTATATATATATAATGATGCTTAATTTTTAAAGTGTCCGGATTGCCGGGTCGAGAGCTGTGGTTAATTTGGATACTTGGTTCGGATTGTGGGTTCACCCGTTTTTAAATTTAAAACGGTTAAAAATAAAATTAAAAATGCTAGAGGTATGTTTCGAACTTGCAACCTAACAAAACAAGTACAACTCTTTAACTAACTAGGCTATAAAGACTTTATATTTTAAATTCAACACTAAATTTGATAAAAGCGGGACGTTTTAATATTAATATAAGTTCAACTTTTTAACTAACTAATCTATATATATAATGATGCTTAATTTTTAAAGTGTTCGGATTGTCGGGTCGAGAGCTGTGGTTAATTTGGATACTTGAGTCGGATTGTGGGTTGACCCGCCTTTAAATTTAAAACGGTTAAAAATAAAATTAAAAATGTTAGAGGTATGTTTCGAACTTGCAACCTAACAAAACAAATAAACTCTTTAACCAACTAGGCTATAAAGACTTTATATTTTAAATTTAACACTAAATTTGATAAACGCGGGACGTTTTAATATTAATATAAGTTCAACTTTTTAACTAATTAATATATAATAATGTTGAGTAAATGGATAATTGGGTCGGATTGTGGGTTGACCCACCCATAAACTTAAAACGGTTAAAAATAAAATTAAAAATGTTATCCGTAATTTTTTTTCACGGTTTTTTATATTATTACTCGTGTAAATGCACTGACTAAATGCTAGTTGTTATAATGCATGAAAATATTATAATATAAAAAATGCACCATGAAACCCTTGCTTGTTTCTTTATTATGTCCCATTCTTTACGGCAGTTTGCTTTATGTTATGTGGGGTATATAATTACATTAATCAAGTGTTTATGTTCCAATTTTAAATCATAATCTTCTTTCATCTAAATTTTCGAAAATAAATAAAAGCATAAGTAATTAACTTGTCTTGTTTTAAATATAGATTATACTTAGTTAGAAAGTAAAATCATGTAATCATTGTATAAAAATGAAATTCCTCAAGATTTTAATAATTTTACTTTATTTTTTCGTGCAAATATATAACATGTTTCTTGGAAATTTTTTCAAAAAAAAGTTTTAAAAATTGTATAGGGAATTAAAACATAATAAATAAAAGATATTTTGATATTGACAATCAATTTATAAGTCTTCGGTTGATTGTGAAATTAAAGAAAAATAAATAATAAAAAAATGAAAATGTTATTCTTATGGGTGGTCAAGAAAAAAGAGAGGGACATGAGAACATGGCCGTATAATAATTCTTTCTTCATCACAAATAATTATTATAAATATATTGTTTTATCATTCCGTCCAAAATCTGTCAATTATCTATGCAATCAACTTTTTTTTTACTTCATTTCATTCAGTTAGTAAGGTGTTTTAATTATTGTACAATGATCTATGCAAAATATATTATTAATCTTGAAATTAATCAGTTTTATTTTTAAATTTTTATGAATTTATAAATTATTTTAATTTTAATCCTCTAAGGCAGTTTAAATGATAAATTTTTGTTTATAAGAAATTAAATGTCACGACTTCAATTTTTACTTAAATTGTCTGCCTTAAACTGGAAGGAGTGTTTTGACTATGTTAATAGATTAGATACTACGTTCAAAATAAAAATATTTTAATTTTTACTGTTTAAATGTATTTTATATAGTTGAATTTAAACATAAGTCTAGGTTTTAGTAGAAAAAAAACATTAAGAAAAAATAGTTAATTTGTATTATATATATATATATATATAAGAATAGCCCATTTAAATATAAGTATAATGGGATGCATTATTTAATAAAAGAAATCACATTTTAAATTTGATAATCAACATTATTTTTATTATTACAAGTGCATTTGATGACAACTTTATTAGAAAAAAATAATATAATTATCAAACAAAATAGGATAACATTATGAACCAATTATGTCAAAAAAAAAATTATGAAATGAAATTATGGTTAGTTGATTCGGTTTTATAACACAATTCAATGAATAGTATATAACTCTCTCTTTATTTTATTATATTATTAAATTTATTAATCAAAATATAATATTTTATATTATTATTATTATTATTATTTATTTTATCATTTAATAGCTTGTAAGTATTTTTATCTATAAAATAAAATTCCTCCATCAAAATAATCATTAATTATTACTTTTTAAATAATCATTTTTTTAAACCTTATTCAATTAATCAGACTTAGAACTGATTAATCAAAAAACGATTATCAATTCAACTAAGCCAACACAATTTTTGTTAGTTTATTTTATTGTTTTATTTTATTTTTTGAAAGAGAAACTATTAAATTTATTAATAATTGAAGAGTGTTTGGAAAGGTACATTGAACTATATGACAAATATTTCAAAGTTAGGAGTCAAATTACAAAATATTCTTTTCTCACACCATAGGGAAGGAGACCGACTTTTCCTTTCCCACTATTTATTTATATATCATTTTACAAAATTTTAGTTTGCTTTATAATTACATTTTTTTTTTATTTAAGGGCAATAAGAAGACTACGTTCATTCTATAGTCAATCAAATATAAATAGAGTCTTGTGATGACAAGAAAATATGTTTTTATTTTATAAAAGTGAAATTGTGAGTATATAAACATTGTATTTTTTAGGTATTATCACAAATTATTCTTTTAAAGTTTAATACTCCTAACTTTAAATATGTTTATATATGGTGATTTACTATAAAGTTTAGTAAATGATTAGTTTATGAAAGTTGTTAATTAATTGGTAATTAAATTTAGAAGTACAAGGGGCTTAATTTGTTGATTGAATATTTGAGTGATTGAGAAACCTACAAGTAGGATGGAAAATAGGAAAAATAACCCCCACCCTTATGAAAATAACCCTTTCAAATTAATTAATCCCTTCATTTATGAAAAATAAATCTTCAAATTCTTTTTCTTCTAAGAACACAATTAGGGTATTGTTGTGTAGGACTCTACTTATTTAGGAATTTTATCATTTTCAATAACTAGGGACCGACTTATTAGGGTGAGGCGAGCTAGACAGCCGCTAAGATCCTTACCTCCCCAGTGTTAAAATATTTAACCAGTAGGCTATATTATTTATGTTAATATTTATATACAAAATTAGTATATGTTTAAGTATAATGTTCAAGTTAAAAATAGATAATAATATTATTTTTTAGTAAGACTCCCAAACTTCGGTCTTCTATGTCACAACTAGGAAAAAACAAGGAAACAACATGAAGATTAGGGTTGATGTGAATGAATTTTGTCCATTAAAGAAAAAAGAAACATTGAGAACGAAAGAGATCTCAATTTGTGTCTTTCATTTTCAACATTTTAGACGTAACGGTCACGAGGGTATGGACAAGACCGGTCATCTTCCTCCCTAAGAACTTTTTTTTGTATGAATTATTTAAATAATTTAAAAAAAAAAATTATTATAATCCTATCACTTAATTTATTAATTAAAATAATTTTTATTAATTTTTATTTTATCATTGTTTAATAATATTCTTTAAGCTTTTTATTAAAATAAAAAAAAATCTAACTCCTCAAAATCTTCATAAATAATTAATTTTTAAATAATTACATTTTCCCGAAAACCCAATCCAAACAAAACCTTAGTCATAATTAATATAATTATTTACTCATATAAAATAAGAAATAATTAAATAAAATATTATTTGGATTATCAAGGATAAAGATAGACTTGATGGATTAATCCGAAATTCAATCGGACTATAATTCAAAATACTAATCCGAATTAGCTATTTCGGATTAGATTAAGTTTAAATCTATATATATATATATATATATATATATATAATATGATGCTTAATTTTTAAAGTGTTTAGATTGTCGGGTCGAGAGTTGTGGTTAATTTGGATATATATATGTGAGAGTAATTGATACTTGAGTCGGATTGTGGGTTGAGCCGCCCAGAAACTTAAAACGGTTTAAAATAAAATTAAAAATGTAATATGTATGTTTCGAACTCGCAACCTAACAAAACAAATACAACTCTTTAACAAACTAGACTAATAACATTTATATTTTAAATTCAATACCAAATTAGATGAACGCGGTACATTTTAACAATATAAGTTCAACTTTTTAACTAACTAATCTATATATACCAAATTAGATGAACGCGGTATATAATGATGCTTAATTTTTAAAGTGTCTGGATTGCCGAGTTGAGAGTTGTGGTTAATTTGAATATATATGTGAGTTTAAATGGATATTTGGGTCGGATTGTGGGTTAACCCGCCCATAAACTTAAAACAGTTTTAAAATAAAAATAAAAATGTTATATGTATGTTTCGAACTCGCAACCTAACAAAACAAGTACAACATTTTAACTAACTAAGTTAATAACAATTTATATTTTAAATTTAATACCAAATTAGATGAACACGAGACATTTTAACAATATAAGTTCAATTTTTTAACTAACTATTCTATATATAATGATGCTTAATTTTTAAAGTGTCCGAATTTCCGGATAGAGTGTTGTGGTTAATTTGGATATATATGTGAGAATAAATGAATACTTGGGTCGGATTGTGGGTTGTCCCGCTCATTAACTTAAAACAGTTTAAAATAAAATAAAAAATGATATATGTCTGTTTCGAACTCGCAACCTAATAAAACAAATACAATCTTTTAATCAACTATACTAATAACACTTTATATTTTAAATTCAACACCAAATTAGATGAACACGTGGTATTTTAACAATATAAGTTCAATTTTTTAACTAATTAATATATCTATATATATATATATAATGATGCTTAATTTTTAAAGTGTCCGGATTGTCGGGTCGAGAGCTGTGGTTAATTTTAATATATATGTGAGTCTAAATGGATACTTGGGTAGGATTGTGGGTTGACCCGCCTATAAACTTATTAATATATATGTGAGTCTAAATGGATACTTGGGTAGGATTGTGGGTTGACCCGCCTATAAACTTAAAACAGTTTTAAAATAAAAGTAAAAAATGCTATATGTATGTTTCAAACTCGCAACCTAACAAAACAAGTACAACATTTTAACCAACTAAGCTAATAACACTTTATATTTTAAATTCAATATCAAAGTAGATGACGCGAGACATTTTAATAATATAAGTAATTTTTTAACTAACTAATCTATATATATATATAATGATGCTTAATTTTTAAAGTGTTCAGATTTCCGAGTAGAGTATTGTAGTTAATTTGGATATATATGTGAGAGTAAATGGATACTTGGGTCGGATTGTGGGTTGTCCCGCTCATTAACTTAAAACAATTTAAAATAAATTAAAAAATGATATATGTGTTGGTGTTCCTTGCCATTGCGGGCGGGTTTTAAATTCCGGGTAAACGGGTCAGGGTTTTCTTTTAGAAAACGGGTTAGAGTATAAATACATTTTTTGGGTATTTTTCTCATAACATAGCAAATAGAGAGAGAGTGAATTACAGATCTAGGGTTTTCTGGTTTCCTTCTTCTTCTTGTTCTTTGGCTGATCCAGAGTGAGAGATTGGGGGAGTTTTTTGATTGTGGAGTAGTCCAATCATTCCTAGTGTAATCACTTCTTTCATTTGAGAGCAGGGCTGTAAGTTTCTACTATTGACATTTGTTTGATTTAGTGAAACTTATCCCTCCCGTGGACGTAGGTCGATTTTGACCGAACCACGTATATTGTGTTGTCGTTTATTGCTTTGTGCTATTTCAGTTCTTGGTAATCTGTTTATCGTCATAGACGATTTGGAATCTGATTTGCTACAGGTTTTGATTTCTAAGAAGATCCATAGTTTTGCTGTTGCAAAACCCAACAGTGGTATCAGAGCAGTATTAATTGGTTATCTGTTTTAACATTAGAGCAGGGCATAGTGCTTTGCTGGTTATTTGGCGAAATTCATAGAAGAGATCAATTGGTTTCTCTGCTGGTGTTTTTGTCAGTTGTTAAGGCAGTAATAATGGGGAAATTTAGACCTGATATGGTGAGTCTGAATGGTACAAACTACAGGCAATGGAAACTGATGATCAGTGATCTGTTAGTTTCAGATGATTTGAATGAAGCAATTGAAAATGAGGGTGTTAGACCTGAGACTACAAAAGAGGCTGATTGGAAAAAGATAGATAGAAAGGCCTGCAGCTTTATTCGTTCCTGAGTTGGTGTAAATGTTGTGCACCATGTTGAGAATGAGACTACAGCGTATGGTGTGTGGAGCAAACTTGAAGCTCTCTATGCTGGGAGGTCAGTAGGGAATAAAGCAGCACTGGTACGAAGGCTGGTGAATTTGAAGTACATTGATAATAAATCAATTGCTGAGCACTTGAATGAATTTCAAAATATTTTGAATCAGCTGAGTAGTATGAAGATAAACTTTGATGATGAGGTGCAAGCACTTTTAGTCCTTGGATCTTTGCCTGCAAGTTGGGAGACATTTATTATCACTCTCAGCAACTCAGCACCAAATGGTAAAGTCAACATGGCATTTGTCACCAGTTCCTTACTTGATGAGGAGAATCGAAAGGGGGATAAACCCTCTAAGTCTGATATGTTGGTGGCTGATAGAGGAAGATCAAAAGATAATAGAAGTGGTTCGAGCAAGGGAAAGTCTAGAAGCAAGTCTAGAGCTCCAAAGAAGGATGGTGCTTGTCATTACTGTGGCAAAATGGGTCACTAGAAAAATGAGTGCTGGAAATTTAAAAATGATAAAGCGAAGGGTACAGTGAAGCCCAGAGAAAAGAAATAACAGAGTGCAGATACATCTGCTTATGCTTCAGATGGTGAACTGACATATGCTTCTAACTGTCAAGACTCCTGTCTTAGCACATCTTCAAATGAAACAGCATGGATTGTTGACACAGGTGCCTCATTCCATATAACTCCACACAAAGGTTATTTCCAGTCCTACAAAGCTGGTGATTATGGTGAGGTTCGCATGGGTAACAGTGGTGTGTCCAAGATAGTTGGTCTGGGTGATGTTAGAATTGAGACAAACATGGGCTGCTTCCTGACATTGAGAGATGTAAGACATGTTCCTGATTTGAGAATGAATTTGATTTCAGCATGTAAGCTCGATGATGGAGGCTACCATAATGTTTTCAGTGGTGGAGCATGGAAGCTAAGCAAGGGTTCATTGGTTGTTGCACGGGGTAAGAAATGTTGTTCCTTATACAAGACAAATTTGAAAATTGTCTATGATGCAGCATATTCTGTTTTGATGGAATCATCCTCTAAGTTGTGGCACAAGAGATTAGGTCGCATTAGTAAAAAGGGGCTGAATGTTTTGATCAAGAGGAATAAGCTGCTGAATCTCAAGGATGCTCATCTTGAAAATTGTGAGCATTGCTTGAAGGGTAAGCAGAACAGAGTCTCCTTCAGTAAGTCAAAAGTGGAACTGAAGAAGAATGTCCTTGAACTGGTCCATACAGATGTTTGTGGTCTTATGAAGATTAAATCCATAGGTGGTGCTTCCTATTTTGTAACCTTCATAGACGATGCATCTAGGAAGGTTTGTGCCTATGCTATAAAGTCCAAGGATGAGGTTGCAATAACGTTTGAGGTCTTTCACAAGCTGGTTGAAAGAGAGACAAGAAGAAAATTGATGAGGGTGCGGTCAGATAATGGGGGAGAGTACATAGGCTCATTTGATGATTATTGCAAAGAGCAGGGTATTCGACATGAACAGACTGTGCCCAAGACTCCACAACAAAATGGTGTGGCAGAGAGGATGAACAGAACAATGTTGGAACGGATGAGGAGTATGCTCTCCCATTCCAGGTTGGCTAAGCATTTCTGGGCTGAAGCCATGAGCACTGCAGTGTATGTGATCAACCGTTCTCCCTCCAAGCCATTGAATAATAAGTGTGCAGAAAGCGTCTGGTCAGGTAAAGATGTTAATTATGACTATTTACGTGTTTTTGGTTGCAGAGCTTTTGTGCATGTTCCAAAAGATGAGAGGTCTAAGCTAGATGCAAAAACCAGACAATGCATATTTTTGGGGTATGGTGATGAAAAGTGGGGATACATGTGTTATGACCCAGTTGATAAGAAGGTTTTGAGAAGCCGGGATGTGGTATTCCTTGAAGATCAGACTATTGAGAATTTTGAAGATGGTGAAAAGCTTGATGCATACATACGTGACCTTTCTGGTCTTGAGTTGTCTCATGATGTTGAAGAGACAAGGCCACATGTAGCTTCAGACTCAGATAGTGATGATGATGTTCCTCAGGGTTAAGCTGTAGGCCATGGAAATGATACTAATACTGAAACTGATCTTGGTGATAATGTTGAGGTTGATTTTGAAGTTCAACAAGAGGATGGAAGTCAACAGAATCAACAAATAGAGGTACTTCGGAGGTCTACTAGGGAGAAAAGATCAAGTTCTAAGTATCCTGCTACAGAGTATGTTCTTCTAACTGATTGTGGGGAGCCTATATGCTATAAGGAGGCTCTTGAGGATGCTCATAAGAAAGAATGGCTAGCTGCCATGGATGAAGAGATGAAGTCATTGCTGAAAAATGGCACATATGATCTAGTTGAAAGACCAGAGAACAGAAAAGTATTACAAAATAAATGGGTGTACAAGATCAAGCAAGAAGGTGATGATAGCAAGACAAGATACAAGGCTAGGCTGGTTGTCAAAGGTTTTGGCCAAAGGCATGGAATCGATTATGATGAGATTTTCTCACCGGTAGTGAAGATGACTTCTATCCGGGTGGTGTTAAGTCTAGCTGCTTGTATGGATCTTGAGGTTGAACAACTTGATGTCAAGACTGCATTTCTCCATGGTGATTTGGATGAAGATGTTTATATGGAGCAACCTGAAGGTTATAATAAGAAAGGTGAGGAAAGCAAGGTGTGCAAACTTGTCAAAAAGTCTGTACGGTTTGAAGCAAGCACCAAGGCAGTGGTATCTTAAGTTTGAGTCGTTCATGACCATCCATGGGTACATGAAGACGTCTACAGATCACTGTATCTTTGTGCAAAAGTTTGCTTCTAATGATTTTATTATACTTCTCCTTTATGTTGATGACATGCTGATTGTTGGGAGAGACAAGCTCAAGATTGCCAAGTTGAAAAAGGATTTGGCTAAGTCTTTTGAGATGAAAGACTTGGGTCAAGCAAGACAAATTCTTGGAATGCAGGTCATTCGTGATTGGGTGAAGAAAAGGCTATGGTTATCTCAAGAGAGATATATTGAGAAGATTCTAAAACGATTCTGTATGGACAAGGCAAAGACGGTTGCTTGTCCATTGGCTACACACTTGAAAATAAACAAGACAATGTCTCCCAAGGATGAAGAGGAAAGACAAGAAATGTGCAGTGTTCCATATGCTTCAGCAATAGGCAGTCTGATGTATGCAATGGTCTGTACAAGACCGGATATAGCTCATGCGGTTGGAGTACTTAGTCGTTTTCTTTCAAATCCTGGTAAGACACACTGGGAAGCGGTTAAGTGTCTAATGAGATATCTTCGAGGGACCTCCAAATACGCTTTGTGTTATGGTACTGGAAAGTCACATGTTGAAGGGTTTTCTGATTCAGATATGAGTGGTGATATTGACACAATGAGATCAACTTCAGGGTATTTGTTTACTTTTGGAGGAGGAGCTGTATCATGGCAGTCTCGTCTACAGAAATGTGTTGCTTTGTCTACTACAGAAGCTGAATATATTGCCATTACTGAATGTTATAAAGAAATGAGATGGATGAAAGAATTGTTGAAAGAAATTGGCATTGCACAAGACAGGTTTGTGGTGTTTAGTGACTCACAGAGTGCTATACATGTGAGCAAGAATCCAAGTTTCCATTCACGTTCAAAACACATCCAAAGAAGGTACCATTGGATCCGTGAAGTGCTCGAGAAGAAGGAGTTATACTTAGAGAAAGTGCACACAGATGAGAACGGGTCAGATATGATGACAAAGGGCTTGCCAAGAGGAAAGCATGAGATATGTTGTGCCAAAGCCGGAATGGTTCTGGCAGAAGCGTCACGATGATGAATGTTTATAGCAACATTCTCCCATGGCTCGGAAGGGGGAGAATTGTTGGTGTTCCTTGCCATTGCGGGCGGGTTTTAAATTCCGGGTAAACGGGTCAGAGTTTTCTTTTAGAAAACGGGTTAGAGTATAAATACATTTTTTGGGTATTTTTCTCATAACAGAGCAAATAGAGAGAGAGTGAATTACAGATCTAGGGTTTTCTGGTTTCCTTCTTCTTCTTGTTCTTTGGCTGATCCAGAGTGAGAGATTGGGAGAGTTTTTTTATTGTGGAGTAGTCCAATCATTCCTAGTGTAATCACTTCTTTCATTTGAGAGCAGGGCTGTAAGTTTCTACTATTGACATTTGTTTGATTTACTGAAACTTATCCCTCTCGTGGACGTAGGTCGATTTTGACCGAACCACGTATATTGTGTTGTCGTTTATTGCTTTGTGCTATTTCAGTTCTTGGTAATCTGTTTATCGTCATAGATGATTTGGAATCTGATTTGCTACAGGTTTTGATTTCTAAGAAGATCCATAGTTTTGCTGTTGCAAAACCCAACAATATGTATGTTTCGAACTCGCGACCTAATAAAATAAATACAATCTTTTAATCAACTATGCTAATAACACTTTATATTTTAAATTCAACACCAAATTAGATGAACGCATGACATTTTAATAATATAAGTTCAATTTTTTAATTAACTAATTTATATATAATGATGCTTAATTTTTAAAGTGTCCGGATTATCGGGTTGAGAGTTGTGGTTAATTTGGATATATATGTGAGAATAAATATATATTTAGATCGGATTGTGGGTTTAACTGTCCATAAACTTAAAACTGTTTAAAATAAAATTAAAAATGTTATATGTATGTTTCGAATTAAAAAGGTTATCACATTTTTTACCGTAATTTTTTTTTGCGTTTTTTTATATCATTATTCGTGCAAATGTATGAATTATATGTTAGTTGTATTTAATTTAGAATCAAATAAATTCAGATTAGATTAGTTAGGCTTATCCAAATTATCTAAACTAAAAAAATATTTTTATTTTGTTTTTATCTAGATTAAATTTCACCTTAATATAATATATTTTTATTTATTTTTGTATTAATTTGACAATCAATTCTTTTTTTATTAACTATCAAAATTTAGTTAATTAATTAAAATAATTGAAATTAACGAATTAAAAGTTTTAACAAAAATAAATAAAATACCATTATAAATAAACAAAATTAATTATAACAATATATATTATATATTAAAAAAATTAATAATATATTTTTATAATTAAACGAATTAAACCTAATAAACATTAATTAATAAAATAAATAATTAAATTAAGCAATTATATAAAAAACATTAAATTGAATTATCCCACCAATGTCAATCCAGTGTAAATTTGATCTGTATTAATCAATATAATAATTAATTAAATATAATTTGTACTTAATAAAAATAGGTAAATGGATCCGATTTGTTCACCCTAATCAAGGGTTGGGTTCTTTGAGTTTGTGAGATAACCAGTTTTAATTGGCTTTTGATAATTAAATTAATATTGTGTTAAACAGATTAATACAAAAAATGAATAACTTAGTGAAAATGGAATCTTACACACTTAGAATAATACATTCAGGGTTGGGTTCGAGAATTGGGCTGCCAATCCTTATGTAGAAAAACGTATAATCATATTTACTTGTACAAATTTAGTTAAAAAAAATGTTTTTAGTGAGATTATAACTCATAATCAATTAAAATTACTAAATTTCATTCTAAACTATTAAATTAAACACTTTTATATTAAAAAACTTAATAAATTTAACTAAATTTTAATTTTATTAGATGGGCTGCCTTAGACTGGACTAGATGTATTTGTCGGGGCTGAATAAGCCCAGCCATGAATACATTATGAAACAAGTTGGTTTTGAAGTTTTGTATAATAAACTATTTACAATATTTAGAATAAGTCTATTGAGCCCATGAATTTACAATATAATGAACCAATATCCAAATCTCTTATTAAAGCCCAACCAGCCTAGGCACCCTTAACACAAAACATTATTTAAAGTTAAAACCCAACAATCTTTTTTTATCCATATAATATATCATTCATTCACAAGTATTAAAATCAAAATAACTAACTAATATAGGAAAGTTCTAAGTTATAAAAAGTATATGTACAGGGAAATTGAAAGATGAGGATGATAAATAATGCAACAACTTTGATATTTGTATAGAAACATATGAAAATTAGTTAAGAAAAAACTCAATGAATATAAAGATTCGTCATGAATAATGGAAAGACGAAGAACTAAAATAATAAAAATAAAAAATTTACTTAAAATTGTTGTTTGGTTGAAAAACTAGTAAAGTTTAATTGACAGTGTAAGAGTTTACTTTAACTGTATTAGTCAAATATTATTATTTAGATGTATAATTAAATACTTTTATACCCGAAAATAATTCAGAGTTAATAATAAATAAATAACAATGTAAACAAATATATTTATAAAATTAGTTATATTAATTTATTTGAATAAATAATATTATATTCTTATAAATATAAACTCGTTTTTTTAGTTATTAAAATTAAAATTATTTAAAAAGTTGTAAAATCATAATATTTTATTTTGTAAATTTAAAATAGTAAAAATTTATCTAAATTAGATTCATTATCTTAATCTAAATTATGGTAAAATAATTTTATTTTAAATAAATTAAAATTTTCATTATCTATATATAATGATGCTTAATTTTGAAAGTATCTGAATTGTCGGGTGAAGGGGTCGAGAGCTGTGGTTAATTTGAATATACATGTGAGAGTAAATGAATACTTGGGTCGGATTTTAGGTTAATAGCTCATAAATTTAAAACGGTTAAAAATAAAATTAAAAATGTTATAGGGATGTTTCGAACTCGCAACCTAACAAAAACAAGAATAACTCTTTAACCAACTAAGCTAATAACACTTTATATTTTAAATTCAATACCAAATTTGATAAACGCGGGACATTTTAACAATATATTTTTTCTAATTGATATTAAAATATAATATTTTCAACCACCTTTTAAATAATTTTTGTTGAAAAAATTTATATTAGTGATATATTTTTGAATGGCCAGAAATCAATTTCAATCTTTCACCATTCTTCTTATTCATCAAGTGTTTTCGCCATTTCCAATCTGAACTAATATTCCAAGCAAAAAAATGGCATTATTGCCGCCATTATCGTATCCACCTTCACCTCCAACCATACGTCTCCTCTCATCTCCAAATCCACTTCACATACTCACAACAACTGTTTCAAAACCTAATCCCCTCTCTTCTCTCCACCAATCGACACTGCCAAAGAACCGATTCGTTAATCGCATAGCAGTTACCGAGATCGGAGAGTTAGATTCCGTTCTTCTTGATTCATCTATCGATGAAGATGTTACGGAAGAGAAGAAGAATGTAGTAGTCCCTTACGATTGGACTGAAGAATGGTATCCACTCTATCTAACTCAAAATATCCCTGATGATGCTCCCTTAGGTCTTACTGTTTATAACGTCAACATCGTCCTGTATTGCGACGGGAATGGAGAATTGAGGTGCTATGAAGATCGTTGTCCTCATAGATAAAATCTTGTTTCGAATTCCTACTTGATTTATTCATGTTTCTCTCAATTTGAAGTTTATTTAGGGGTGTTAGGCAGAAGTTATGTCATACGTTTAAAATTTGGTAAATCTCCTACCATTCTATTCACCATTATAAATATGGTCTGAAAATCTGTAATTGATTATGATTCTTTGCATATTTGTTATTCTACAATATATTATTATGTAATTGAATTAAAGTTAAATACACGAGGAAAGAAAGCTTTTTTTTACGAGATTTACTACTAGAGTTAAAAGATATCACCTCTAGTGTTTGGATGCAAAGAAATCATTATCATTAGAGATGTTATTTTTTACGATTATTCAATGCTAAATGAGGTAACACCAGACAAGATTGTTTGTACTCCGCAACATGTGGAGTTTTAGCTGATAAAGATAAGTCCAACTATAAGTGATTCTCCGACGATAGACGAAGAGTCAAATGAGGAAGATGTTCCGACCCAAGAACTTTCACAACAACGTGAATCAATTGTTCTGAACAAACCAAGACGAGTTATTCAAAAACCAGGTTTGTTGACATGGCGACCTATGCACTTCTAGTCGTAAATGATGTTTCATCCACTTTTTCAGATGTCGGTTGAAGTACTGAAAATGGAAAAAAGAAAGGTGATATGGAAGATGAGATGCAATCTTCAGAAAAATGAGACATGCAATTTGACACATTATTAAAGGGGAAGAAGGCTATTAGTTGTAAATGGATATTCGCTAAGAAAGAAAGATTTCCCGAAAAATTGATGTTCGCTACAAGCAAAATTGGTAGTTAAAGACTACGCTCAGAAGGAAAGAGTTGATTATAATGAGGTTTTTCTCATGTTGTTAATAATTTTTCCATTAGAATTTTTTTGGTCTTGGTAGCGTAGATGAATTTGTAAATAGCTCAACTAAATGTGAAGACCGCAGTCCTACACAGTCATTTGAACGAGGAAATCTATATTTATCAACTAGATAGATTCAAAGTTGTTGATAAAGAAAATTGGGTTTGCAAGTTGAACAAATCATTGTACGAGTCAAAACAATCGCCGAGACAATGGTACAAACGACTTGACAATTTTATGATGAAGCACAAGTACACAAAAAGCAGATTCAATTCCTGTATGTATTTGCACAAACTGTAAGATGAGTTTTATATCTATCTACTCTTGTACGTTGATAATATGTTGATAACATCAAAGAGCCAATATGAAATTGACAAATTGAAGACTCAATTGGGTAAAGAGTTCGAGATGAAAGACATGGGAAAAAATAAATCTAAAAAGCGCCAAATAGAAACACTTAAGAACTATTTTTTAATAATGAAGATTTGAATTGATACTGTGTCAATTAGGAGATTTGTTATTTTTGGCACAATTAGAATTCTACATTGGAAGATGATGGGAGTGAGATAAATTTCTTAATATATAAAAGAAATTCTCATCACAATTAGAATAGAATCTCACAATGGAAAATGATGGGAGTGAGAGAAGTTTCGTAGTCTATAAAAGAAATTCTCCCCATTTGATTTATTGCACCCAATACTTGTATTTTTTTTCTTCCTTATTAATTGATATTCTTAGTGTTTGGAGACGTATGTAACATTTTGGCCGAACTCCGTTATCAAATTCTGTTAGTGTGTTTTTTCGTTTGTTTATTCTTTTATTTTGTCAAGTTTTTTCAAACAGTTACTAGTCTGCCCATTTCCTAATAAAACATCAATTTGTGTTGCAACCCCTCTCCTCAAGCCTTCGTCTTCTATCTCTACCTACACTTCAAAAAGCTTCGAGCTAGAAGTAAGACTTAGAAGATCATATTTTATGCCAAAAAAAGTAATGAAAAAAAATTGAATATCTACATTTTTGTATTTGATATTTTACCAAGTCATGAGTAGCTATAGCATAAAGAGTAAAAAATATGACCACAATATCAACATGTAGGGTTTAGTGTTTTAAAAATATAAAACTTTATTATGTAAAATTGATATTTATTTGATCTCTTTCTTTTCTGCATACAAACTATGCACATGCCAAAATTGATGAGAACAAAATATACATTTTTGTTATGTAAAATCGCTATTTATTTGATCTCTTATGCATATAATATATTCACATTCAGAATTTGATGAGAACTATGTAGGAGACCTTGAACTTCAATATTAGCCATTGTTATTACAATCTGTAACGATCTGCCTTTAGTATAGGAATTAATATCACATTTAATTCTACAGTTATGCAAAATTAAGTTAGAATTTACGTTTCTTGTTTTCAGCATTTTTATAGGCGTAGTTTATTTCTTTTGCTGTAATCTGTTTTATCTTTATCTTTGACAATTAGAAATCTCTCTTCATCTGTTTATTTCCACACTTCATTATTCATCATTTTCTTGCATTCTGCACAACAATTGGTATCAGAGCGGGTTAGATCCGTTCAGATTATCACTTTTGTTTTCTGGCGAGAAAATGTCTTCAATGAATCTGAAAATCGAAAAATTCACAGGGCGAAACAGTTTTGGTCTATGGCAGATCAAAATGCGAGCTTTGCTTAAACAACAAGGCATCTGTGCACCATTGTCGAAGGAAAAGGCGAAGATAGTTGCAGGTCCTGCAAAGGAGTCTTCCTCTGGTAAAATCACTGCTGAGCTTGAGGTCTTGGAAGAGAAGGCACACTCAACGATTTTACTCTGTCTGGCTGATTAAGTGATTACTGAGGTATCAGATGAAGATACTACAATCGGTCTGTGGTCGAAGTTAGAGGCTTTGTACATGACAAAGTCACTAACTAACAAGTTGTTATTGA
Organism: Impatiens glandulifera; assembly: GCF_907164915.1. NCBI lineage: Eukaryota > Viridiplantae > Streptophyta > Magnoliopsida > Ericales > Balsaminaceae > Impatiens > Impatiens glandulifera. The sequence continues at coordinate 6,249,586 of NC_061867.1, read as the reverse complement.
AGCAACGTCTGTTCAGTCTTCGTATGCTTGAAGGTAAGTCTCTTCGTGAACATCTTGATAAGTTAAACACTATATTACTTGAATTGAGAAATATAGATGTTAAGATCGAAGATGAAGATGCTGCATTAATTCTGTTGGTATCTTTATCCAACTCGTTTGAAAATTTTGTTCAATCGTTCGTTGTGGGTAAAGACTCTGTAACTCTAGAGGAAGTTCGGTCAGCACTTCATACTAGAGAACTGCGTCATAAGGCGAGCGGTGAAATTGTAGACAGTCAAGCATCTGGGTTGATTGTCAGCACAGTCAACTACAAAGGGCTTGGAAAGAAGAAGGATCAAAAATATAAAGTTAAGGGTCCTAATGCTAAAGACATCTGCAATTATTGTAAAGAATCTGGTCACTAGAAGAATAATTGTCCTAAGAAAAGGGGCAAATATTCTACGGCTGCTATAGCACATGAAGACAGAGACACCGACTCGGAGGAGGACATTGCCCTTGTAGCTAACGCTTCTCTACACCCTATTGATACGTGGGTGTTGGATTCAGGGTGTTCATATCATATGAGTCCGAACAAAGAATGGTTCGATACCTATGAAGATTATGATGGTGGAAACGTTGTCATGGGAAATGATGCCATATGTAGAACGGTGGGTATTGGGACTATCAAGATTCTGACTGATAATGGTAAGATACGGACCCTAACTGGCGTTCGGCATGTTCCTCGACTGAAGAAGAACCTAATATCTTTAGGCATTTTAGATGCTAAAGGTTTTAAGTTTAGTGGTGAAGAAGGAACATTTTGCATCAGTAAAGATTCAAAAATAATACTGAAAGGTATCAAACAGAATACCTTGTATATACTACAAGGTAAGACGCTGACAGGTTCCACTGCGGTCGCATCCAATTCTGTGAATCGGCACCCTAATGTAACCAAGTTGTGGCATATGCGACTTGGACATATGGGGGAGAGGGGGGTGCAAATTCTGTCCAAACGAGATCTTTTATCTGGCCACAAAGTTACCAACCTTGAGTTGTGTGAACACTGCATTTTCGGGAAAAAGCATCGTCGCAAGTTCAGTAAGGGAGTTCACAAAACTAAGGGCATACTGGATTATATCCACTCTGATTGTTGGGGTCCTGCTCAAGTTGAAAGTATAGGAGGTTATATCTATGTTGTAACATTCATAGATGATTACTCAAGGATGACCTGGTTGTATCTTCTGAGACATAAGAGCGAGGTATTTAAGACCTTCAAACATTGGAAGGCACTAGTAGAGAATCAAACTAGAAAGAAGGTTAAGAGGCTGCGAACAGATAATGGGCTTTAATTCTGTTCATCTGAGTTTAATGAGTTCTGCAGGGATATGGGGATTGCAAGACATCACACTGTCCGAGGTACACCATAGCAGAAAGGGTGAATCAAACATTGTTAGAGAGAGTTAGAAGCATGCTCTCTAATGCGGGATTGACTAGAAAGTACTGGAGCGAGGCTGTCTTAACAGTTTGCTATCTGATAAATCGTGCACCACACACTGGGATTGATTGCAGAATCCCTTACGAGGTATGGTTTGGTAATGTCGTTGATTATTCTCATTTGAAAGTCTTTGGGTGCACATCTTACTATCATGTTAATGAAGGAAAGTTGGAACCAAGGGCAAAACGGGGTATTTTCATGGGCTATAGAGATGGAGTCAAGGGATATAGAATCTGGTCATCTTCTGAAGGTAGAGTAATCCTTAGCAGGGATGTCACCTTTAATGAGAAGTTTATACTTAACTCCTCTATCAAGCCATCACTTTCTGGAGAAAATAATAATACCGAGAAACAGGTGGAGCTTGAGGTGGCTCCAGTTCAAGGGACAACTGACATGACACACGATACTGATAAGCCATCTGAGAGAGTTTATCAATTTGGAGCACCTGAAAGTCAATCTGACATTGCAACACGACCTAGAAGACAAATTAAAGCTCCTGACAGGTTAATTCATTCAATCGAGGGAAGAAATATCTCAACTGGTCCTAAAAGTAGGACAATCAGTCCCTCTATAAATGATACTGAAGAAATGGTAAGTTATGCACTTCAGGTAGCTGAAGATGTCATACATAACGAGCCATCTTCTTACAATGAAGCTGTTAATGGTGCTGATTCTGCGCAATGGATTGCTGCCATGTGTGAGGAGATGGAATCACTTCACAAGAATAATACATGGGAGCTGGTTACTTTACCTAAGGGAAGAAGAGTCATTGGGTGTAAATGGATTTTCAAAAGGAAAGATGGAACCTCTAGTGCTGAAGGGACCATATATAAAGCACGATTAGTTGCAAAGGGATTCAGTCAAAAGGAAGGCGTAGACTACCATGAGATATTCTCACCTGTAGTCCGACACACTTCTATCACGGTACTACTAGCTATAGTAGCACATCAGGATCTGGAACTCGAGCAATTAGACGTGAAGACGACTTTCTTACATGGTGAGATTGAAGAGGATATACTGGTGAGTCAGCCTGAATGATTTCTTGTTCCTGGTAAGGAAACACATGTTTGTAGTCTGAAGAAGTCTTTGTATGGACTTAAACAGTCTCCTCGACAGTGGTATAAGCGGTTTGACAATTTCATGATTGAACATGGTTACAATAGGAGTGCATATGATTGTTGTGTCTATCACAACAAAGTCAGTGATGGTTCTTTGATTTATTTACTCCTGTATGTAGACGACATGTTAATCGCAGCCAAGAAGATGTCGGAGATTCAAAAGCTGAAAGACCTTCTCAGTTCTGAGTTTGATATGAAAGATCTAGGTGGAGCACGAAAAATTCTGGGCATGGAAATAGTAAGAGATCGAGTTCAAAAGAAGATATTTCTTTCACAGAAGAGTTATATTTTGAAAATGTTGTCTCGTTTTGGGATGAGTACAGCAAAGGCTCTCAATACTCCTGCTGATGTTACTGATCATTTGTCTGCATTCGCACCCCAGTCTGAAGCTGAGAAGTTATACATGTCTAATGTACCGTATGCTAGTGCGGTGGGTAGTTTAATGTATGCCATGGTATGCACTAGACCTGATATTGCGTATTCAGTTAGTGTTGTTAGCAGGTTTATGTCTCGACCTGGTAAGGAACACTGGCAAGCGGTAAAGAGAATATTTCGCTATCTGAGAGGCACATCCGATGTTGGTCTCATTTATGGGAGTAATAACCAGTGTCTCGTAACTGGTTATTCTGACTCAGATTATGCTGCAGATATCGATGGTAGAAGATCAATGACTGGTTATGTTTACACCATTGGTGACTCTGTGGTTAGTTGGAAGGCAACATTACAGTCGACGGTGACGTTGTCCACTACCGAGGCTGAGTATATGGCGCTAATTGAAGCAGCCAAGGAAGGTATATGGTTGAAAGGATTAATCAGTGACCTTGGTATCCATCATGATCAGGCAATTGTTTTTTGTGATAGCTTAAGTGCTATTTGTTTGGCCAAAGATCAAGTGCATCATGATAGAACCAAACATATTGATGTTCGTTATCATTTTCTTCGTACTGAGAAGAGAATCAAAGTGAAGAAGATCAGCACACATCATAATCTTGTTGACATGTTCACGAAGCCGGTTCCACTTAACAAATTCACCCATTGTTTGGACCTGCTAAATGTTGACAGTTGGAAGTAGTTTGATCAGGCTCTTCTTGTTGGGTGATACTAAGGCAAGGTGGAGATTTGTAACGATCTGCCTTTAGTATATGAATTAATATCACATTTAATTCTACAGTTATGCAAAATTAAGTTAATATTTACGTTTCTTGTTTTCAACATTTTTATAGGCATTTTTATAGGCGTAGTTTATTTCTTTTGCTGTAATCTGTTTTATTTTTATCTTTGACAATTAGAAATCTCTCTTCATCTGTTTATTTCCACACTTCATTATTCATCATTTTCTTGCATTCCGCACAACACAATCAACAACATCAATGTCAATAACTATATAAATAAAATATAACCTCATCATCCACATTTATCCATCACCCATGTACTGAAAAAATTAAAATCAAGAGTTGAGTCAACACGAGAATGATAATCATATACTCGAAACGATAAAATGCAACATTGACGCGATACTCTCGTGACGCGAACCAATACATTCTTTAGGTTCAGGTCACTAACAAATACATAAAAACTATAACATAATTTAAAATGCAACATTGACATACCCATTGATGGTTGTCTTCTTCAAAAGGGAGAAGGCAAATGCGAAGAAATTCGAAAGCAAAATTTTACAATGGTTGTCTTCTCGTATATATCGTTGTGTTCGCCGCTTATGGTTTAGGGTTCAGGTTTAGAGAAAAGGGGAAGAAGACCAAGAAGAGAGAAAACGGGAAATAAGAGGGGCATACAAAACTGGGAAGCTAGACTACCTCCTTGCGTCACCCAGAATACATGTTTCGTGTGAAAATGCATAAAAGGATATTTGGACTTTATAAATACAAAAAATAAAAGTCATTTATACCAACATTAGGAGGCCTGTCTCATTTTCCAAAAACCGACAATTATTGGCATCATTTCCTTAAATTTCCCTTTAAAACAGTTACAATGGAAGACCTTTATTCCTGGTTTTAAATGAAATATATTTTACCACGATATTTATTGAATATGATCATAAAACGAAATTAAACATGTTTTAAGAACAACCGCCGGCGGCAAATCCGAGTTTCCCTCCGGCGACATCATAAATCACTTCCAAAGTCTGTTGCTGAACATTACCAAAAATACCCAAACTCGTATCATCCGTATTTCCGGCGAAACCCAAACACACCTGAGCCGTACTCGCCTGAAAAAATATTCCGTTCGGCGGCACCGATAACTCAACGTTTCCGGCGAATAAGAAGCTAATTTTCGGAACAAGAATCGATTTATAAGAACTGAAATCGTAACATGTATCAAGTAAAGTACGCGGATTCGTCAAATTATAATCCGACATTTGCTTCCTGAATTCCGTTTTCAATGCTGTATAAGCTGTAGGCGGTAACCTAGTTATCACAGTGCCGGAATCTATCACAGTCCCGCCGGAGTTAGTGAATACGGATCTGGGTATCGGTGAAATCTTCATCCCAACTTTAATCCCGATTATATCGATGAAGTAGAATGATGGTAACTGTGAATTTGAACTTAACGATGTGAATTTCGCATTCGCGAAATTCGATTTCCCTTTTCCGAATGTTAGATGACCGGTTGAGCTTGAAGAAGGTAAGCAGTATGAGAAGTATTTACCGTATTTTCCGGCGGTTTGTGATACGAGTGAGAGAGGATCCCGGCCGAGTCCGATTAGTCCGGCGGCGCCGTTGAAGAGGCCTTGATTGTTTTCTCCACATCCGAAGTATAAATTGGGGAAAATGTCAGTTGGAGATAGGGTTAGGGTTTCGGTAGCCAAATAACCAACAGATAACGATCGATCGCCGTATTGAATACCGTAGGTACAGGTATTGGTTGAGGATAAACAGCGAGGTTGTTTCCCGGTGGCGGAGATTAAAGCGGAGCATTGAGGTGATGAACATGGGACGTTTTTGTATGATTTTGAAAGAGATGGATCGAATATTGGTTCTTGTTGTGAGTAACAAGTACCTTCACATGGTTGACATTGAGTCCAGATTAGATCGCTGCCGGTGTCGAAGATTAAGGAGAGATCGCGTTTTGGTGTGCCGAGACCGACGGTTACTATGAAGTTTCTGGTGCCGAGACTGAAACCGGATTTTGCTGGAATTGAAATTGAATCGGTGTCTTGAAGAGGAGTATTGGTTTTGCTTGCCGAGTTGATTTTGGCTCGAGAATGGATTGATTTGACTCGTGATTCGTCTTGAATCAAGAACTCATTCACGGTTGCTTTGTCATTGTTTGTTAACTTTGAACATGGACCGTTCCGGTGAACTACCTTTGCCGACGATGACTTCCGGTCGTCGGCAACTGAAAAAACCAAAGAAATTATTCTCTGTTCTTTGAATTGAAATTCGGTAGTAAAAACATTTACATAAACATGTTTTTTATATCCTCCTCAGTTACATAATATCATTTTATAAAATACCTCTCTCCCTCAATAATTTAATATTAACTTGATTTTAAAACTAATAAAAATAATATTAGTTCTGATTTTATCTCACCTTATAAACCTTTAACTTGTGTAACAAAATAACTAAACTAAAGTTGTTTTAAAAATAAGTTGATTAAATCCAAACTTAAATATGTGTTAACTTGTTTGATATGTGAATTCTTTCTAATTATACTAAAACAAAGTGAACCACAAGTTTAATATTTTAATAATTAATTTAATAAGAAACAAAATTATATATAATATAATATAATATAATATAATATAATATAATATAATATAATATAATATAATATAATATAATATAATATAATATAATATAATATAATATAATATAATATAATATAATATAATATAATATAATATAATATAATGATGCTTAATTTTTAAAGTGTCCGGATTATTGGTTTTAAAGTCTTGGTTAATTTGGATATATATGTGAGAGTAAATGGATATTTGGGTCGGATTGTAAGTAGACCCGTTCATAAACTTAAAATGATTAAAAATAAAATTAAAAATATTATAGGTATATTTTGAACTTGTAACCTAACAAAAACAAGTACAACTCTTTAACCAACTAAGCTAATGAGATTTTATATTTTATATTTAACATCAAATTTAATGAACGCGGAACGTTTTAACTATATAAATTCAACTTTTTAACTAATTAATTTATATATATATATATAATGATGCTTAAGAGGTTTATGGTTAATTGAGATTGGTTATTAATTTGTTGAGGTGAGAGTAAAAGAGAAATTGACTAAGATTGGTGAGTGTTTTATCGAGGGATAGAAGCATATGAATAAATGTGAGACACAAGATTAGAGTCAATGGGTGGTTTGTCGAGAGAATAAAATAGTATATGAAAAAAATGTGAGTTACAAGATGAGGGTCATTGGAAGGTTACTGATTGAGTTTAACGAGATATAAGAGGTGTGTCATTAATTCAATAAGAAACAAAATTACTTCATTATTAAAGTAATTTTTAATAATACACTTCTAAAAACCTAAATATACATCTAAACATTTAGATGATTTTATTTATTTTTTTAATATTAATTACAAATGGTATTTTTGATAAAAATATAAGTATTCTCGTATCCAATCAAAATTATTTAAATAATCAATCATTCTTCTACTTATTTCTTCATTAATTCATTACTTACTTTATTTTCTTCATGAATATTAATAATTAAATTCAAATAATCCACTTTTCCAATTATTATTAAATATTTAAATCTAATAACAAAATAAAACAGATCAAGAAATAAATGAAATTACCTTTGGGCATAGAAGAAGAGCAAGTGGTCGCCGGAATAAGAGAGGCGACACTGATAAGGTGGCGACCGCCGGCAATCTCGTCGGCGCCGGCGAAACCATTGTCCAGAAAGCAGAAGAAGATAAAGGAAAGAGAAGAAAATAAAAACACAATTAAAGAGAGAGAAGACATTATCAATTTCTCACTTATTTTCTTTTTTTCTGTCTTTCCTTGTATTCCACCTTATCATGGATTCTTTATATAATGCAAAAATTTAGATGAAAAATAACAAAATGTATAATTATATTCAATTTTTGACATCACCCACCAATACAAATATGATCTCATAGGATTACATATTTGTTAAGGCTAGTATGATTCACCTTATTCTCAGCTTGATGCCAGCTTATTATATATATATATATATAAAATGTTATATATATTTATTAATTTAATTTTAAATATTAATAAATTATTTAAATTAAAAAATAGTATATTTGAAAATAAATTATATTAATTTAAATAATGTTTATTAATATATAATTTTAAAAATTAATAAATGACTTAAATTTTAAACATAATATATTTTAAAATAAATAATATGAATATATTAATTTTTATAAATATATAATTTTAAATATATTTAATATAAGCATGATAAATATATATATATATATAGAGATAGAGATAAAAATATTTAATAATATTTTAAAATTTTTAATTCTCCTCCCTCTCTCTTATTTGAATTTTTTTTTCTCTATTTCCATTTTTTTTTTAACATTCGGATGATTTGTACTTATTATTTTATTATTCATAGTTATATAAGTTATCATAATCAATAAATAAAAGTATTTTGTTATTATATATATATTTTTAAATTTCTACACTTCCTCTGACTCAATTTTTCAATTGTGTATTATCATTTCATTTTGATGACGTTTGGATTAATCTTAATGGTAATATATACTTTTAAATAATTAATTAAAGTTAGTTTAATTTTTAAAACTATAATTATAAATAAATAAAAATGATAGTAATATTTATATTTTATATTTTACTTAATTATTATGTATATTAAGATGCCTATATTATAAATAAAAATATATTTAAACGTATGTTTTTTATTATAATAATTTTGTGTAAATACATAAAATATTAAAAATAGTTGAAATAAATGAATAAAATGATTGAAAAAATATTAAATAGATGAGAGAATGAATAAAATAATTAAAAATGAAAGAAATAGATAAGAAAGAATAAATAAATAAAAATATGTAAAAGTGTTAAAAGAGAAAGAAAAAAATGAGTTTAAATGCAAAATATGTTTAATTATATTTTTTTTTATGTAAGTTTATTATGCAAATTACTATAGCAGTTTATTAAGAAAACGCTTAAACGCAATTTATAAACGCGGAATCAAAGCCTAATATTTTTTCATACTAGTGTTCAAATTGACTCTAACCACACAAATCATTTCAACTTTGCTATAACTAAAAAACGAAATTGGTTATTGGAAAATTCTAAATTATTTCAGTTAAATTATAATAAAATAATAATAATTTGTGTTATTGATGATAGAATTCTAACGGATGATATGTGCATAAAAAAAATGTTGTATTATGGCTAGTCGTATGTATCACAAAAAAATTGAATCGATAACTCATTATTTTTTTGCATTATAGAGGTGACTAGTATTTGAAGTCTTTTGTGAAGTATTAATGAAATTAATTAGATAATAGTCAAATTTTTGGGTAGTTGCTGAGAAATTTAGATTGATGCGGCTGATACGGCAGACCTACATATTTAAGGTTATCATCTCATTTTTTTTACTATCCTGAAGAAAAATCGTCGAACTTTCAATTATAATTGTCGTATATGCGTATCATTCATAATACTTTTATTATAATGTTTTCTGATATTCGTTTAAGAAAATTAGAATATGTCGAGGAGTTAATAATTCTTTTTGAGTATTTACATAACTCTTTTTTTTGTTATTATGTTTAAACGATTTTTTCATATTTAATATATATATATATATAATTTTTTTTTTGAGAGATTTTTGTTTTATTAAAATGTGAATTGTTTGTATTAAATTAATATATTAAATATTTAAATTATATATATATATATATATATATATATATATATATATATATATATATATATATATATATATATATATATATATATATATAAAGTAGGGATAATGGATTGATTTGCATGATTTCTGTCATATTGTGTAACTCATCCTTAAATTAAATTAGGTTATTTGAATTAATAATCTTCATTATAAAACAATACTTAGTATTAAATAATATATATGTTTTTTAAATTAACCACATATCAATTAGAGATAAAATTAAACCGAACTGAATTATGATTTTTTAAAATAATAATTACAGTAATGATAAATAAGTTATATAATTGTCATTGTCGATAAGAAGGAAAGGTGTCAAGTTTGAATTAGACTAGTTTGATTCAGGTTATAACTTATGAGGTGTTTCATTGGTGGTGTTAGGAAAGGAGTCAACAATAGTAGAGGGTTGATCAAGTATTGTTAATCGCGAAAACCTTCACTTCGATATTAACTCTATTAGAAGTTAATATATGTTTTTATTCTTCGCAAGTCTTCACAAACTCTTGAACGGAGTCAAGTGCGGAACTGTTTGTTTAGACTTGAAGCGGTAGATAAAATGTTGTAGGATTAAGAAAATAAAGAACACAAGACACATAGATTATTTATGGATGTTCGGAGCAAACTCTATTATGTCACCCTTCTTCTCAACCTTGAGAATGATATTCACTAGAAGATTTGGTTTGAATACAACACTTATACAAACTCAGTCGGACAATCAGGACTTAGACAATGCTTGTTTCCGAACTCCTAGCACAACACACTTTGTTTAACTTACCGTACTAAATTTCACACAAAAATATCAGTGAATGTAATACAACTCAATAATCTAGCAAACTTGTAAACTCTTAAAATTTGAGAGCTTGAACGCTTGATAGAAAGTTTGCACAAAAATGTTTAAGACTCGTGAAAGTATTAGGTGTGTCCAAGAGTGATTGCAAAAACTAAGAACTAATTGCCAAGAAAACAGTGGTGCAAATTGTCCTCCAACTTCTTCTTAAATAGATAACACCTCAACGGACAAATTTGCTTCAGAGGACACCTGTCTTATTTCGATTGGATGTTTGCCAGGTAGTATATCAGAGAATATCCTTTTGATCGTGGATGTACTAGATGAAGATAGTGCGCCGAATATTCTTAAAAGAGATCGTGGTGTATTGGGAACGTACATCACAAGAAATTTGTATTAGTTTGGCACGTGGCAGTCTTCTATGGGTTTAGCTCAGCTGCTGTGTCAGACTGACAATAATAGATGCTTAATCAAATACCGAATTTGATTAAATACCGGAAACGCCTTGTATAAAACTGAACTTGTTAAATACCGGAAGCGCCTTGTATTAAACCAAACTAGTTAAATACCAGAAGCGCCTTGCATAAAACTGAACTAGTTAAATACCGGAAACGCCTTGTATAAAACCAAACTAGTTAAATACTGAAAGCGCATTATATAAAACCGAACTTGATCAAATACCGAATTTGATCAAATACCGAAGTTCTGGAATAACCGGAAACGCTTAGCAAATACCAAACTTAATAAAAAACGGAAGTGCTTAAAAGAAATGGACCCGATCAAAATATCGGACGAGCTTCTCCAAGAACCGAGCCGAACAGAAAATTGGACGCGCTTCTACAAAAGCCGAAGTTAACATAAAACTGGAAGCGCTTCTTCAAAAACCGAAGTTGATCAAAATACCAGACTTGATCAAAATACCGGACGCGCTTTTGTTGAAGCCGAACAGAATACCGAACGTGCTTCTTTAAATACCGAAGTTAACATAAAACCGAAAGCGCTTCTTAAAAAATCGAAGTTGATCAAAATACTGGACTTGATCAAAAAAACTGGACGCGCTTCTCCAAAAACCGAAGTTGATCAAATACCGAATTTGATCAACTACCAGACAGATTCCCATTTCAGTTTACTTCACTTTGACCTTACACATAATCAATAACACAACTCAGTCTTACACTTAAAATTAATGAAAGACTTTAACCTAACATTTTCTCCATTTTTAATTATTTAAACTAAATTATCAAAACCCGTAAAGTCATTAAAGTAAATGTCCTAGATTTATATAATATAACAATTTTTCCTTTTTTGATTATTTAAAATAAATTATCAAAATCCGATAATTTTATAACGTCGATCAATTATCCTAAGTTAATTAGCAACTTTAATCTAACGTATATGTTTTATTCTAAAACATTGATTTGATTGTCCCATACTCAGAATCATCCATTCCTCTCTAAATTGGGAGGAATAATCACATTCTTGTGATGAGCACTCTCTCACATGATGTCCATTCTCCCATGTTCTCTAATAATTATAATATTATATATATATATATATAACTAGCCAACCATCTTCATCCAATGTTTTCCCCCGTAGGGCATCACGTTCCTCAATGGCCAACTAGGAGCACGGAAGCGATGAAAGCATGCCGGCTAACACAATGGATCAATGCAGGGGAGACTCGCCGAGAAGCCTAAGCTAGCTATCAGCTGCCCCAGCTCTTAGGCTATCAGCTGCCCCAGCTCCGAGCATGAGTGGTCAAGCCCTGCAATGAGATCATGCGCCCTAAGCCTGTCTGGGCTACTGTTGTGTGTTCCGATCCTTCAATTGAAAGCTTGTGACCATCGCAGTAACCGCAGTATGCTTGCTTAATTGACTATCTCCTCCTTCTTTATCGAATATATATATATATATATATATATATATATATATATATATATATTAAGTAAACGTTCTTTTATAATTAAAATAATAATAAAATTTATTTATTTAAAAAATTTATTTCAACTATTTAAATAATATCAAAAAATTATTTAAAATAAAAGATAATTAATAAAATAAAATTTTAATAATTACAATAACTAATAATAATAAAATTATTTTTATTTAATTAATTTTAAATATTATATATTAATAATAAAATTATAATAAATTAATTAAAATATAAAAACTTAAAAATAAAATAACAATTTTATATAAAATAAATATTAAAAAAAAGTTAAATATGAAATATTTAAATAAAAAATGTTATTAAAAATATGTTATAATATATGTTATTAAGTAAAATATTATATTTAATTTGATCAAATATTAATATATAATATTTTAAAGATTTTATATTATATTATTTATTTTTTGATAGATAATATGTTATTTATAAAAATAAAAAAAATTGAATCATTCAATTTTTTTTAAGTATTTAAATATATATATATATATATATAAATATATATATATATAATATAATATAATAGGATATTAGATGTTTATATTTTATTAAATGATGACACACTTCAATAATATATATTTTTAATTAAATAAAATAAAATATTAATCTAGGTTATTTACAAAATAATATTAATAATTTTTCGTTATAATAAATTCAAACAACATCAATGGAATGAAAATATTCAAACGTTATAAATAGGATTGGGAATGACTAATACTCATAACCAAACACTGCACTTATATCGATCATACTCATTCTTATTTCACACATTTATTAATCTCATTCTTATTCTAATTCCCTTATTTGAATCAAGCGTCCCCTTCGAGTTGTTTAAAAATTTGATAATGATTTTGAGAAATTTAGAATTTTTTTTTATTAAAGAACTTAAAAAATATTAATATATAATGATAAAATAAAATTTATATTTTTAAATAGAGTGTATTTTAATAAATTGGTTTTAAATTAAATGATTTGATAGATAAAAAAAATAAAATAAGTGAAATAATATTTGATTAAGTTTGTTTATTTAAATAACCCAACCAAACAAGTCCTAAAGTCTCCCCTCTAAACAAAAATATAATATTTATAAAAAAACATTTATACAAATTTTTAAAATTTGTAGTATTCCATTAGCCAGGGAAAATGAGAACTTTGATACGGTGTTATATGATTAGGATCAAATTAATTAATTACATACTTTAATTTGTTTGTATCCTTTAATTTTTGAAGTTTAATTACATTGCAACTATATAGATGTTGACTAAAAGTTTAATTATGGTTGGGACTTGGGATTAAATTAAGGGTATCTTGTTTAAAGTTAGCGAATTGAATGTTAGTTATAAATTAAAATCAAAAGATTATGGAAGATTCTATTTTCCATCTTGATTAAAATGCCTTCAATCAAATAGGGTTCTTAAATAAACTTGTTTAAATTGAATTAAAAAATAATATATTTTGAGTATTTTGTTAAGCATGTAATCAATAGATTTATCAATAATTATGCTATCAATTATATGGAATACTTGTTTTATCTGATATATTTATGCTAGCAACAATTCAATTTGAATTGTAAATGAATCCTTTTATAAATAATTAAGATAACAAGTATTCAAATATTATTAAAATAATAATAGTTTAGGAGATGTGCATTATCACCTTTATCAGAATGATTACAATTTGATAACAAAATTAATTTACTATGAAATAATTAATTAATAATAAAGCAACTTTGTAGATATTTACCTACATATCTTATATAAATATTTTATTTAACATTTATATAAATATATTTATTTTAACTATAACTAACTCATTCATCTCAATCAAATGCTTTCAAATGGACAAGCTTGAAATGTGTTATTTTATTATAAAAATTAAAATTGATTTTATTTGTATTAAATATTAAAAAATATGTTTATGCTGTTTAGTGATGTAAAATTAATTAAAAGATGTCAACTTAGTATAACTAGACTTAGTATATTATTAATGAATAAAGAACCGTGCCATAGTAATTTTTTTTTTATTAAAATTAAAATTTATTCTTTACAAATAATTAGTACAAACCCAAAATAATTAGGACACATTTTAGTTAGAATCAAATAATGCATAATAGATTGATAGTAAGGTAATAAATGATTGTATAATAAGTCAGAAGTAATTAGGTCTAAACATTAATAAGTTCAGTTTAATAAGATAATGAAATTAATTATAAAATTGTTATAATGCATGGAAATATTATAATATAAAAAATGCACCATGAAACCCTTGCTTGTTTCTTTATTATGTCCCATTCTTTACGGCAGTTTGCTTTATATTATGTGGGGTATATAATTACATTAATCAAGTGTTTGTGTTCCAATTTTAAATCATAATCTTCTTTCATCTAATTCTTCGAAAATAAATAAAAGCATAAGTAATTAACCTGTCTTGTTTTAAATATAGATTATAGTTAGTTAGAAAGTAAAATCACGTGATCATTATATAAAAATGAAATTCTTCAAGATTTTAATAATTTTACTTTATTTTTTCGAACAAAATATAGCATGTTTCTTGGAAATTTTCTCAAAAAAAAAAGGTAAAAAAATTGTATAGGGAATTAAAACATAATAAATAAAAGATATTTTGATATTGACAATCAATTTAATTATAAGTCTTCCGTTGATTATGAAATTAAAGAAAAATAAATAATAAAAAAATGAAAATGTTATTCTTATGGGTGGTCAAGAAAAAAGAGAGGGACATGAGAACATGGCCTTATAATAATTCTTTCTTCATCACAAATAATTATTATAAATATTTTGTTTTATCATTCCGTCCAGAATCTGTCAATTATCTATGCAATCACCTTTTTTTTTTTACTTCATTTCGTTCAGTTAATTTCGTTCAGTTAGTAAGGTGTTGCAATTATTGTACAATGATCTATGCAAAATATATTATTAATCTTGAAATTTGTCAGTTTTATTTTTAAATTTTTATGAATTTATAAATTATTTTAATTTTAATCCTTTAAGGCAGTTTAAATGATAAATTTTTGTTTATAAGAAATTAAATGTCACGAGTTCAATTTTTACTTAAATTGTCTGTCTTAAATTGGAAGGAGTGTTTTGACTTTGTTAATAGATTAGATACTACGTTTAAAATAAAAATATTTTAATTTTCACTGTTTAAATGTATTTTATATAGTTGAATTTAAACATAAGTCTAGGTTTTAGTAGAAAAAAAACATTAAGAAAAAATAGTTAATTTGTATTTTATGATATTATCTTATATCGATTAAATTCAGTTGATAAAAATTAGCGCATTTAAATATAAGTATAATGGGATGCATTATTTAATAATAAAAAATCACATTTTAAAATTTGATAATCAACATTATTTTTATTATTACAAGTGCATTTGATGACAACTTTATTAGAAAAAAATAATATAATTATCAAACAAAATAGGATAACCTTATGAACCAATTATGTAAAAAAAAAAAAATTATGAAATGAAATTATGATTAGTTGATTCGGTTTTATAACACAATTCAATGAATAATATCTAACTCTCTATTTATTTTATTATATCATTAAATTTATTAATCAAAATATAATATTTTATATTATTATTATTTATTTTATCATTTAATATCTTGTAAGTATTTTTATCTACAAAATAAAATTACTCCATCAAAATAATCATTAATTATTACTTTTTAAATAATCATTTTTTTTAAACCTTATTCAATTAATCAGACTTAGAACTGATTAATCACAAAAACGATTATCAATTCAACTAAGCCAACACAATTTTTGTTAGTTTATTTTATTATTTTATTTTATTTTTTGAAAGAGAAACTATTAAATTTATTAATAATTGAGTGTTTGGAAAGGTACATTAAACTATATGACAAATATTTCAAAGTAAGGAGTCAAATTACAAAATATTCTTTTCTCACACCATAGGGAAGGAGACCGACTTTTCCTTTCCCACTATTTATTTATATATCATTTTACAAAATTTTAATTTTCTTTATAATTACAATTTTTTAAGGGCAATAATAAGACTACGCTCATTCTATAGTCAATCAAATATAAATAGAGTCTTGTGATGACAAGAAAATATGTTTTTATTTCATAAAAGTGAAATTGTGAGTATATAAACATTGTATTTTTAGGTATTATCACAAATTAGTCTTTTAAAGTTTAATACTCCTAACTTTAAATATGTTTATATATGGTGATTTACTATAAAGTTTAGTAAATATTGATTAGTTTATGAAAGTTGTTAATTGATTGGTAAATTTAGAAGTACAAGGGGCTTAATTTGTTGATTGAATATTTGAGTGATTGAGAAACCTACAAGTAGGATGGAAAATAGGAAAAATAACCCCCACCCTTATGAAAATAACCCTTTCAAATTAATTAATCCCTTCATTTATGAAAAATAATTCTTCAAATTCTTTTTCTTCTAAGAACACAATTAGGGTATTGTTGTTTAGGACTACTTATTTAGGAATTTTATCATTTTCAATAACTAGGGACCGACTTATTAGGGTGAGGCGAGTTAGACAGCCGATAAGATCCTTACCTCCCCAGTGTTAAAATTAACCAATAGGCTATATTATTTATGTTAATATTTATATACAAAATTAGTATATGTTTAAGTATAATGTTCAAGTTAAAAATAGATAATAATATTATTTTTTTAGTAAGACTCACAAACTTCGGTCTTCTATGTCACAACTAGGAAAAAACAAGGAAACAACATGAAGATTAGGGTTGATGTGAATGAATTTTGGCCATTAAAGAAAAAAGAGACATTGAGAACGAAAGAGATCTCAATTTGTGTCTTTCATTTTCAACATTTTAGACGTAACGGTCACGAGGGTATGGACAAGATAGGTCATCTTCCTCCCTAAGACTTTTTTGTATGAATTATTTAAATAATTCAAAATTTATTTTTTTTATTTTTTTTATTATCAATCCTATCACTTAATTTATTAATTAAAATAATTTTTATTTTATCACTGTTTAATAATATTCTTTAAGCTTTTTATTAAAATAAAAAAATTCTAACTCCTCAAAATCTTCACAAATAATACTTTTTAAATAATTATATTTTCTCGAAAACTCAATCCAAACAAAACCTTAGTCATAATTAAGATAATTATTTTCTCATATAAAATAAGAAATAATTAAATAAAATTTTATTTGGATTATCAAGGATAAAGATAGACATTTTAATGGATTAATCCGAAATTCAATCGGATTATAATTCAAAATACTAATCTGAATTAGCTATTTCGAATTAGATTAAGTTTAAATCTCTTTCTATATATATACATAATGATGCTTAATTTTTAAAGTGTTCAGATTATAGGGTCGGGAGCTGTGGTTAATTTGAATATATATATATGTGAGAGTAATTGATATTTGGGCCGGATTGTGTGTTGAGCCGCCCATAAGCTTAAAACGGTTTAAAATAAATTAAAAATGTAATATGTATGTTTCGAACTCGCAACCTAACAAAAACAAGTACAACCTTTTAACCAACTAGACTAATAAAACTTTATATTTTAAATTCAATACCAAATTAGATGAACGCGAGACATTTTAACAATATAAGTTCAACTTTTTAACTAAAAAATCTATATATATATATATATATATATATATATATATATATATATATATATATATATATATATATATATATATATATATATATATAATGATGCTTAATTTTTAAGGTGTTTGGATTGCCGGGTTGAGAGTTGTGGTTAATTTGAATATATATGTGAGTCTAAATAGATACTTGGGTCGGATTGTGGGTTGACCCGCCCATAAACTTAAAACAGTTTTAAAATAAAAATGCTATATGTATGTTTCGAACTCGCAACCTAATAAAACAAATACAACATTTTAACCAACTAAGCTAATAACACTTTATATATTAAATTCAATACCAAATTAGATGAACGCGGGATATTTTAACAATATAAGTTGAATTTTTTTAACTAACTAATCTATATATATATATATAATGATGCTTAATTTTTAAAATGTTCGGATTTCCGGGTAGAGTATTGTGCTTAATTTGGATATATATATATAAAAGTAAATGGATACTTGGGTCAAATTGTGGGTTGTCCCGCCCATTTAACTTAAAATGATTTAAAATAAAATTAAAAATGATATATGTATGTTTCGAACCCACCACCTAACAAAACAAATACAACCATTTAATCAATTATGCTAATAACACTTTATATTTTAAATTCAACACCAAATTAGATCAACGCATGACATTTTAATAATATAAGTTCAATTTTTTAACTAACTAATATATCTATATATATATATATAATGCTTAATTTTTAAAGTGTCCGGATTGTCGGGTCGAGATCTGTGGTTAATTTGAATATATATGTGAGTCTAAATGGATACTTGAGTCGGATTGTGGGTTGACCCGCCCATAAACTTAAAACAGTTTTAAAATAAAAATGCTATATGTATGTTTCGAACTTGCAACCTAATAAAACAAATACAACATTTTAACCAACTAAGCTAATAACACTTTATATATTAAATTCAATACCAAATTAGATGAACGCGGGATATTTTAACAATATAAGTTGAATTTTTTTAACTAACTAATCTATATATATATATATAATGATGCTTAATTTTTAAAATGTTCGGATTTCCGGGTAGAGTATTGTGCTTAATTTGGATATATATATAAAAGTAAATGGATACTTGGGTCAAATTGTGGGTTGTCCCGCCCATTTAACTTAAAATGATTTAAAATAAAATTAAAAATGATATATGTATGTTTCGAACTCACCACCTAACAAAACAAATACAACCATTTAATCAATTATGCTAATAACACTTTATATTTTAAATTCAACACCAAATTAGATCAACGCATGACATTTTAATAATATAAGTTCAATTTTTTAACTAACTAATATATCTATATATATATATAATGATGCTTAAATTTTAAAGTGTCCGGATTGTCGGGTCGAGAGGTGTGGTTAATTTGAATATATATGTGAGTCTAATGGATACTTGGGTCGGATTGTGGGTTGACCCGCCCATAAACTTAAAACAGTTTTAAAATAAAAATGCTATATGTATGTTCGAACTCGCAACCTAACAAAACAAGTATAACATTTTAACCAACTAGGCTAATAACACTTTTTTATTTTAAATTCAATACCAAATTAGATAAACGCGGGACATTTTAATAATATAAGTTCAATTTTTTAACTAACTATTATATATATATAATGATGCTTAATTTTTAAAGTGTCTGAATTTTCGGGTAGAGTGTTGCGGTTAATTTGGATATATATGTGAGAATAAATGAATATTTGGGTCGGATTGTGGGTTGTCCCGCCCATTAACTTAAAACGGTATAAAATAAAATTAAAAATGATATATGTATGTTTCGAACTCGCAACCTAACAAAACAAATATAACATTTTATATTTTAAATTCAACACCAAATTAGATGAACGCGTGACATTTTAACAATATAAGTTCAATTTTTTAACTAACTAATATATCTATATATATATATATAATGATGCTTAATTTTTAAAGTGTCCAGACTGTCGGGTCGGGAGCTGTGGTTAATTTTAATATATATATGAGTCTAAATGGATACTTGGATCGGATTGTGGGTTGACCCGTCCATAAACTTAAAACAGTTTTAAAATAAAAGTAAAAATGATATATGTAAGTTTCGAACTCGCAACCTAACAAAACAAGTAAAACATTTTAACCAACTAAGCTAATAACACTTTATATTTTTAATTCAATATCAAAGTAGATGAACGCGGGATATTTTAAGTAATTTTTTAACTAACTAATCTATATATATATATATATATATATATAATGATGCTTAATTTTTAAAGTGTCCGGATTTCCGGGTAGAGTGTTGTGGTTAATTTGGATATATATGTGAGAATAAATGGATACTTGAGTCGGATTGTGGGTTGATCGTCCATTAACTTAAAACGGTTTAAAATAAAATTAAAAATGATATATGTATGTTTCGAACTCGCAACCTAATAAAACAAATACAACCTTTTAATCAACTATGTTAATAACACTTTATATTTTAAATTCAACACCAAACTAAAATAAACGCGTGACATTTTAACAATATAAGTTTAATTTTTTTAATTAACTAATATATATATATATATATATATAATGATGCTTAATTTTTAAAGTGTCCGGATTGTCGGGTTAAGAACTGTGGTTAATTTTGATATATACATGTGAGAGTAAATAGATACTTAGATCGAATTGTGGGTTGAACTGTCCATAAACTTAAAACGGTTTAAAATAAAATTAAAAATGTTATATGTATGTTTCAAATTAAAAATGTTATCTTATTTTTTATCGTAATTTTTTTCGCTTTTTTTTATATTATTATTCGTGCAAATGTACGAATTATATGCTAGTTGTATTTCATTCAGAATCAAATAAATTCAGATTGGATTAATTAAGCTTATTCAAATTATCTAAACTAAAAAAAAATTATTTGTTTTTATCTAGATTAAATTTCACCTTAATATAGTATACTTTTACTTATTTTTGCATTAATTTGGCAATCAATTCTTTTTTTTTTATTAACTATCAAAATTTAGTTAATTAATTAAAATAATTGAAATTAACGAATTAAAAGTTTTAACAAAAATAAATAAAATACTATTATAAATAAACAAAATTAATTATAACAAGATATATTATATATTAAAAAATTAATAATATATTTTTATAATTAAACGAATTAAACCTATTAAACATTAATTAATAAAATAAATAATTAAATTAAGCAATTATATAAAAAAAAAACATTAAATTAAATTATC
Organism: Impatiens glandulifera; assembly: GCF_907164915.1. Lineage (NCBI taxonomy): Eukaryota > Viridiplantae > Streptophyta > Magnoliopsida > Ericales > Balsaminaceae > Impatiens > Impatiens glandulifera. The sequence goes on along the minus strand of NC_061867.1, from coordinate 6,228,481 downwards.
CCACCAATGTCAGTCCAATGTAAATTTGATCTGTATTAATCAATATAATAATTTAAAATAATAATTAAATAAATATAATTTGTACTTAATAAAAATAGGTAAATGGATCCGATTTGTTCACCCTAATCAAGGGTTGGGTTCTTTGAATTTGTGAGATAACCAGTTTTAATTGGCTTTGATAATTAAACTAATATTGTGTTAAACAGATTAATACAAAAATGGAATAACTTAGTGAAAATGGAATCTTAAACCTTTAGAATAATACATTCAGTGTTGGGTTCGAGAATTGGTCTGCCAATGTATAGAAAAAACGTGTAAACATTTTTACTTGTCCTAATTTAGTTAAAGAAAATGTTTTTAGTTAGATTATAACTTATAATTAATTAAAATTACAAAATTTCATCATAAATTATTAAACTAAACACTTTTATGTTAAAAGACTTAATAAATTTAACTAAATTTTATTTTTATTTTTATTAGATGGACTGACTTAGAGTGGACTATTTAACCTATGTATTTGTCGGGCTTATTCCAAGCCAGCCTGAATACATTTTGAAACAAGTTGGTTGGAAGTTTTGTATAATAAACTATTTACAATATTTAGAATAAGTCTATTGAGCCCATCAATTATAATGAACCAATATTCAAATCTCTTATTAAAGTCCAACCAACCTAGGCACCGTTAACACAAAACATTATTTAAAGTTAAAACCCAACAATCTTTTTTTTTTATATACTTATAATTGTAAATTGTTGTTCGGTTGAAAACTAGTAAAGTTTAATTCCTGTAACTGTATTAGTCAAATATTATTATTTAGATGTATAATTAAATACTTTTATACTTGAAAATAATTAAGAGTTAATAATAAATAAATAACAATGTAAACAAATACATTTATAAAATTAGTTATATTAATTCATTTATTTGAATAAATAATATTATATTCTTATAAATATAAACTGATTTTTTTTGTTATTAAAATCAAAATTATATAAAAAATTATAAAATCATAATATCTTATTTTGTAAAGTTTATCTAAATTAGATTCGTTATATTAATCTAAATAGTAAAATAATTTCTTTTAAATCAACTCAAATTTTAATAAATGAACAACACACCATATTTTCAACCACTTTTTAAATAAATTTTGATGATAAAATTTATATTAGTGATATATTTTTGAATGGCCAGAAATCAATTTCAATCATTCACCATACTTCTTCTTCTTCATAAAGTGTTTTCGCCATTGCCAATCTGAACTTATACTCCAAGCAATAAAATGGCATTATTGCCGCCATTATCGTATCCACCTTCACCTCCAACCATACGTCTCCTCTCATCTCCAAATCCACTTCACATACTCACAACAACTGTTTCAAAACCTAATCCCCTCCCTTCTCTCCACCAATCGACACCGCCAAAGAACCGATTTGTCATTTGCAGAGCAGTTGCCGAGATCGGAGGGTTAGATTCCGTTCTTCACGATTCATCTATCGATGAAGATGTTACGGAAGAGAAGAAGAATGTAGTAGTCCCTTACGATTGGACTGAAGAATGGTATCCACTCTATCTCACTCAAAATATCCCCGATGATGCTCCCTTAGGTCTTACTGTTTATAACGTCAACATCGTCCTGTATCGCGACGGGAATGGAGAATTGAGGTGTTATGAAGATCGTTGTCCTCATAGGTAAAATCTTGTTTCGAATTCTTACTTGATTTATTGTTGTTTCTCTGGATTTGAAGTTTATTTAGGGTTTAGGTTGATTTGAAAGGAGGATAATGATTTAGGTTTGTTTATGTTTTAGGTTGGCTAAGCTATCTGAAGGGCAGATTGTTGATGGAAGGATTGAATGCTTATACCATGGTTGGCAATTTGAAGGTGAAGGAAAATGTGTCAAAATTCCTCAGGTTAGTCTTCTTTTTCTTCAAGAATTGTTGATTCATGTGATGAATTTTATAAGGGTTATTGCAGAAATTTACGATAATGTTGAGTTTTCTAGCGTTTTTATTCGAATTTATCTGCAAAATATAGAACAATAGAGCAATGAACAAGATTTAACATGTTTAGACTAAGTAAAAAGCGCAGCATGTTCGAATTCTGATTGCTTCTACCCGAGAAAGGGGGATTTCTTGAGTTGAGACTCTAGGTTACATGATATTTGTAGAACTTGTATATTTTTTGTTTGAATTAGTTAGACGTTTTTTCATTGCTCTTAGTTTCGAGAAAAGCCAACTAACTAACTACAATTTTGGATCTTGGCATTAGTATTTTGTTACAATCACGGTTAGAATCACAATCACTTTTGAAAATTGTGAAAATAAGAAGTGAAAGTGATTTTGTTTGTATCTTGATACGTGAGATTTGATTGAATTAGATAAGAATTGGTGTTTCCATCCATATAGGCTAAAAAGTTACATCACCAAATCAGATAAATCAGATAGATGTTCAAAATCGAAAGATAAAGAACATCAAAAGTTTGTTTGATCTTAGAGCAATACATTAACAATTTGTTTCTTTCAAACAGCTGCCTGCCAATGCAAAGATCCCTCAATCGGCTTGTGTTCAAACCTACGAAGTTCGAGATTCTCAAGGAGTCGTATGGGTATGGATGTCACGTAAGACACCTCCAAATACCGATAAACTCCCATGGTTTGAAAATTTCGCAAAGGAGGGTATTCAAGAAGTCTCGGCCACACACGAACTCCCATATGATCATTCCATACTCCTCGAGAATCTAATGGATCCAGCTCATGTACCCATTTCCCACGACAGAACTGATTGGACTGCGAAAAGAGAAGATGCTCAACCGTTGATATTCAATGTCACCGAGCGAACAGATAGAGGTTTCGCGGGCAAGTGGGGCCGAGGAAGAGATGGTTCTATGCCAAGCTTCGTCCGGTTTGAGGCTCCATGTGTTTTACAAAACAACATGGAGATCGTGGATAAGAAGGGGGTGAAAATAAACTCGTCCGCTTTGTTTCTTTGTAGGCCGACGGGGCAAGGTAAATCAATGCTCATTGTTCGGTTTGGTTCGACGAGAACCTCTCGGTTATTTAAATTCCTACCGAAATGGTATTTCCACCAAAATGGATCGAAACTGTTCGAGCAAGATATGGGTTTTTTGTCTTCTCAAAATGAAATTCTATTGAGAGAAAAATTGCCCACGAAACAACTTTACCTTAACTTGAAATCCTCGGATACATGGGTATTGGAATATCGAAAATGGATGGACAAAGTAGGCCACGGAATGCCATACCATTTCGGCCATACAACCATTAACCTACCCGAAAATCCAGCGGTAGTCGAACACGCCCCCGCGGGTTTACTTGCTAATATCTCGGCTACTATGCCCGCCAAGGGAGGAATTGGAACAATGCACGCTCCAAATCTTGCAAATCGATATTTTCGACACGTGATCCATTGCAAGGGATGTTCCAGCGTTGTGAAATCCTTTCGGGTTTGGAATAACGCTCTCAGATTGGCAGCTGTTGTTTTGGCGGGTTTTGCTATTCTTGTCTCTGGAAGACAATGGAAGGCGGTTTTGTTAGTTGTTGCGTCGTTGTGTTTTGCAGGAGCTTACGGGTGCTCTTTCGCGATAGCGATGAACACGACCAATTTCATTAGGTTGCATAGAAGATTGTGAACATATTTGTAAAGAAATATGTTTATTGCTAAGAGTTGTGTTCCTTATTACAGTGAAATCAATATTAATTTAATTACTATCATAATCCTAATCTAATACTTTTTAGATATACATAAAGGAGTTCATTCAACTAACTATCTTCTTCTTGTAATGTAGACATGACATTCTAAGATAATTTAGAAGAATTAGATTATTACTGTTATTAAGTATTAGATCGATGTATTATAGTTTATATGTTGGTTTTTATAATGAACAAATGTTCATAATTTTAACCAGTTAATTAGAACCTTAATAACTAGTTGGGTCGAATAGTTGGCATATATTCAGACTGCTCAAGCTCGAACTCGGCTGGTGGGAGATATCGTTTACATCCCTAGTTATGAATAATGAGAGCTTTGTTATGGATGCTAAGATCAAGTTGAGAAATCCGTCACTTGACAGTCATGGTTGATGAATTTGACAAAGCATCATGTGGCTCTCTCACAAAAATAGGATGCATGCAATCAATAAATACTTCTTCCCACAAATTCTGGATTTTCGAATGTCTCCAAGGAGATTTTGAACGGTTTGAAGAAACTTCCGGCCTTACGGTTCTTTGATGTAAATTGTGATGTGGAAAATCTAAATTTGCATTACGTGGGATATCTAAAACATCTTAGATACTTAAATCTTTCATATAGTAAGTATCTGCGTTACCTGATAACATTTGTGATCTATTGAACTTACAGACTCTCAAGCTCAACAATTGTTTTAATCTCGAATGTTTGCCCAAAGATATGAAAGACCTTATTAACTTGCGACATCTTTATTTGGAGGGCTGCAGTAGATTAAAATATATGCCTGGAGGGATGGGGCAATTGAAGCATCTCAAGACGTTAAGCTTGTTTGTGATGAGCGAGGAAATAGATCATTGCCAACTAGATGAATTAAAAGAATTGGACATCGGAGGATCTTTGGAAATTAGGAACCTTGAAAGAGTTAGCGAAGTTTCTCTTGCAAGAGGGAGGATAAGTTTTGCTGATAAAGAGTCAAGTATTAATATGTTGGAGTTACATTGGAAATACGATGACAAGAAGAAGAAGAATATCGATAAGGAAGTAGTTGAAGCTCTCCAGGTGCCAACTACAAGGCTTGAGATATTGAAAATGTGGTGTTACAAAGGTGTGAGTCTCCCCACATGGGTGGAAGAAACATCTAGTTCTATAATACACATTGAGCTTTATTGCTTGAAAAATCTCAAACACGTATTCACCATGAATACTGGTAATAGTGATGATGATGATGGAATGGTATTTGTTATTCCCTTTGTTACAGAAATTGGATATTTCTCACATGATGAGTTTAAGGGAATTGGTGTCTTATCTTGTTCCTAGGCCTCTAACATTTCCTAGTCTATGCAAGATGAATATTTTTAACTGCCCAAAGCTAGGAAGCTTGTCACCGCATCTCGAATCACTTAAAGATCTAAGTGTTGGTGGTAAATGTTCTGATGAACTGTTATATAGTCTCTCAAATCTTGGTGGTCTCACTCGTCTCAAACTTTTTGAATTGGATAAGAGAAGTGTTTTATTTCCAAAGGCAATGTTTGATGAGATACCATCAACTTTTCAATCTCTTCGACAACTGAAGATTAAAGACTGCTCCATGTTGAGTTATTTGTATGATGATGGAATGATAATGCATCTCCCTTTGCTAAGGACCTTAAAGATTAAGAATTGTCAAAAGTTAGTGTCTCTATCACGAAAGCATCATATTCAAGGAGGAGGAACAAGAGGTGTCACAAACCTTGGATCTCTCACGAAATTGCATATTGAAAATTGTCCAGAGTTGGTGATATCATTGGAGGAATGTGGAGGCCTGAATAATTCACTACAGAATTTGTATATCATTGGTTGCCCCAAGATCATGTCCTCGGAAGAAGATGAAGTAGACAATGGCGTTATCGAACTCTTACTTTCCATTCGAACAAGACTTGGTCGTAACAACTTCAATGTAGATCTCCTAGAGTGATGAGGAAGATAAAGGTGAATAAATTATATCCTCCTCACTCATTCATTTGTTGAAGAAATTTAGTATTAGCAAAATAAAAGACTAAGTCTTAATAGCAGTTAGTATTAGTAGCAGTTAGTAGTAATAGCAGTTAGCAGTAGCAGTTTATTTTATTTCCTTTGACGTGCCTTGTTTTTAGGCTGACTTAGTTTATCCTATTTTTATGCTTTTCAGTTGTTGACTAAGTTTTAGGCTGTAAGGCTATTTAAGCCAAATCTCTTATCAATCAAATTACTACATTTTATTTCTGAATACTACAAATTGGTATCAGAGCCATATACCTAAAACTAAACACGAGTGTTTTGTGAGGAAATTAGTGTGTTTATCAAAGAAGCCATGGGTGACGATAAGGGTAGTCTCGTCCAAGTTCCTCAATTCGACGGCCAACACTATGATCATTGGAGTGAATTGATGAAAAATTTGTTGATGGCTAAAGGGTTATGGAGTATCGTAGAGAATGGAATCGAAAAGGAGAACCCCTCTGCTGAGGCGACGACAAAGGATTGCAAAGTAAAGTATATCCTTTTCCAGGCAATCAATCGGGTTACGTTCGAACAGATTCTTGATCGAAGTTCCTCAAACATCATCTGGAATTCTCTGAAAACGAAATTTGGGGGAAATGAAAAGGTTAAAAGGTCGTTGTTGAACTCCTTGAGAAGAGAGTTTGAAGTGCTTGAAATGAAGCAAGGTGAAACGATTAAGGAGTACTTTACAAAGGTATTGGCTGTGGCAAACCAGATGCGTAGCAATGGTGAGGTGATGCCCGACTACCTGGTGGTGGAAAAGATACTCAGGACGTTAACCGAGAGATTCATGTACGTGGTGGTTGCAATCGAAGAGGCAAGAGATACAAGACAAATGTCAATTGATGAGCTGCAAAGCTCATTATCTGTTCATGAACATAAGTTCAAGAAGACAGAAAAGGGAGAAGAACATGCCCTTGGTGCATATGTACCAGATGGAGGAAGAGGCAGGGGAAGAGGAAGAGGTTCACCTAGAGGTAGAGGAAGAGGAAGAGGCAGAGTACCTAGAAATAAGGATCTAGTACAGTGCTACAATTGTCACAAACTTGGACACTATCAATATGAGTGTCCATCATGGGAAGATAAGGCAAATTATGCAGAATTTAACGAAGAAGAAGAAATGTTGTTGATGGCTTATGCAGAAAATCAAGAGACTGAAATATCTGAGCTAGAGCCAAAAGAATCATGGTTCTTAGACTCTGGTTGCTCTAATCATATGTGTGGACACAAAAATTGGTTTTCTCAACTAGACCAAAGTTTTAATAGTACTGTCAAGCTTGGAAATGGATCAATACTTACAATTAGTGGTAAAGGAAGTATAAGGATGCATATTGGAGCCCAAAAACATACAATTTCTGGAGTTTTTTATGTTCCAGACCTCAAAAACAATTTGTTGAGCATAGGGCAACTTTCAGAAAATGGTCTTTCAATTCTAATTCAGAATGGCAAATGTAAGATCTTTCATCCAGAAAAGGGATTGATACTCACATCAATGATGACAGCAAACAGATTGTTTGTTCTCAGATTTGACATAATAATAAAGACTGTCACTCATCCTCAATCCTCAATCTGTCTACAAACAGTCACAGAAGATTTGGTCAAGTTATGGCATTGTCGATTCAGTCACCTCAACTACAAAGCCTTACAAACTATGCAAAATCAGAAGTTAGTGAAGGGGCTGCCTATAATCAACATTCCAAAGGACATCTGCTCTGAATGTCTGGTTGGTAAGCAACCGAGGCAAAAAATGCCAAAGAAGAATGAATGGAGGGCTACCAAGAAATTACAGTTAGTTCATTCAGATCTGTGTGGTCCCATTACACCAGTATCATCAAGTGGAAAGAGGTATTTTCTTAGTTTTATTGATGATTTTAGTAGAAAATTGTGGGTCTATTTTCTTGCTGAAAAATCTGGAAGTTTTGAAATGTTTAAGAAGTTTAAGGCTTTAGTTGAGAAAGAATGTGGTGAATCAATATTATGTTTACGTACTGACAGAGGGGGTGAATTTAATTCAGAAGAGTTTGATGATTTCTGTGTGAGTAAAGGAATTAAAAGACAGTTAACTACAGCCTATACTCCTCAACAGAATGGTGTGGTTGAGAGGAGGAATAGAACTATAATGAATGCTGTAAGAAGTGTGATGACAGGAAGAAATGTTCCAAAGATTTTCTGGACAGAGGCTGTGCAATGGTGTGTTTATGTGATAAATAGGAGTTTCACTAAATCTGTTAAAGGGAAAACACCAGAAGAGGCTTGGACTGGTGTGTTACCATCAGTGGAACATTTGAGGGTGTTTGGGTGTATTGGCCATGTGCATGTTCCAGATCAGAAGAGAGCTAAGCTGGATGACAAAAGCCATTGTTGTGTGTTCTTTGGAGTTAGCAACCAGTCAAAGGCTTATCGTTTGTATGATCCAGTTACTAAGAAAATTGTCATTAGTAGAGACGTGGTCTTTGAGGAAGGGAAAAGTTGGAACTGGAATGAAGATGGAGAGACAGAACTTAAATGGGCTGGTGACATATTAGAAGAAATTGATGTTGCTGTACAGAATAAATCTCAAAGTGATGATGGATCAGATCAAGATACAAACAGTGGATCAGATAATCCAGAATCTACAATTCAAAACCAAAGAACACCTATAATAAGGTTGAGAAATGCACCTAGATGGCAAGAAGATTATGTGATGGGAGAAGATATTTCAGATGAAGAAAATGTGAATCTAGCTCTTCTTGTCTCTCAAGATCCTGTTAATTTTGAAGAAGCAGTAACAAACTCAAATTGGACAGATGCAATGAAAGTAGAAATACAAGCTATAGAGAAGAATTCAACTTGGAATTTAGTTGAACTTCCTAAAGGAGCCAAACCTATTGGGGTGAAATGGGTATTCAAAACGAAGTTGAATGAGAAAGGAGAGATTGAGAAACACAAGGCTAGGCTTGTAGTGAAAGGGTATGCACAAAAGTATGGAGTAGACTACAATGAAGTGTTTGCACCTGTGGCTAGATGGGACACTATCAGGTTAGTTATAGCTGTTGCTGCACAAAAGGGGTGGACTGTTTTTCAATTAGATGTAAAAAGTGCATTTTTATATGGAAAGCTAGATGAAGAAGTCTTTGTTGAACAACCAGAAGGTTTCATAAAAAAAGAAGAAGAACACAAGGTTTATAAGTTGAATAAAGCTTTGTACGGTCTCAAACAAGCTCCAAGGGCATGGTATAGTCGCATAGACTCATATTTTGTCAAAGATGGTTTTCAAAAATGTATATCAGAACCTACATTGTTTATCAAGGTTGTATCAAGATATAGAATCATCATTGTGAGCTTATATGTTGATGATCTTGTTGTGACTGGGAATGATGAATGCTTGATTGAGGATTTCAAGAAGTCTATGAAGCTGGAGTTTGAGATGACAGACCTTGGGAAAATGAAGTATTTTTTGGGTGTAGAAGTTCAACAAGGCAAGAAAGGAATTTTCATTAGTCAAAAGAAGTATGCCACTGAAATACTTGATAAGTTTGGGATGATGGACTGCAATGCTGTAAAGAATCCAATAGTTCCAGGTATTAAACTTATCAAGGATGAAGAGGGACCTCCTGTGGATGCTACAAATTACAAGAGGATAGTAGGAAGTCTCAGATACTTGACTGTAACCAGACCTGATCTGATGTATGCAGTTGGCTTGATTAGTCGATACATGGAAAGGCCTACAGAAATTCACTTGAATGCAGCTAAGAAGGTGATCAGATACATAAAGGGTACATTGGATCTTGGCATTTTATACAACAGAGGAAATGAAGGAAATTTGGTTGGCTTTACAGATAGTGATTATGCTGGAGATCTTGATGATAGAAGAAGCACTTCTGGCTATGTTTTTACATTGGGAAAAGGGGCTGTGGCTTGGGCATCTAAGAAGCAACCTATTGTAACACTATCTACTACAGAAGCTGAGTTTGTAGCTGCAGCATTGTGTGCTTGTCAGGCAGTGTGGATGAAAAGACTGCTTAAAACATTGTTCTATTCTCATAATGAGTGTATTACTTTGTTCTGTGATAACTCATCTACCATAAAGCTTGCTAAAAATGCAGTGTTACATGGTAGAAGTAAGCACATTCATATTAGATACCATTTTATACGTGAGCTGTCTAATGATGGGGAAGTTGAGTTTGCATATTGTGCAACACATGAACAGACTGCAGACATAATGACGAAAGCATTGAAGTTGGAGTCATTTGAAAAACTCAGGGCAAAACTTGGAATTTGCAGGATGCAGAGTATAAACTGAAGTGATGATATTCAGTTTAGGGGAGAGTTTGTTGAAGAAATTTAGTATTAGCAAAATAAAAGACTAAGTCTTAATAGCAGTTAGTATTAGTAGCAGTTAGTAGTAATAGCAGTTAGCAGTAGCAGTTTATTTTATTTCCTTTGACGTGCCTTGTTTTTAGGCTGACTTAGTTTATCCTATTTTTATGCTTTTCAGTTGTTGACTAAGTTTTAGGCTGTAAGGCTATTTAAGCCAAATCTCTTATCAATCAAATTACTACATTTTATTTCTGAATACTACATCATTGCATCTCTGTTTTATTTTCAAAGATAAAGTTTCAATTTTTATGCATGTCTGATGTATATATAGACAAGGAATAACTTAGGTGATGTCTTTTCCCATTTTATAGGGTCGAGTTGACCGAATTTGGACACGATGAATGATCTATTGGTACGTAATTCGTATACAGGTTTGTTAAGAATAAAAAAATAAGCAATTTTGATTTTGAATAAACTGTGTTCGTTCTTTGGCTGTAGTGCTTTCATGATGGGATTTTGATTGACAACAAATTCATAAAAAATATTGTATTGTAGGTTGAATAAATGTTTCACATTCTTCTTTATTGTCCAGCAGGTTTGGATCAAAGTGGTAGATATCGAAGGCTCCAAAATCATTATGTTACTATTCATGTTATATTTATTTTAGTGGACTATCTCGTTGTAAGTCATTATCATATTTTTTTAAGATTTAGAAAGCCGTGGAATCGGTTGAAGAGAGTTCATCGCCCTTTTTTAAGTCTTAGTGCACATTAATCTTTTGGTATTTACTATATGTTTTGTTTGGAATGCTTAAACAACTAGTATTTTATTTATAATATTTCAGGAATGGTTTATTTATGATATCGACCAAGCATGTTTCATATTTAATGGTACGAATAATTTGTTTTGATGTGGTATTATGAATATTTATTCTTGAATGATTTTTAATTCACGATTTGAGATTTTATTTCATATTTCTAATTATTTGACTACATTATGACATACCATTTCGGCCATAGAACCATTAACCTAACCGAAAATCCAGCGGTAGTCGAACATGCCCCTACGGGCAGAATTGGAACAATTCACGTTCCAAATCCCACAAATCGATATTTTTGACACGTGATCCATTGCAAGGGATGTTCTGGCGTTGTGAAGTGAAGTCCTTTCGGGTTTGGAATAACGCGCTCAGATTGACCGCTATTGTTTTAGCGGGTTTGGCTATTCTTGTCTTGGGACGACAATGGAAGGCGGTTTTGTTAGTTGTTGCGTCGTTGTGTTTTGCAGGTGCTTACGGGTGCTCTTTCGCGATAGCGAACACGACCAATTTCATTAGGTTGCATAGAAGATTGTGAACATATTTGTATTGAAATTTGTTTATTGTTAAGAATTGTGTATTTCATATTATAGTGAAATCAATATTAGTTTAATCTAATACTTATTTAAATATATAAAAGAGTTCATTCTTATCAATATTAGCTTCTTAATTGATATTTTATTTATTTACACAAATAATAAGCTAAAAACTATGTTTAAAAAAGACATTTCCAAACCCAATTGTCCCAATAAATAACCTATAATAATTCTACCATAATTTATTTGTTGATTTTATAATGAACATAATATATGTTAGGAACATAATTGTAACTAAAAGAATAATAAAATCTTTATATAATTATTTTTTTTTATAATGAATGATCTCATCATAAAACATATCTACACAAAATTGGTTAGATTGATTCCTAATTGTTTTGATATATTTTATAGAGTAATTTTGATATATTTAATTTGTAATTTATTCAAAATAGTAAGTCAATACAAAAAAATAAAATTGAAATAAAATTCATATTAAATGTAAAAAATAAAATAAAAAAATCTAAACCCGTCAAATGAAATTTACCCATAATGAGTTATTGTTTTATTGATTTAAATGAAACTAGTGCTACGTCATTAATCCATGTCTCGATCCTTGTCATCCATTTTAATTAAATATACACCGTTGATCTGAAACAATCCACGGCTATCCTTTCTTAAATATTTCACACGGATAACAAATCTAACCCTAGATTGTATAACAATCTGACGGTCCAAATCCCCCCCCGCTAATCTAAACCAATTCCCCACCTATAAATAACAATCCCTCCTCTAAACATTTCATCATTCACTGTATTTTCAGATCTAAATCAGTTTTTTCAAATAATCCATCTCTTTCAAAAATGTCAGGTCGTGGAAAAGGAGGCAAGGGTTTAGGCAAAGGAGGAGCAAAGCGTCATCGTAAAGTTCTTCGTGATAACATTCAAGGAATCACGAAACCAGCAATCCGTCGTCTAGCTCGTAGAGGAGGTGTAAAGAGAATCAGCGGTTTGATTTACGAAGAAACTCGCGGTGTTTTGAAGATCTTTCTCGAGAATGTCATTCGCGATGCTGTTACTTATACTGAACATGCTAGAAGGAAGACGGTAACTGCTATGGATGTTGTATATGCTCTTAAGAGACAGGGAAGAACTCTTTACGGATTTGGAGGTTGATTGTTGTTTAGATCTGGTTTTCTGGAATTTGTATATCGATTTGATCTAGGGTTTCATCGTTTGTTGAAATTTGGAATGATCTAGTTTGAATCAGATTCAGTTTAATCCTTTCTGGTTATTGAAATCTTCTTGTTAATTTGTTTTAGTTTTATGAATTTGGAAATCTGCAAATTTTTAGAATTTATGATTATAAATTCTTAATATTTTTAATTACTTAACAAATAATAAGAATTTAATTAGTATATATATATATATTTAATAAAAGTATTATTATTAAATTACAATGATAATTATATTTACTTTAAACATAATGGTAGTAAAGAATATATATTTTTAAGTATTTTAACATAGTGATAGTGATTGGTGAATTATATTTATAATATTGTGTAAGGATATATTAATTATTTGAAAGTATATTTTTAAATATATTTTTGTTAAAATTCTATTGTTAATAATTTAAATGTGTGACTAAAATAAGAAAATGCAGAAATAATATAAATAAATAACTTGATATGATTAATAAAATAGAACTAAACAATTAATTTTTTTTTTATCTAATATATAATATATGATATTGATTAGTTTGAATATTTTGTAATTTATATATAATGGATTTATATGAGTGCAGCCTAACTTGACATTATTGAAAAAGACCTGTTTCACGCATGATAAGGTGTCTTTTATGGATAATAAATAATTTCGGCTGGAACTTTAAAATGTACAATAATTGAGTTCACGGAAATTAGAATTTCTAGATTAATTTCATAAAAATAAATTTGAAAGAAAAAGAAATCAACTGATTAAAGATATAATCAAATATAATGATTTAACTATACCGGTTAGGTATTGAAGTACTTATTCTCGAACCTGATTTTATTCGTATTTCACATCTCCGAATTTGACAATTATCTTTATTTTAGTCCCTATTCCCGATTCGTGAGGTACTCGATCATCGATAGTCCCATGCAGATCCTTGTTGTTGACTAAAAATTTTAGCCATTTAAATAAGAGATTCTAATATTTATATATATATATTTTTAAATTAGTTTATGTCAGTTATAAAAACATAATAATTTTATTTTTCTAATTTTTCCATTTATTTTTATACATTATTTATTTTTGTAAGTTATTCAAAAAAATATTTAATAGTTTTTAACGTATATATCTATAAAATATATTCAAATTAATATACAAATACGTCTAAACTTATAAACCATACATAAAATTTTGTTTGAAATTTAAAAAAAAATATAAATACAAAATCTATATTTTTAAATATCTAATGAGATTATATGTTGTTTAAAAAAAAAAAAAAAAAAAAAAAAAAATTCAACAGATTGTATAAATCTCATAAAATAATAGGTCAAAAATTATTTCTAAATATTTTGTTTAAAAACATATTAAATTAATAAAAAAAACAATGTAGTCTTAATTTAAAAAAATCTAAAATAATTATATTATTAAACAATTTATTAATACTTTTATGCATTTGACTTTTAAGAAAATGAAAGGTAGCATGCTTGAAGATCGGGATTTGTAAATGAAAAGACATTATCTTTTTCCCTCTTCCAATTCTTTCATCTTCCCAAAAATCTACAGTTCGTCACGATTCTTCACAAATCGCGCTGTTATAGACGAAGAATACGATCGATCCGATTCACAAAACGCCGAATCGCCGACCCAGAAACCTGGATAAGGTCAGTTACTTATAAAATTCGATAATTTTCAAAGGGTTTCGTATATAGTATGAATGTAAATCTAGGTCATATTCATTTGACAGGAATCATTGCTGCTGCTTGAATGGAGAAATTTCAGTTATTAGATACAATTTCTGATGATGATGATGATCTATTATGCCCTATATGTTTAAACTTTCCTCATAACACTGTTCTCCTTCAATGTTCTTCATTAAACAAAGGCTGCCGTCCTTTCGTTTGCGATACCGATCATTTCCTTTCCAATTGTTTAAACCGTTTTAGAAATGCTCATGGAATGTCAGATTCAATTTCACCTGAAAACACATGTTCATTATCAGATGAAAAACCCTTATGTCCATTATGTAGAGGAGAAGTTACAGGATGGATTGTTATAGATGAAACTCGTAAACATATGAATGAGAAAGAAAGATGTTGTGAAGAACATGGATGTTTATTTACAGGAACTTATTTACAGCTTCAAGAACATGCTAAGAAAGAACACCCACATGGGTGTCCTGCGAAAATCGATCCTGTTCGTCAGCTTGATTGGGAGAATTTTCAACAGTCGTCTGAAACTATTGATGTTTTGAACACTATTCATGCTGGAATACCTCATGGGGTTGTTCTTGGTGATTATGTTATTGAATATGGAGATAATGATAGTGGAGATGATGAGTTTAGAAGAGATAAAAGGAATTGGTTTACTTCATGTATTCTGTTTCAGGTTTGTGATAATGTTAGGAGTTCGAGAAATCGAAGGAGGTTTAGGGCTGATAGAGATAGAAGAAGAAGAAGTAATCAACAATTTGAATCTCAATTCTTTGATTATGGTGTGGAGTCTGTTACATCTATTATAGGTTCACCTGATTATAGAAACAATGAAATCGTAGGTTTCCAAAGGTATGAAAACAATTTTTGTTTTAAAATTTGGTTGGTTTTGATCTGAATTATTGTATTGTTTAGTTGATACACGTTGTTTGTTGTTATGATTAACAGTTCGGGAAGAAGGAGCTCGCGATTATTTGAGAGTTAGACAAGACCAGAAGAATTGATAGCAATTTGTGACAGTTGATATTTGTGTAGTTGAATCGATAGCAACAGTAGTTTTCATTTTTTCCTTAAACTTTGATTTACCCTATACATGATCAATATTGATGGATGTTGTAAAATGGTGAGTATTGAATGATAGAAAGAAACATTGTTGGTTAAATTTTTTTGTAGTAAACTATGTTTTTGAAATTGTAGTAAACTTAGGGTAATGCATATATAGTTATATACTTCCTTATGAGTTTAGGGAACACTTTTTTCTTGGCATTTTTCACATTTGTGATAAAGGTCAATTTTTAATTTACCATGAGAATGCCGAACCAAATCAATCGGTTTTTCTTTGAATCAGAATTTATTCAAGAAAGTTAGGTTATTTGAGATTTGAATTTAGGTCGATGCAAAATATAAATAGTTGATTCGTCTTTGGAATGTTTTATTTTGGTTATAATTTAGGTGAAAATACCTCATTTCGAGGGTGGTTTCACTCTCTTTTATCCCTTCTGCTAGTCGACTCCCCTTATCGTCGTGGTGCACCCCTGGCTCAGGGGTTATCATTTTCGCTTATCTTATAAATTTGACAATTTTTAACTATATTTTGGACTTAATTTTTAAAATTGAATATTTTTTGGCTTATCTTAAAAATTTGATAGTTTTTAACGATATTTTGTACTTAATTTTTAAAATTGAATTTTTTTGAGATTTATACATTTTAATCGGTCAGAGTGAGTTTGTAGCTAAAAATTACGTGATAGAACTGAAAGATTTGAATTTTTTTTAAAAAAAGATAAATTTTGTATATATTTTCCAAAGAAAAAAATTTAATGTATTAATATTTTAAATTGAATAATTTTCAAAATATACAAATTCTATAATAAAAAATAAAAAATAAAAAATATAAGAGCAAGTTGATCATCTAAAAAATGTATAATATTTGAGAATAATTAGAAGAAAAACAAATATTGCTATTTTTTTTTATTTAAAAAAAAGTAAGAATATGATGATTTAATTGAAAATACAAAAATGAAGACTTAAAACTCAAATTCGAACCTCAATTATCAATTAGACCAAAAAATGTTTAAGACAACTATTATCATAAATTAAAATTAAATATATCATAGTAAAAAGAAAATTCATGAAAAAGATATGTCCTATTGTAATCCCTAACCATTAATAAATAGTAAACAAAAAATATATAACAGTCAAAATCCCAAATACAATTTTTTTTATAACAAAAGACACAATGTTGCTAACACAAAAGACACAATGTTTAAACTCATGAAAAATATTATGATCTAGCAAACTGTCTTTAAAATGATGCTTAAAATGTATTAAAAAAAGTACCATAAAGTTGAGACTTGTTTCTTCTTAGTATGGTACATTACTTGGAAGGTTATTGATAACATTGCTTTTCATTCCCATTTTCGACCTCATTTGCTCCACACCCGACCTGTTCATCTGTCTCAACACCTTCATCTTCACGAACTTCTCCCTCGACAGCGTAGTCACCAAACCCATGCTACGATACCTGAGTCATAATAATGATAAGTTATATGGTTGTTTACTTCTATTTAACAATAACCATCAAAATAAATCCAACCTTGAGGCTAGGGCAGCTATAACTGCATGATTGGCTGGAGTAGGTTTAGGTTTCTGACGATAATATCGCAAAAATTCACGAGAGCCAAGCATCTTAGTTGAAACAACTCCGTCAGCTGTTCTTTTCTGTGTTATCACAAGTTCAGATCCACCGCTTCCAAGTTCAACATTATTTTTCATCTCATCAGCTGTCATAATCTGTTGTTGATCATCCTCCATTCCATCTTCATTCATGTAACTACAAACACACGAATAAATCAAATCGTCAAGGCATATGTATTAACTTATTTGAAAACAGTTACTTGTTTCAATAAGTTCTGTTTACAAATATACCTGCTACTATAGTCATAAAAATCCTCTAGCTCTGCTTCTTCATCATCTCCACCATCCCCATAATGAACCTTGCAATGGCTTTTGGCTTCCATATGCTTCCTAACTGCTTCCAAGCTAGCGAAAGGAAAACGTCTATGGTTGCAATACAAACATAGGAGGTCCTTTTTAACCTGGTGTTCATCATAAGTAGAAAGAATATCAAACAAAGCTTCCAACATCAAGATTCTGATGAGAAATTTGACAGAAAATGTACCTTAAGGCCAAGATATGTAAGAAAACCTTTTGGATCTTTTAGGTATTCTATGTCGGGTATGAAAAACCCATGTTTCTTGTGCATGTGTACCATACAGCTTTCTAAGGTGTCATGTTCCAAATCACACATAAAGCAGCACAACGGATCTAATAAAATATCATCAGTCTCTTCCTCATCATCCTCCTCCATTTCAACATGCTCATCATCATCTTCATCAACTTTCAAATTTTTCAAAGAACCCACAGCTTCTGTGAGGTTATCTTCATCAGAGTCAACCTCTTCCCACTCACTTTCTTCCTCATCTTCATCATCATCAGTTTGTTGGGAAAGGTGGTTATTGACAACACGCGGTGGAAGTGGCTTTATTATTGCCCTCTCCACATTCGAACGACCAGTTTCTTGGGAAGCCAGAAGTACGTGGCTGCGTGATTTCAGGTGTTGAGCATGTGCTTGTGAACTTCTATACCCTTTGTTACAAAGACCACAACAAAACAACATAGGTGTTGCAGAAGGCTTGTTGTTGCCTACAGCAAGTGCAGCTTGTCTAGAAAGGAAGAGTGTTTCAGTCACCCCTGGAACTCCAGCAACCTATTATTGTTCATATCATCCAACCAGATTGATTACAAACATGATCTTAATAACCAAATCAAGTGAAATTGAAATTGAAATTCAACTGAACAATTTGTTTCATTAGACAAACACCAATAACATAAGCACTTTGGTATCTATTACAGAAGAACCCCCGTCTATAAAATATAAGAAATGGAAGATAAACATCAGAAAATCAATCCAAATTTGATCAAATTCTGAAATAGTGGCAAAACAATACCCTAATTCAATATCTACAGCTGCAAATTAGAAAGAAAAAGAAATCTGATGATAATCAATCAAGGATTTTCTCCAATCGCACAGAACTAAACGTAGGGTAACAATAGAGGGAGGAAAAAGAGATGGGTCGATGAGTAACCTTGCGTTTGAGGTTGTAGCGATGCCATTCGGATTTGTAGTGAAGCTTCTGCTCCGATTCATCTTGAAGTTCTTTGTTACAGGCGTTGCAGGTGAAAACCGACATTTTCTCTTATTTTTCTTCTTCAAAGATAATATTGTTGGCCGTAGTAGCTTAAATAGGTTTGGCGAAAACCTGGTTTGGGGATAATTAGGGTTTGAGGAGAGAGAGACGACGGCCCGAACCGGTGTTTGTGGACCGTTTGATTCGTCATTCCTTTCGTAAGCGGTAAGCTTATAGTCGGTCCACATTTTGACCCTAATTATCATTACCGGTTTGATTGAACCGTTTTTTTTTTAGAAAAAAGGGACCATGTATAAATAAATAAATAAATAAATAAAAAGAAAAGAGTTTTTTATTTGGTGAATTGAAATTTCGGATATCTTCTTTGAAACCTTAAAATTTGAAGAATTTTATTGCTAAAGTTATACAAAACGAAATATTTTCTTAACAATTTAAATGACTTTCTTATTATGTATATGTCATTTATAAATAAATAAGATATCAATGTTAGTAAATTAACTACCGAATTTTAACGGACGAAGAGTTTTGGCGGTTAGGATTTGAATCATCAAATCTGAAATGCTTGAAATGATTTGTAAAAATGCAAGAAAAAATACATATTTATAGTGGTTCACTTAAATTAGTTATGTCCATTTTAGCCGCTATCAGATTTCACTATGAATAAAAAAAATGAATACAGAGTTTTTGTTAACACTTTATCTTCTAAAATTATGTCTTATCCTATAAAATAATTACAACAACATATTTACAGGATAAACTTTAACGTAATTAAACATAATTATTTCTTGATTAAGCCCAAACCAAAACTCAAATACAAACTCAGTAAACTCTAATTAACTCTTATAGAGTTTATTATAAGTGTAGTCTCCACAACTCAATAATCTCCACTTGAAGACTAACTTCATCGTCTTTGATCGGTAACGACTCTCCAACCGATATCTTAACGAAGAAGACCAACTGTAGATACACACAACTTCAGTTTCTTGTTTGTCACAATTTCGTCAGCATATCAACTAGATTTCACTCCTAAAAATCTTCTTAAAAGTGAACACTCCATCTTCTAAATTTGATCGGATGAAATGAAAACGAACATGTATATGATTCGTCATACCATGATAAACAAGATTCTTTACCAAATAAATGTCACTTTGACTGTTGCATCACAATACACTTCCCTCGTAGTCTAAACTAAACTCTCGTAAAAATGGTTACAACCACATCATCTTTTTAAAAGCCTCTATCACATAACATACTCTGCTTCACAACTAGAAAGAGTAACCATCTTTTGCAATTTTAAAACCTAACTAATTAAAGTACTACTAGAGTTTAGATGTATCATATTGTGCTCTTCCTACTATCACCATCACCATCATTGTCAGCATCAACATATCTTTTCAAACTCATATTAAACTTTCGAAAACACAAAATGAGACCCACACTTTTTCTTAAGTATCATAGTATTCA
This sequence comes from Impatiens glandulifera, assembly GCF_907164915.1. Taxonomy (NCBI): domain Eukaryota; kingdom Viridiplantae; phylum Streptophyta; class Magnoliopsida; order Ericales; family Balsaminaceae; genus Impatiens; species Impatiens glandulifera. The sequence goes on along the minus strand of NC_061867.1, from coordinate 6,208,515 downwards.
CTTTACTACTTTCCAATGTTGTCTATCCGGGTTGCTCATGGATCTACTAACAACCCTCACTACATGTGATATGCCTAGTCGTGTGCAAATTGTCGCATACATAATACAATCAATAGTGGAGGCATATAGAACGATGACCATGTAATTTTTCTCATCATTCGTTGAAGATGATTGATCTTTGGATAGTCTAAAGTGACTAACTAAAAGGGTAGTAACTAATTTATATCGTACAAGTTGAATCTACTGAGAACTTTTTTCATATATTTTTCTTGTGAAAATTTGAGAAATTCTTTATCTCTAAAGATCCTCATCCCAAAGATTTATTTTGCCTCACCCAAATCCTTCATTGCAAACATTTTAGATAACTATTTCTTTAACTTGTTAAGCTTATACAAGTTTGCTCTAACAATCAACATGTCATCAACGTAGAGGAGTAGAATAATGTACGATTTATCAAATCTCTTGATATAGCAGTAATGATTAGCTTCACACCTCAAAAAATTGTGTTTCAAACGACAAGTTTCAAAAAAGAAATTAAATTTGACAAAACTACATCATTGACAAATTGTGTTTCTTTATCTCCTCATTTTTTTTTCAATCTATACTAACATGGATTTTAAGATTCCAAGAGAACAATTAAACTTACTTTTGGATGAGTTTAACTTTTTATTTCAAGATTCCACATAGTTGTCTCCCACTAGACAACAAGATCATCATATTGTTCTTAAGGAGGGAGCAATCCCAATTAGCCTAACCCCTACAGGTACCCTGCATTGTATAAAACATAAATTGAAAACTGATTATAAAAATGTCTAAACAAGGTATAATTAGACTTAGTAACAATGCATTTGCAACACCTATCATTTTAGTTAAGAAGAAAGATATGAGTTGGAGACTTTGTATAGACTATAGGAAACTAAATAGTATGACATTTAAAAATAAGTTTTTTTTTTCGAACGAAAATGGGAAAACGAATTAAGTATGTAGCCTGCAAACCCACCTAACCATTTAACTAGGCGCAGAACTTGCCACCTGACGGGCTCGAACACAGAACTTTAGAGTTAGTATCCATCTCTTATTGCCGCTAGTCTAGAAGAGGAGATAAAAATAGGACAAATGATTAAGTATGTAGCCTGCAAATACACTTAACCATTTAACTAGGCGCAGAACTTGCCACCTAACGGGCTCAAACCCAAGAACTTAGGGTTAGTATCCACCTCTTATTATCGTTAGGCTAAAAGATGGGATATAAGTTTTTATACCTATTATAGAGGAATTACTTGATGAACTTTATGCTAGTTGTATATATACCAAACTTGATTTAATAGCTAGATTTCATCAAATTTGTATAAACCCAAAATATATACATAAAATAACATTTAAAACTCATGAAGGGTTGTATAAATTTATAGTCATGCCATTTGGTCTAACAAATGCTCCTTTAAAATTTCAATGTACCATGAATACAATATTCAAACCATATTTGCGAAAATTTGTCTTGATATTTTTTGATGACATACTTGTGTATAGCAAAATTTGGAAAGATCATTTAACTCATATTCGATTACTTTTTGATATTCTGAAATAACATACTAAAAAAATCTAAGTGTTCTTTTGCTTAAAAAAAATAGAGTACTTAGGTCATACTATCTTAGCTGAAGGAGTAGAAGCAGATCCTGATAAATTGTTAGCAATGAAGCATTGATCTATTCTTACAACAATTAAAATGCTAAGAGGTTTTTAAGACTAACAAACTATTATAGAAGATTTATATGTAATTATGATTTAATTGCTAGACCACTATTTAATTTGTTGAAAAAAATATAGTTTTGTATGGTCTAAAATCTCACATGAGCTTTTGACAAATTAAAAAGAGCAATGTATACTCCATCAATTTTGACATTACCTGATTTTAACCATACCTTTATTGTAGAGACAGATGCAAGCAATATTGGTATGGGGTTATTTTAATTCAGAAACGGAAGCTCATATCATTCGTTCCAATCATAATCAAGTCTTTTTTTCCTAATAATAAACTTTTTTCTGCATATGAGAAAGAATTACTTGTGTTAATTATGACAATGAAAAAATAAAAATCATATATACAATTTAAGCATTTCATAGTCAAAACTGATCATGAACCATTAAAATATCTATTGGAACAAACAATACACACAGTTATCCAGGAAAATGGTTGTATAAGCTTATATGGTTCAATTTTTCTGTTACCTATAAAAAAGGTAAACAAAACATTGTTGTAGATGCTCTCTCAAGTGTGGAAGGTCATTGTTGGGCTCTTTCCACTCTTCATTCACATTTTTTAGATATTATTTTATCATTATGGAATAGTGGTCAGAATCTTAAAAATATTATTATTGATATTCAGAAAGATTCAAACACTCACCCATACTATTCTTATACCAACAATCATCTTAGAAAGAAATGCAAACTAGTAATAAGATTTGACACGAATCTTAAGAATAAAATAATAGAAACAATTCATACATTGTCGGTGGGAGGATATTTTGGAGTAAATATACCCACAAAGAAAATACAACTTGCATATTTTTGGAAGGGTATGAACAAAAACTTTCGGGAATATGTGCGTAATTGTCAAGTTTGTCAACAAAACAAACCTGATTCACATCTCCCCAATGGATTATTACAACCCCTTCCAATTCCCAATCATGTTTGGACTAACATTTTTATGAATTTTATAGTGGACCTTCCAAAATCACAAGGTAAAACTACAAATTTTGTAATAATAGACATGTTATCTAAGATGACTCATTTTATAGCAATTACACGTCCTTATACAACTTATTCAATTGTTATGGTTTTATTGATAACATATTCAAACTGCACGGTATACCAAAAAGTAAAATTTTCTTAAGTCACTAGTAGAAAAATGACTATTAAAGACGACGAAAATCGTCGTTAAAAACCTTAATGTCGACGTTAATAATTATTAACGTCGGCGAACAAAGTCGTCGTAAGTGGACACTATAAATCTCGACGTTAATTTTTTTTATTATTAACCACGACTTTAGGGGGAGGAAGCCGTGGTTGATAATACAGTATTATTAACCACGACGTTACCCAAAGCCGTGGTTAATAATACAGTATTATTAACCACGACTTTGGGTAACACCGTGGTTAATAATACAATATTATTAACAACGGTTTTGGGTAACACCGTGGTTAATAATACAATATTATTAACCACAACTTTGGGTAACGCCGTGGTTAATAATTTTAAAAAAATTTAAAATCCACGGTTATTTTTTGATTTTCACAAAACCTGTTTTAAATATTTTTACGAAAAAAAGACAATACAAAAAAAAACAATTCATAAATCAAATTAAATCCAAATTCGATAAAATACTAAAATAGTAATACAAAAATTTGAAATTAAATTGTAATGTGAATCACTAATTGGGGGGAGGAGGGGAAATCTTAGACATGAACGCCTCAAAAGCCTCTTGTTGTGTGCGCACCTGCGCCTGGATATCGTTAATCATTTGCTCATGTGCCTCCTTTTGTGCTTTATTTGCCTCCTTTTGTGCTTCTTATTCTGCGCGTATCATATTCAATTCTTCTCGCATAATCCTGTTCTCCTCCATCAGCGTTTGTTGTGACACATGCGAGTTGACGCTTAAAGAGAAACTTCCCCTTTGATCGAGTCTGAAGTGAGTGAGACGTATTCCCGATCCCATCCCTATCACCCTCTTGTGTCCCTGTCGTCCTAAAACAGACTCAAACACCTCGAGCGGTGACATATTAGGATTTGTTTCTAGCCGCTCACGTATCACAGTCTACAATCATTTCCAACATTAATGTTAGTAATTTTAAACTTAGACATTCAAACTAAAATGATAGAAATGATAACAACTTACGACGGCCTGTTGAACGAGCGGAGAAGGCGTGGGAGTCGGATCAGCGTTCTCCAAAAAAAAAAAAATTCATCATCCTCATCAAACATCTAAAAGGATCAGATTTCTACATCAGACAACTTTAAAATAAAATGATTACCGACTGAATTGATATGCAATTACTAAATTCTAAAGGAATAAACAGGATGAATCAAGAAACTTTCACAAAATTAGAGAAAAATGAAACGGAAGAAATGGGTAAGGAAAGATCAAGACATACCTCAAGCTTGATTAAATCTAGATCTATTTGCACAACTCCAAATTAGCAAAATTAGCCATCACGATCTATCAAGTATATACAACTAATAGAAAATCAAAATTGGATTATATTGGATTGGGATACCACCCACCTACATACATAAGAAACAACGTGCAAAACCAAACAATCTCACGAGAGGATAAATGGGTAAAATAAAAAAAAAATGAATCTACAATAGGCTAAAAAAGAAACCCATGTCTAGGGTGGGAATAGTTTGATTGAATCCTCACAGGGGATTTAATCAGAATCCCCCACTTGGAAATGATCGATTCATCTCAAATACGTGATTATATAAACATTTAGGGTTCCAGTCCAGCTCTAGAATGAATGAAAATAGTGACAAAAGAAGGAGAAGAAGAGATGAACCAGTTTATTTGGCTAAAGCGTCTATCATGGAAGAGCCAACAACAACCATTGTCCTTGATCCAAGCTAGGAAAGGAGTCGACAGTGAGCAAGAAGGAAAACTGAATTGGGGAAAGAGAGAAAGAACACTAGTAAAAAAAGACTATTAAAGACGGCGAAAACCGTCGTTAAAAGCTTTATTGCCGACGTTAATGATTATTAACGTCGGCGAACAAAAACCGTCGCTCGTGGACACTATAAATCTCGACGTTAAAAGTTTTTGATTATTAACCACGACTTTATGTGGAGGAAGCCGTGGTTAATAATACAGTATTATTAATCACGGCGTTACAAAAGCCGTGGTTAATAATACAGTATTATTAACCACAACTTTTGGTAACGCCGTGGTTAATAATACTGTATTATTAACCACGGTTTTTGGTAACGCCGTGATTAATAATACTGTATTATTAACCACGATTTTTGCAACCCTAACAATTCAATAAAGTCATTTCTCTAAACATGCAACCCTAACCATTCAAGTAAATAAGTCATTTATCCAAATTTTTAGAACTTACCAAATGGAGAATGCCAACGAATATACTTAGTTGATTACAACAATTGAAGGTGACCTCAAGAACAATAATAAAGTCCAAGTCTATATAACTGAAAGAAAAACAAACATTAACATTAATAAATGTAGTTAACCTTCTTCATTTTAAAAAATAAATATATTACAATCTAACACTAATGTATTGGATTCACAATTGAAATAAACAATGTCATTTAATGAGATAAGCATAAAATAATCAAATAATCATTTTAATAATGATTTGCAACTGTAATAGCCAATTAAGAGTAACAAGTAGAGGTCACTACCATTAGAAAGGTATACTACAAATCCTTTACACACTTAAATCCATGATTCCTACCCATAAATAAATTAATAATAATAACTTTTCCCTCAGTGTTCATTGTATTATACTATTCTAGATGATGATAAATTCTTTGGAAACCTTTTCAATCATTTGCCTTCTCCAAATCAGATTACTGGGACAATCCTAGATTTCATGGTTACTAAAAAAAAGTGTTAATACGCATAAATATCAAATAGAAAATGAAGACATACTTTACAAAGGGATCTGTATTCCTTCTGAAGCCGTTTTACACAAGCTTTCTGCCATCTTGAAACAACCTCTTGTATGGAATTGCTGATAAATGTTTCTAGTTGAACCTTAGCTTCATTGTTTAACTAAACTACAACTGTTTCAAGAATACAAATAAACACATAATCATCAAATAACTAGGTATAAACGCAAAAGAACAAACAACAAAACCTAGAAGTAAATAGGAAGGTAGAACAATTCATTTTGTAAGTACATGAAAATCACAACTTTTGTGGCATATTATTGCTATCAGATTAGAAAGCTAGGGTTTATCACTATGTACCCTCATACCCCTATTCCTAATATGTATCATTACTAGACATCAAAAGAAGATGTAGAACTGATGAGATTTTTATGAGGGTTTGAGCAAAATTAGGGCAAAATGTTTTTGGGTTTTATCTAAGAGGTGATATAGATAATACTTTTGTCTGCAAATCACTACTACTAACTTTTGGGGCATATAACGTTTGCGTAGTATCAATATCAACTTTACATAAATCAACACGGGATTCAACAAAGCTCTTTCATTTATCCATGATTATTCAATAATTTACTCGGGTCAACATGAGATTTCTACAAAAATGTTTTGGGAATCAGGCCAAAAAAGAAGTTTGATGCAAGCAAATAGAACCCAATTCGTTAGGGAAAATAAATCTAGGGATAACATAAGACCTCAAATCAAATGAAATCAATTTGGATTATATTAATTGCAGATAGATAGTGTGAGAGGGAAAGAAAGAAAGAGATGTCACCTTGAATCAACGATCCATAATCAAGGCTGTATTCTTTCTGGTTTTGTTTGTGGATCCTGAATTTGAGATCACCATTGATATTAAATACAAAGGAGAAAATTAACAGAAAGAAGGTAACAAACGTTTGATTATACAGACTTATTTGCACAACTCCAAATTAGCGAAATCATTTAGGGTTCCAGTCCAGCATTTAGATCAAGAATGAATGAAAACATTTAGACAAAAGAAGGAGAAGAAGAGACGAACCAGTTTATTTCGCGAAAACGTCTGTCATGAATGAGCCAACAACAACCATTGTTCTTGATCCAAGCTAGGAAAGGAGTGGACAATGAGCGGAAAACTGAATTGGGGAAAGAGAGAAAGAAAAAGAATAAGTAATATTGTTAACCTTGTAATGATTATTAATCACGGCGAATTAGGTAAAGTCGTGGTTAATAATGTATAATTATTAATCAGGGTTGTATATAACGTCGTGGTTAATACATATTCACATTTAAATTATATATATTTAATAATTTTATATATAAATCTAAAATTAATGTTAATACATTATTAACCATGGCTTTATCTAGTGCCATGGTTAATAATAATTTTTAATTACGGTTTTATATAACGCCGTAGTGAATAATATATTATCTATATATTTATATTAATATTTAGAAAATAAAGGTTAAAAATAATTTTTATATATTATCTTTAATCATTAATTTTTAATATATATATATATATAATTATTAAATTTATTTATATATATATATATAATATTTATATAAAATATATTTAAAAAATAGAGTTAAAAGTAAGTAAATAGTTCAAAGGTAAACAAATAATTTGTCTTTGTGTATATAAATATAAATATATAGATACAATAAGTAATATTTAACACAAATAACCGCGGCGTTAACATGTGCCGACCTTAATAATCTTGTAATACTAATAACCACGGCGTTAACATGTGTCAACCTTAATAATCTTGTAATGATTATTAACCACGGCATTATGTAAGGCCGTGATTAATAATGTGGACGTTACATAACCGACACTAATAATAATTATTAACCACGACGTATATATCGCCGACACTAATAATTTTTATTAGCCACGGTGAATGATCGCAGTGGTGAATGTTGGTCGTTAAAAATACTTTTTCTACTAGTGAGTGCTTTTTGGAAAGAATTACTTAAATTACAAGGCATATAATAAAAATTATCTACAGTTTATCACACTCAAATAAATGGACAAACAGAGATAGTCAATAAATGTGTGGAAACTTACCTAAGATACATGATTAGCCAAAGTCCACACTTATGGAGTAAGTGGTTACCCCTATTTGAATGGTGGTATAACACCAATTTTCATTATGCAAGTGTTATGTCTCCATATCAGTTAATATACAACTAAGAACCACAAGTGCATGTCCTGTATTTGACTAGAGATACAATTGACCCCAATCTGGATAGAACTCTACAAGTAAGAGAACATCATCTCCAATTAGCTAAATAGAACCTCCGACGAGCATAAAACAAAATGAAACAACAATATGATAAGAAAATAGAGAGATATTTTTCAAAATTGGAGACATGTATTTTTAAAAGCTCAATCGTATAGACAAATCACGCTCACACAAAACAAACACACAAAACTTCAACCTAAGTTCTTTGGGCCTTACGAAATTACAAGCAAAATCAGACAAGTATCGTATCATTTAAAACTACCATCTCATACTCGTATTCACAATATCTTTCATGTGTCACAACTTAAAATTTATTGAAAATCATCTATCAAAGACAAACATAGATGACCTAGAAAGAACTGATTTTGAACCAAATATGATTTTGGAAGAAAAACTAACCTTGAGAGATGGAGAAATGGTGCGTCAGTTACTCGTCCAAAGTGAGGAGAAAGATAGATTAGATGCTTGTTGGGAAAATGCTTCTATAATCAATACTGATTTCCCCAATCTCAAATGGAAATCGAAGAGGCTTCGTTGGTGGAGACGCAGTCGTCTTACATCTCATGAAGGGAGTAGAGTTACGGTATTAACAAAACCTAATGTCTAAACTTCATGTCTAAGTGTTTCAACAATAGAATAGACCGTCAAGATAAAGACAATCCAATGACTGAACTTATAAGATAACATTAATAATTACATTGTTTATTATTAATTATTGAAAGATTTCATAGTTACTTAAATACCCTTACTCTTAATATATAAAAGGATTAAACTGCAAAACAAAGACTATGTTTTGATTTAATAAAACTTTCACATTCTTCTTACTTCTTAGATTTCATTCCCTCATTCACATTCAAAATTCTTCTTCTCATCTCTTCCTTAGTTCCATTTCATAATCTCTATCACCTGTTTAACCCCGTCAACGAAGCAGCACGCTACACAACTATAGCCTTTCTTTATTTAGCTCTTTCTCAATCTTTAAGAAACTCACACGTTTTTATTTTCCAAGAATCCAGTTTTCACATAACTGATTTTCAGCAGACTTCAGTTCTCGATTCTGACCATTTTTTAAAAGAATTTCATAATTTTTTCGCTCATATGGCCTAAACTACAATGGCATAAGTCATTGTTCTTTGAGTTATCAACAATAACATCAATTGTGTCTCTACATGTTGAAGTCGTGTATAACGTTTCAGTTTTAGGATCTCGAGCAACAACTATTGCTCTTTAATCACCTTCCACACACATTTTCCATAACTAAAATTGTGACATTCGTCATCAAGTTGCATAACAGAAATAAGATTGCGCATTAAACCTGCAATGTGTCTCACCTTATTAATCTCCAAACATAACTATTTGACTTGTTCAATTTGATATTCTCCATGACTATAATATCAGTGGTTCACCATCTGCGAAATAAACTCTCCCACAGTTTCCAACGACATAGTTCTCCATTAATTCTTTGTGGGAATTAGTGTGGAAAGACACTTCCGAGTCCAAATCCATTAGTCTATCGGATTATCAACTGACAAAAGCAACGCATCAATAACAATTTATGTAACTACGTTGATTGCATCATTTTTATCATCACCGTTCTTCTTCAGTGCTTTGTAGTCCTCTTCAAGTGATCATACTTACCACAATTCTAGCAATCAAATGTCTGCCCAGACTTAGACACTTCTCATGTTCTTAGACATAAATATACTCTTACCTCGGTTGAAATTTCTATCATTATATCTACCACTATTTTCAATATTTAGAGCAGAATTTTTGAACGTTTTATCAAAACTAATTTTACAAATCTCTTCAACAAGAATTCAATCTTTAACTTTAATAAATTTCAATTTAGAATTTTCAATAGAGTTACTAATTAATGTCCCCATAGGTTCCCAACTATTTGGTAGAGTTGTTAATAAAATAAGGGCACTAACTTCGTTCTCATAATCAATCTCAACAGATAGAGTTGATTCACAATTGTATTAAATTTGTTCAAATGAGTAGTGACAAAAGTACTATCAACCATTCTTAAATTGAGAAGATTTTCATTAAATGTACCTTATTGTCAGTAAATGGTTTCTCATACATAATATATAGAGTTTTCATTAGACCCATGATGACATTCTTCTTTTCTAGGTCATGAGTAACAGTCTTGACTAACGTCAATTGGACAACTCCTAAAACATGTCTATTAAGAAGTTTCCATTCAATTTCATTAATCTTCTCTAGTTTCTCACTCAATGGAACATAATTTGCATCCTCTAGAATACATAATTTGTTCGATCAAAAAATCTTCAAATCCCGTGTTCTATATTATTCTCGCTTGCCATCGTTTCTAATGCTCCGATCTAGCATAGTAGTTCTGATACCAGTTGTTAGGATTTGAATTCCCCAAATTTGACCTACTTGAAACAATATCTAAAAACAAAAGGAAAAAAGAACACAAGAAAATACAGATTTATAGTGGTTAACTTAAATGAACTATGTCCATTTCAACCGCCACCAGATTTCACTATAAAGAAAAAAAATGAATACAGAGTTTTTGTCTCACACTTTATCTCTCTAAATAATGTTTTACTCTATAAAATAATTACAAAAACATATTTATGGGATAACTTTAAGATAATTAAACATAAATAATTCTTAGTCAGACCCAAACACAAGCTCAAACACAAATAAAATAAACTTTAATTAACTCTTGTAGAATTTATTATGAGTGTAGTCAACTTAACATTGACTATTGAATTTCAAAGAATCGGTAATTAAAACTCTCGATTATGTAGTTAAATTAGTAACATAATTTTTTATTTATTTATTTATAAATATCATGTAAATAATAAGTTAACATTGTTTAAAACTGTAAAGACAAAACCATATTTTGTATAACTTTAATAATAAGTAGTCTCAAATGGTGAGATTTAAAAATGAATATTGATTGACCTTAAAAAATAATTTGACCAAAATAAAATATATAAGCTTATTCATATATTTCTCAATATTCTTTTATCAATCATATATAAATACTAAATTTATTTATATATATCATCTAAATTCAATTCAAAAATATTTTATAAAAAATATGATTATGAAGAAATTTATTATCTCTTAGGATAGATATTGATTATCAACCTATTAAATTTTAGCACATAATAGTTCAATTGACAAAATAATAATAAGATAAAATTAAGAGATTTTTTTAAATTTTTTTAAAATGGTCCAATTATATTAAAACGTTAAAAATTGCTTAAGCATAACGACATCTCGTTAGATGATATATATATATATATTATGAAAATAAGAAAATAATACAAACAAGTTAACTAACAGATTATCGAGTTTATAGATCCTTAATAAGAACGAATAACTCTCCGACATACTTTATCGACTTTTCAGAATATCAGAAAACGTCATAATAATAACATTATGAATGATATGTATTGAACGACTAAGATCATGATCATTGAAAGTTTCAACGATTTCTTTTTCAACTAAATAGTCCACCAAAAATTAATCCGAATGATAACCCAAATATGCATATATGTTATATTAGTCGTCTCAATCCAAATTCCATAAAAAAATACTCAAAGAAATCACGTAGTGAATCTCAATCATTCTCACAGAAGACTTCATATACTAGCCACCTTGACAATGCAAAAATAAGTGAATCACAAATTCTCCCTCCTTATAATAGTATGACATCGACTTACCGTAATGCAACTTCTTTCCATAATGACACAAAAATTCCACGAGACACCCCTATAAAAAATTGAGACTCTTAACCATGCAATCGTCAATTAAATAAATCATTTACAAGCCATTAATCCATCTTTCGAATTTTAGTTCACTAAAAATATATTTCACAACCAAGAGTTCTCAATAGTGACTTAATGACGCCTATCTTCACACTATTGTTGATTTCATAAACGTTCCAAACAATCATCTTTCCAATCGTTAATAAAATCTAATTAGAATAATCATTTATCGACTTCGAGACACGCTTTCACTCTTGCATATAATCCTATTGTAGATTATTTAGTTGAAGGTTTCTTCAACTGACAACATTAGTAGTTGTTCGATGAAGAAAGACTTTCGTAAAAAATATACAGAAATGTTGAGATCTCGCACAAATTGAGCCACACTTTAGTCTCTAATTCAAGAACCTCCCTCAAGAGGAGTTGTTTTCACTAACATCATATTATGTGTAGATAATTCTATTAAGATATACTCATTGACATCATAATCTAGCTCAGAATTCACGATTCCTCATCGGACATCGTGAATGGAAATTGACAATTCATTATTTTTAAAATCTAGATAAAATATTCTACTATGGTGGATTGTATTATGTCTTTCATGGGTGATCAACATCCATTTTTACCTAATCAATCACTTATTATTCGGACAACAAATCTGAAATAGGATAGGGAGTTGATGCCCTCCGTTTTTGACACTCCATTACCTGCCCATAATCCCCTTTTTCGATATCCGGGGCGACATCACAATCTGATAGTTGTGAAGACATATACTCAATCTCAACCTTACGAAACTTGATGGCTCATTTAATCCCTCCTTAATCTGCACCCTTAGTCTGCACGACATCCCTCATTCCCAAATCAAATATCTTTAAAATTGTTATCTCAACAACTAGCCTTTCAATATCCGTAAGTCTAGCCATATGAATATGATCAACGTAAAATGAGGTTATTACCGACTCTCTCGTTTACTAAACAAAGTCAATGACTCCAACATAGGGGAATTCAATGTGTTTATTCTCGATGAAAGAGGCACAACAATATGACGTTTATGATATACCATCACCTTATATATTTGTGTTTCGTTATTAATAAAAAAATGTAAGAATAAATTTTATTTATAAATATAACCAAATTAATCTATTAACAAAATATAAATAACTAACTTTGTAAATGTACTTTGATTTGGATTTGTTTTATTGATAAAAAATAATTCTCACTAAATCAAATATTACATACAAAAATATTAATTTACCAATAATAAAAATAACATTTAAAAAATCAAAAGAATTAAATTAAATTCTAGATATTAGATAATATAAAATTACAAAGATTAAAATTATAATAAAAATATCCAACCATCACAAATTTTGTAGGTGACTCCAAAGATCGACTCATTTGAATTTCATAAAATAAACGATGAATTAGAAAAAAAACGAACAAATCAATTAATTGGCGTCGGAAAAATCTCTACTCAAAATTCTGAATGAAAATAAGATTTATCTTTGCCCTAAGATTGGTAAACAACGCATTAAAGTTCTACCAAATAATAACTAAACATCTACAAATATGATTAAAATAATGAGAAATTCATATACATATTAAAGAGTCTCTATATAAAAGATGAATTCCAAACTCTTTATTAAAAATAAAATAAAAAAATAACTCAAAGATCTCACAATATATCTCATTTGTTGAAAAATAAAATAAAAGACTAAAATAAACTCCATAAATGATTACAAACACGAATAATACAAAAAAAAAAAAAAACTATCTAAAATTGAGAGAATTATTCGAATTAAAAAAATTCAAAACGACAAATTCAACTAAACTAAATATAATTAGTTTAGATCGAACTAAACATAATACCAACTCAATCACATACGAATATAGAAGGTGGAAAACAAAATGTTTATATATAATGAAAGATGACAGTATGATTATTTATACCATATTAAAGTGGACCATAGGTGAATTGATAGTAAAAAAACAGAAAAAAACATTAAAAATTAGGTTTAATATAATAAATGGTTTTGAATAGATCCGCCGACATATGTTCTGTATGACTGTGGCATAAGAAAATTGATCCTGTTTTTTACCCAATTATTTATTTACATTTTCTTGATGAAGATCAATCGAGAATTATTGATAGAGAGAGAAAGAGACGGACTTACTGTCATGCACTTTGGAGGTACTTGGGACAAAGTGAAACACTGAAGAAAGAGTTTCGTGTGAAAGAAAAAGCCAGTCTTTTCTCAAACCCCCTTTTCCCCCTTTTTTGATTTAGGGTTTCTCTTCTCCTCCTTCTTCTCTCTTCCCAGAATCTTCAACTTGTTCCATTTTTGATCATCTCCTTTCTGGGTTTCGTTTCAATCCGATTTGGGTTCTTGAATTTGCTTCGAATTCGTCGTTTCGACAATGGAATTTCATTTCTTCAAGCACCTGCATCCATACCCAGGTTAATTTTCTTACTTCAATCCCATAGAGAATCAACAGCATTTAGTTAGACCCTTTTTTTATATACATATATCTATATCGATGGATTCATCTGATAAAAGCAACGAGATTTTGAAATCTACTAGGAAATCTTTGAAGCATAGTTTAGATAAATCGAAAGCCCTAGGTTTATCTCTTGAAAGAACTGGTCCTAGATTGGATGAAATTAAACAGAGATTACCATCTCTAGAAGCTGCTATTAGACCTATTCTAGCACAAACAGATGCTCTTGATGCTGTAGGAGGTCATATTAATCGAGCTGTAGTTCCAGCAGCAGCTGTTCTTAAGGTTTTTGATGCAATTCATGGACTTGAGAAATCTTTATCGGATCCTCAGTCAGATCTTCCTGGTTATCTCTCTGTATTGAAGAGACTTGAAGAGGCTTTGAGATTCTTGGGTGATAATTGTGGTATGGCGATTCAATGGTTAGATGATATTGTTGAGTATTTAGAGGATAATCGAGTTGCTGATGATAGATACATTGCGAATCTAAAGAAAGCCCTAAAATATCTTAAGGAATTGCAGAGTGAAGAAAATGGTAATCTTGATGGTGGTCTTTTAGGAGTTGCATTAGACAGATTGGAGAACGAATTCCGGCGACTTTTAACTGAAAACAGCCAGCCTTTACCAATGGCTAATCCGGTTTCGGGTGAAGAACAAGCTTCCAATTCCTTAGCTCCTCCACCGATTCCTGTATCTGTAGTTCAGAAACTGCACGCGATTATCGGTAGACTGATCAAGAACAACAGGTTAGACAAGTGCGTTTCAATCTATGTTCAAGAGCGAAGTTCGACAGTCAGATCGAGTTTGCAGGATCTGAATCTGGATTATTTAGAAATCTCGGTTTCAGAATTTAACGATGTCCAGAGTATAGAAGGCTATATATCTCAATGGGGCAGGCATTTGGAGTTTGCTGTTAAACATCTCTTTGAGGCCGAGTATAATCTCTGTAATGATGTGTTTGATCGCATTGGTTTGGAAATATGGACAGGCTGTTTCGCGAGAATCGCTGCGCAGGCGGGTATTCTCGCGTTTCTCCAGTTTGGGAAAACTGTAACCGAAAGCAGGAAAGATCCGATTAAAATGCTTAAGCTTTTGGATATTTTTTCGTCGTTAAATAAACTGAGATTGGATTTCAACCGGTTATTCGGCGGGGCAGCTTGTTCGGAAATCCAGAATCTCACTAGAGATCTAATCAAACGGGTCATAGAAGGAGCAGCCGATATTTTCTGGGAACTCAGACTTCAAGTGGAGTTACAAAGAAAATCTCCGCCTCCTCCCGATACCAGCGTTCCCCGTTTGGTTAGCTTTATAACCGATTACTGTAACAGGCTGCTAGGCGAAGATTACAAGTCATTGTTAACTCAAGTTCTCGTGATTCATCGAAGCTGGAAGATGGAGAAGTTCGAAGAGAGGCTTTTGATCGACGAGCTCTTGAATATAATCAGAGAAATCGAACAGAATCTTGAATCATGGTCGAAAGCTTGTAACGATCCGGTCATGCCCTGTCTTCTATTGATGAACAATCACTGGCATTTATACAAACATCTAAAGGGCACTAAGCTTGGTATCATACTCGGAGATTCTTGGTTAAGAGAACAGGAGCAAGCTACTGAGCGTTATTTGGGTACGTTTATGAAGGAAAGCTGGGGGAAGCTTCCTGGTCTTTTGAGCAGGGAAGGTCTGATACTATTCTCAGGTGGGCGTGCTACAGCTCGAGATCTAGTAAAGAAACGGTTGAAGGGTTTTAATGAAGGTTTCGAAGAAATGTATGGGAGACAGTCGAATTGGGTTATAGTTGAGAAGGATTTGCGAGATAGGACTTGTCAAAGGATTGTACAGGCAGTTGTGCCGGTTTATAGGAGTTATATGCAGAATTACGGGGCGTTGGTCGAGCAAGATAGTAATAGTAATGGGAAGTATGTTAAACATAGCGCTCAATCGCTTGAAAAGTTGTTGGGCTCGCTTTTTCAACCGAAGCAAATGAGATTCGGTAGTTTTAAGTTGAGGCAGCAACAAGCTAGTGGGAAATTCGAAAATGAATCAGTTTCGGTCGTTGGTCAGTATCGTTCTTCTCCTGTTACTCCTGCTACTGTTTGATTTTATTGTCTAATATGATTTTGTGATAATAATTCATTCAACTATTATTGATTTTTAGCTTCAGATTAGTATTATTGTGAAGTTGTAGATTTATTTTTTCGCATTTTGCACTTGGAATTAATCGTCTGCATTGAGAATTTGGGAAAACGGAAGCAGAAACAGCTAGAGAAGTTTGTTTGTATCGGTTAGAATCGAAAATAATGTAAGGTTTGTATTGCAGAATTCTTTTTTGTTTGAGAAGTTTAGGGATAAATTGATATTGTATTTGCAAAATCTTTAACTAATTCTTATCATCTTTTACTATGATATATGATATTTATATATAATTTTACATAAGATAAATACCAGTCCTAATATATTCTCTAAATAACTTGTATCCATAAATATATAAAATAAATAAATAAAAAATTTAATGTTTGTGCTCCCCTTCATATGTGATAATAAGCATAGTCGGATCCTCCTTTGCCTTCTCCACGTGCTTCTTTGCAGGACAACTTTTAAATGTACTGCACTTGTAATATCCCCTAAATAAAAAAAAAAAAAAAAAATTACACCAAATTAATATAAATGTTAGAACCCTTATTCCGTTTCTCGAGTGCGATTAATTATCGCAAACAAAGTCGGATCTAAAATTTTGGTAGGTAGCCCATAAGGTAGATCTGTCGTTGTCCTCGAGTTAAGTACCACGTGACATACTCGAACTAGGGAGACAGATTTGGTATTTATTTAATAAATTTTAGATTATAATATATTTATAAATATATTATATTTTAGTATTTTGATTAATAAATTGAATGATTAAATGATAAAATATTAATAAAATAATTTTAATTATATAAAAATTAAAAAGATCAATCGAAAATATTATAATTCATTTTCTAAAATACTAATAATGAAATAAAAACTATAAAAAACATTGTCAGAAATGAGAATCTTCAAGTTTTCATTGTAGTCCTTAAAAGATTTGTTTAATTACAAATTGATCCTAAAACTCTTACAAAACACCAAAATAGTGTTTTTTTTCTTACCTGGGATATGGTGATCCCTTGATTGGCTTCTGGCCATACTTCCTCCAAGAATGCTCGTCGGCAGGTATATCAGCCATCTTTGAGCTTATCGCCGGCACTTTAATCGATTTTCTTACCTTTAAATTCCTAAGTAATTAAGTTGAATAAGAAAGTTTAAGATAATTAAGAACCTAACACGGTTGAAAAGACGGGGATAGAAGTTAATTCATTTAATCGAGAAAATTGAATGATTCAAAACGATATAAATCATGAGAATAGAATGTTTGAAATATCCTACTAAGGTAAGGAATAAAAAGACAATGACAAAACACTAAACACTAAGTAATTGACTAATGTTATACATCTTTAATTTTGCTTAAAAGATTGGGAAATATTAAAAAAAATAGTTAAAAAGTAAAGTTTCTTAGGGTACCCTCAAATGCTTAGGGTGGGGTATTGATGTAGATTTAATTGTATCCACATAATTAAGTTGTTTTAAAATCCTACAACCTTGACTAGCGTTTTTTAGGGTTTTTTTTTTCATGTCATAACTTATTAATATATTTTTTGTTAGTTTGTTTTCAACACAATTTGGATGTCTTTGCAAAATTAGTGTTGATTAGTGAAAATTGTATTTAACACTTAAATCTCATATTTTTTCATATAATATTGATATGACTCTCAACTTTAACTAGAGTACTTTAAGTCATGGAAAAAAAATTCGAGACTATATAATTGATTAAATAAATTAACTTACATTGTTTTTGAGCAGTGACAACCGTTAAAAGAGTTCGAGAGTTTCCCTAATATGCTATTGGGATTGTGTTCTTGGCATCCTTGACTCGACAATTGAGAGGAATTCTCCATTGCATATACCTTCTCCGGTCCATGATCTAGAATCAAAGTTGATGCAATTAGATTTTTACCATTTGAAACACTTCTATCGCCTGTGATCGAAGACAGGAAGGAAGAATTCGCCGATGATCCCATCGAGTACTGGCTGGTGGAACCGGTTTCAAGACAATTCTTCGAAGTCGGGCAAACTATGTTAGCATTGGCAAAATCGAACATCAATTTATGTGGACGATGAACAAGTGGAGAAGGGAAGATTGGGCCACGTCGGAACCGGGCATGGCCAGTTCGGTTTGGACCGGAGATTGTCGTTGTAGGGTTCGTCTCAATGAGCTCGTAGAGGTGTCGAAAATCAACCGGGCTCAAGAGTTGGTTATTTTTCGAATGTGTAGATATGAGCCGAATTAAATCCTCCATACTCTTTAGACCATTTGATGCTATCTCATGCACATTAAGGGCTTGGTGATGATCCATTTTTGATCTTTAGCTCCTAAATAATTCTAGATCTTGAAATAGTTTAATATCCATATTTTAAGAAACCTAATTTCATTAAGAAAGATTGGAGTAAGGAATTTAAAAGGAAATGTGGAGGAAATGAAGGGGAAAGATGGTTGGAGTCAAATATCTTGACTATTCCATGAAGGGTTAGTATTTAGTGGTGGTTATGATTCAATTTTCAAAATTTTAATCTATTTAAAATTTGATTCTTTAAATTGATTTATAATAGTGTGATGCTTAATTTTCTTAGAAAATAAATTAATGATGGTATGATTAAAAAATATATTCACATGATGGAATAATTTAGAGTTACTTTTTTTATGTTGTAAATTATAAATTTATGTTTAATTAAATTTATTTTAAAATGTTATTTCAAGTAAAATACAAAAATATGAGACCCAAATATAAGTTGGACTATAAATTATAATATTACCAAAAAGAGAAAAGAAAAGCATCAGTTGACTTTGAATAACACAATATAAATTATTTGTTGCTATTCATAATTCATATATATTAACTATTTATTTTAATTAAAAAAGTTATTATTATTTCATATTTGAACTTAGATATTTTTATTGAAAATCAAATCATTAATTTTTTATGTAAGATTATTTATATATGAGTTATTCTATTTTGTTAATTTGTATTATTTTATTGGTCATAAAATTATTACAAAAAAAAGTCTTTCTTCCATTGTAGAAGGATTTGTTTGACAAAGTTAAACATTCTAGAAGGAAGTGCTTTTCAAAGATCACAAGACTACTTCTTAGTCTTTAGTCAATGTATATAAAAAAAAGTTTTCATTTTGTTAGGCGTCTTATTTGGTCATATTTAGGGTTCACTTAATTCCTAATCTAAATCGAAAATATAAATTTAAATATAAATTTGGGTTAAGTTAAATTTGAGTTGGATTAGAATTAATAAAATAACTTTAATTAAAAAAAAGTCAAGATGTCCCTATTTTAACAAGTTTGTTCTCTGCTTCAACATTCAGCCCTTATATATCACTCATTCTTTACTTTTTCTTCTCTTTTGTACACAAAAACAATATAAATTTATAATTTGTATACTTAATTTTGTGATAAAGAATAATAAAAAAAATTATATGTGATCAAATTAAAATATATTGAATGAATAAAAAACATGTCAAATAGATAAAAAATAATAATATATATAACGAGTAAAACGTGTTAAACGAGACTGAATTAGTCAAATATTTATTAAACGACTAAAAATATGTTAAACGAATTAAAAACGTGTTAAACAATTAAAAAACTGTTAAATAAACAAACTAAGTCAAATAATTGTTATACGGACTAAAAATATATTAAATAGTCAAATATGTTAAACGAGTCAAAAACGTGTTAAATTGGTATAAACATATTAAACGTTATATAACGAGTTAAAATATTTATTAAAAAGGTTAAAAACGTGTTAAATTTATAAACATGTTAGACATGTCAAATTATGTATTAAACATAACAAAATAAAAATAAAAAATCAGTTTAAATTACCTAATTCATATCTCATCTAATCCTTACCCAAACACTGTGAATAATATAGGTTAGATTATGGGTTCAGTAAATTTAATTTGGGTTGAGTATGAATTAAGTGATACGAGTTGAATTTACTAATTTGTTCACCCCTAATTATGCTGTTCTAATTACGCGAGTTTAAATGCGAAAATCTTAATGTTTAAAAAAAAATATATTTTTGGTGAAATATGTGAGCGTCAAGTTAATTTAAATATATAATATCATGAAACATAACCTATTAAAATACTTTGACTACAATGTTCTACGTTGATAAAATGAATAAATATTTCCTTATAATAACTCTTATAATGATATCATCAATCACTTAGGGTGGTATATATTTCTAACACCAAAATAAACTTAAAACAATAGGATAACAAATTCAAATAAAATCTTAAAATCAAAACTAATAATTCATATAGATAGTCTAAATGTAAAAAAAAAAAAAGTATCACTCATGACATAATAATAAAAAAAGACAACTTATACTAATGCCTTCACCAAACTGAGGAATCATACAATCCCATCTAAAGAAACATACTTATGTTACACTTGATGATATGATAATCTAGTACATTTAAGTTTTCCTCATAATTTGGTTACAATTCACCAAAAACTAACTAGGGCTACTAATAAGGAGGAGGGCAATAGTTGTATAGATCCTCCATGAATTGTTGTGAATTTCCCAAAGAGGGCACATGCAGCCCGCCACAAGCTTCAACCATACCACCACCATATAAGGCGGCGACTGTCTCTTGATCCTGCAAATTGGTTTGTCGGAAAATATTAGCAGTAGCCTGAGCCGAGGCAGAAGAAGAGCCAACATTACTCCCACTAGGATTTAGTTTCAAGCTAGACATGGTGAAGCAACTGTCGGGTCCTGGTGTTATAGTTGGTGGATTGCAATTGATCAAGTTCTCTAGAACCTTGAAATCACAAACAAATATGCACATTTATCAACTTTGATCTTAGGTTTAGTTAATTACAGAATGATAGCACATAATATACTAGGAAAAGAACATGCATGAAGTAAAATGTTTTAGGATGTATTAATTTGTTCATCCCAATGTGATGACTTTTTGTGATAGAAATAATGTTGGACTCAAGTATTAATTATTAAACAATTTAACTATGATGCGATCAAATTGAATTGGTTCATCAATGTTAAGTATATTTGTTAGTTTATACTAAGTTTTCTAAAGGTTTCAAAACAAATAAGAACCCTAATTACATTTTTAGGACAATAAATGTATTAATTTAAAAACAAAAAGTTAAATATATATTTCTCTTCTATTTATGTAGTAAGGAGTCTTACTAAGTTAATGTATGTTTAAAAAAAGATATGAAAAATCTTTAAAAATATAAAAAATTCTACTTTGCATATAGAAGTATTTAATTTGTAAAGAAAGCATTTTGTAACAAAAAAGAAGTTATAGTATGTTTTATTTTTTAAATATTTACAATTTCTGGTACTTTTGTACATGATTACAATATATTTGTGATATTATGAATTAATGAAATGATTTTGCGCATTTTAAAAATCAAATTACTATTACGCACCATAATATTGTTTCCTCTGCCCAAATTTGAGGTAGTTGCCGATGATGAAATATTTTCGAACATGTCTCCATGGACAACAATATTATTGTTAGTTGTGACCGTATAGTTCCTTCCCATGGGAAAATACTGCCATGGCTGATCCGGGATTGACATGGCTACATTTGTGGGAGCCATCTGAAGGTTATAAGTATTCGCCATGGTTGTTGTTGATCGGATCGGAGGAGGGTGGTTTGATGTTGGATGTTTCTTTCCGGATTCACTTTTTTGGAATACACGACAAACCACCCATGCATCATCTTGCTGTAGTATTACAAATTAGATATAAAAAAGAGAAAATTAGATGAAATGAATCTTAAACATTCAATTTTCATTTTCTTTGTTCCTTTGCAACATATCCATGATTGACCACAGGGTAATGCAATTATGAGATAGAGTTACCCTAAAAAAATGAATTATTAATAATAATATAATGTGATTTACCTAAAACATTTTTTTAATCAACTAGTTTAACACTAAAACACTCTACTCCTCTCCAATTTTGCTTAGAAAATCCTAAGGGAAATAAAAATTTGGTAAGAAAGTACTAAGGGAAATAAAAAATAATAACTTTTTTCGCATGAAATACTCTAATTCTCGAGGCTGATATTGAACAAATCTTTCATGCGTCTTAATATTTGTGGCTTTTAATTTTGATCAGTATATATTCATGAACTTGCTTACTTGTGCATGAGACTTTCTTCATATAATATTCCTAACTATAATTTTATTTGGTAGATTTCTCCTTCATTACTCAATAGATTGTTCAAATAATTGTTAGTGGTTAGTTAGGAATATTACTCATTTACATAAACCATAATAAAAATAATAGGATTTAAATCCTCAACTTTTCATATTTAAATAAGGTTTTTATTCACTACATGATCCCTAAATTTTAGGGTTATATTCAATATAGCTTAAAATGCAATTTTGATCTATGAATTTATAATCAAATTTCAAGCTTTAATTAATAGTGTAATGAGAAGATAACACTAATATAATATTGCTCATAACTTGCCTCTAATTTTGTGTGTAAGATTGTTATATGTAGTAACATCAAAGCAGGAATAAATTATAAATTTTAGAAAAAGGTTTAGGAATCTTGTGTTTCTACATGAGATATCTTTAGCAACAATTGTTTTTAGGTTAAATTGACAAGTATGAGCAATTTGTGATATTGTTGAAACAAATCTTGATCTAAAATATAAAAGATTGACATAATATATATCTAACCTTGTTGATTTTGAAAGTAGTAGACCTAGAATAGAGACGATATTCGTGCATAACCCAACTCATCTTCTCTCCTCTAGGTGCTCTTCCCTTATAGAAAACCAAAGTCTTCTTCATCCCGATGTGTTGAGATGTGTTACTATTGAAGATCTCTTTATCTTTCCCTGTAGTCTTCCAGTATCCGGTGTTTGTGGCTCGATTAGTCCTTACTCCGGTTGGGTATTTTCGATCTCTTTGATTAAAGAAATACCATTCTTTCTTCCCCATCTTTGCTTTACCTATTCATGAACATTTGTTTTTGTTGGAAATGATAATTTTGTAAGGATAAGATCAATCAACTAGTATATATACCTGGAAGATCCCATGGCTCAAATTTATTGAGATCAACATCCGTAATGGCCCTTGTTGTAAAGTTAGCATCCAAGATCTTATTCACCAAGTAGTAATCAATCAACTCTTCATCCATTGGATGGAATCGGAACCCTGGTGGAAGTGATGTTTCCTCTTTCACTTGTTCTTCTGCCATCTTCGTTTGACGATCGCTTCATAAAAGAGAAATAGAAGAAATAGTAGATCATGAGTTCATCAGTTACTCGATCGATCTAATACATTTATTACAACATAAGAAATTCTCATAAAAAAGAAGCGACAATACTGAATTAGAAGAAGAAATTGTCATGATCTCTATAGTATTAAAAGAGAAGTGAGGAAGTTGAGTGATTATATATAAGTTGTTGGCTTGCTTGACTATATGAATATGATAATGAAATAGTTTCTTGTGATTTCTAACCAAAAGAAGTAAGGTTGGCTAAATAGGTTTTCTTCTTTTCTTCTAAGAAGATGATGAAAACCCTAGAACAGATATCTTGCTAGACATTCTCAAGAAGTTTATTAATATGAAGAAAGATAAGGAGTGTCTCAAAGAAGCTCTCACCTACTTTGGATCTTCACATACACGAAATCCCTCTTGCTTACTTCAAATCCGTTGATGACCATGCGACGACATATATAGACCTAGAAAATAACTCTAAGAGAACCGAAAGCTAATCATCGTGTTGAAAATTTCAACACGTATATTATAATGATGTCACAATCTTGGTTCATTTAATTATCGGGTCCACATGCTTACTCAATAAGATAATTCAGTCTTAATTTTTATAGACGACTTGCAAACGTGCACACGGTCAATTTAGGGTTATATATGCTAACAAGAAATGGTGAGATAGATGAAACATAGAGCTATCTAGGGATAGAAAATCAAAAGAATGTTTTATTTCAAGATTTTTTTTATAATTTTATTTTTTTGTAGATTAATGAGAATGATTTGTATGAAAACTATTTGTGTCGATGAACATGGCAATCGATGTAGTGGTTTAAAACTATATTGGTTTCGCCATGTTTGAATATAGAGTTTCTTGGATGACATTTTGTCTTGAAAGCTATTATTGATTTTTTTTTGTCTTAATCCTGATAAGTTTTCTAATGCTAGTGAATTAATTGATAAAAATCATGAATATAATTAGTTTGTTTCTTGGGGTGTTCCCTTTTGTATGACAAATGAAATTAATGTATTTAAAAGTATAGCTATTGCATATTTGCATTATACATAAATATTATAAGAAATTAATAAGCTTAAACATTAAATTGTAAAGATATTTTTTTTATTTGTGAGAAAATAGATATAACTGGCATTTTTTCCTATATTGTCTTCTTGATTGTTTGGCCCAATATTTAGATATCCATAATTGCTCATTTGCCCCTTCAATATATACTTTTATAAAGTTCAAGAACCTATTTGCACTTCAAATCTAAATGAAGGACCTTATTTAATTAATGCACATCCTTCGTATCCTCTATCATGGGTCAGGCTGCTGAATAAACAATTTCACTCATAACTTTAATTAATTTCAACAAAATTTCAATTTCAATTTCATGAACATAATTAGTTAATATCACAAGATAAGAAGTTATCTAGCTAGTCATTAGTTAGTTAAATTATTTATTATTATTATTAGTTGGATTTATGTATGACTTAAAATGGAGATTTGTTTTTCCTAATGCGTGATTGTATAAATATAAGTAGCTAGGAATGAACATTTGACATTAATTATTAAATCCATGTTACCCAGCATAACTAAAATGTAATACAAATGTTGATAGATTATATGGTGCTCGAATATGAGTCATGTTAAGGTCCAATCCGTATCTTTGTCAAACCAGACTATTACATAATAAAAAAACAATAAATTAAAATACTATTATTGGGGCGTGAGGTTCTCAAGAGCATCGATAAAAACATGTCATATGAACCTGATCGAGACAAATTAGTTCAAAAGTTACAAATTTCTTTTTACTATATTGGTAAACTTTGTATTAGCATGCTCCAAATAAAAAAATGGTCTAAAAAATGATTAGATGAATTCTAATGTTGGAATTCTAGCAATGCATATCCTTTGTAAAATTTTCACTATTGTGACCTAGACTCTTAGTTATAAACTAATCTTAGACTGGTCTTTTATGTTATGACATTTTTCAATTTTGTCATGAGTTGTTTTAGCATGATCCAAAATTTTGTAAAAAAATTATATATTTTTTATACAAGTTTACCAAGCTAAAATATAATATCTTGGGTACGACTGATTTTAGAGAACCAAAATCTATGTCGGTTATTGAGTTACTTTAAAACAAATTTCGACCGTAGAAAAACACCTCTATTTTCTCTTACCACATCATTACAAGTAGTGATTTACAAAATGAATATGTTAAGTAAATTTAGAAATCAATTATATAATTAAGTTGGGTCTTACAAGAAATTGAATTGTGTTTGCGTGTTCAATTAGGTTAAAAGAAGAAAATTAAACACTAATTAAAGACTATTGTGTTAACTTCAAGGTTACGAGTGTATCCTTGCATGTCCACACTGAATAAAAAATATGCATGTGAGATGACTTTGTGGACTTTTAACTTAAATAAGACAACTTACAATTATTTATGATATCTTTGTTACATATTTTATAATGATTTAATTTAATTGCAGCATTTGAAAGGTATGTGGATGTTACTACTTACTATCATAATCAACAATATATAGTTGCTATAAGAACTTTTATTTAGCATTTAAATAAGATAAATATTAATTTTTCTATTTACCACATTTTTTTACCAACAATGATTAACTAAGAACCTTCTGATTAAAATTCTGTCAACATGATATTGGAGATCATGATGCCTACCCACAAATAATAAATCTCTATAAAAAAAAACAAATATTAAAACAAATTTTGGTCAAATTTATGTTGATAGGTACATTTCTACTTAGTGAGTTGGTTGAAGTGTGACACAAGAATAGTAAGCACAATCACAAAATATTAATAAGAAAAAGAAGGACAAGTTACTCAAAAGTTACTCAATTGGTTATAACTTGTAGGTTTTTGACAAGATCGATTAACTCCCCGATCAAATTCATCGGTTTTCCGGAACGAATATAAAAAAGCGTAATAATAATAACATTATGAATCATACGTATCAAACGACTATAATAATTGAAAATTTGATGATTTATTTACTACCAGATAGTCCACCAAAAAATAATTGAGATGATAACCTAAATATGTAACTTGTTATATAAACCACGTTAATTCAAACTTCTCAAAACTCGACATCACCTAGTGAATTATAATAATACTTCACAAAAAACCACGTATACTAATCACCAATTAATAATGTAAAAATAGCGAGTTTTCGATTCAATATTCTCGTGACACATACAATGACTTACCATAATATAACATTTTTTCACGCACACAACTTTCGTAAAATTTTACCGTGAATAACGCTCCATTCAAATAACGAGATTTGAATAAAATCTTTGACTCCCACCATTTTTCACAACAAAAATAATATATAATCATCGTAACCAACTTATCTTATTTATATATATATAAGTTTGAGATATTTGAAAAGAAAGAAAATTTAAAATGAGATTTATTGATGTTTATTTATTTATAGTATATATAGATTCTAGACCCAAAATGAGTTTTTAAATAAGCCCATTAATAATATTGTAAAAACTTATAGGGGCTTATACGTCTTTTTATAAAAATAGGATTTATTTTTAACTTTTTTCCTGGAAATATTATTTGGATGCCTACCGTAATTACGGTAATCATGCTTACACATAAGTTTTACCCGAAAGCGCGGGAAACGCAAAAGAGGGTTTTTCCAAGCGCGGGCATTTTTGAGCTATCTTTAATTTCACTTTTCATTTTTCGCCATTATCATCGATTTCTTCTGCTTCTCTCTCTCTCTCTATCTCCTTCAAGATGATGTTCTCCACTCAGTTCGATTCCATGTCTCAATCGTCTCAGTTCCCTGACTATTCATCTTCTCCGGCCAAGGTAAGTCTTCGATTTCAGTTTTTCTCTATATTAGGTCAAATTAATGGATTTGTTTCATTTGTATGTGATCCGAGTGATCAAATCTTGTATATGACAACGTATTGTGAGTTTTACTTTGTGAATCCGTTGTATAAGCTTAAATTTGTGGAAACCTAAGTCGTTTTGTTCATAAGAAACTAGTTGTGACTTGTGATATTTCATTTATGTTTTTATCAGTGTTATCGTAGTGAGATAAGTGGAGAGTTGATAGAAGTTTTGGTTAATAAGGTTTTATTTATGGTTCAATTGTAGACTCGTGAAACTTATGGACTTGTTCCAGTTACGCTGAAGCAGATCAGTGAAGCTTCTCAATCTGGAGATGATAAATCAAATTTTCTTGTCGATGGTGCTGAAATAAGCAATGTATGAAATCTGACTAACTCTATGTTTGGTGATCTGTTTCTATTAATGAAGTAAAGACTGATTTTGTATATTAATTTGCATTACTTTCAGATTACTGTGATTGGAATGCTGTCCAGTAAGACTCAAAGGGTTACTGATGTATCTTTTGCACTTGATGATGGGACTGCACGGATTCACTGCAATAGATGGTATGAGTGTTTATGTTTTGCATAGGAAGGATTTCATGTATTATGGAATTTAACTGCTAACTAATGCAGATTTCTAGACAAGATTCTTGATATAATTTGCTGACTTCTGCTTTTTCTTCCAGGGTGAATGAAAACTTTGATACCAAGGAAATGGAAGATGTTGAGTAGGTTTTAATATTTGGTTCTTTATTTTCAGAAAAAAATATGGTATGATATGTATGTTTGAGTCAATAAAATGATTTGTCCATCTTTAACAGGGATGATATGTATGTTCGAGTCAATGGTCGCCTAAAAAACATCCAAGGAAGAAAGCAATTAGTTGCATATTCTGTTAGGTAGGCTCACAATTCTTCCATTTGTGATTCTATTGTTTTGGTAATGTTTACGTCTTTCTACATGTCTTTTGTTTGTGTAAGTGTGCAAGTCTTTGAAAGAAATGATTTGAACTTTTCTATCTTTTTGACCAAAAATAATTAACTTCTATCATTACTTATGAAATGGAGTGGCTAACAAAATTCAAAATCCTTAATATGTATTGTAAATATAGCATGCTTTATTGAATCCTTATTTGAAAACAGAGAAGCTAGATTTGTTTAGCTATTGATAATCCTGTTAGCTTACCTAAACATAGATTATAGAATCTGCACTTGTTTTAATTGGTTTCTGTTTACAAAAGCGTTGTCTTTAAAATCATAATCCTGTCAAAGAGTTTTAGTTCAGCTTCAGCTTATTCTGTGCACCATCTACTGCACTGAATTTATATGATTGTTTATTTAGATTATGATGAGACATTTATAAACATTTGTTTTGACTAATGAATAGAAATAAATGGAGAGACTTGATTTTAATGATTATTTTTTCATTAGTAAGATGTGGTGATAAGAAACAAAAGTGAAGATCTTGTACAAAACACAAGCTACTCCTGTATCATGCCTTCAGAAAATTCACTTTCCCATTAATTTGAATAAATGAGACCTAAAAAGGCATCTTCTACCCTATATTGTTGTTGCATGGCCATAATGTTCTAACTCTAATTGATTCTGTTATAGTTTTTGCCTACTATAATATTTCTTCAATTTTTTTGTTTATTGTAAATGGGGGAATTCATGCAGTATTATCAACAAGGTTATTACATTTCCAGTGATAACTTGCTTATTATCTACTTCATTTACTTAAGATTTTAATGAATTTTCCATTTTAAATTTTCAGGCCTGTGACAAATTTCGATGAAGTTACTTTCCACTTCATTGAATGTATACATTACCACATGCGTAGTTCAAAACTTCAGGTAAATGGACATCAAATTACATTCTGCTTCTATTAGCACCTATAGAATGATTTTAATCTGACAAACTCTTTATAATTTTAAGTTTCCAGGTAATGGAACAAGTCAAACACCCTTGAAGGAGAGTTCTGCACAGGAAGGAGTCGTTGGAAGTCAATCTGTCCAAACAAATTATGTATGAAATCTATTTGGGTAATCGAACTTCTGTAATTATATGCTTATTTAATTTCATCTATAGGTTTCGGGTCAATTTAACGTTGATGGACTGAAGGCGTTTGATCAAATGGTGCTTGAATATCTCCAGCAGCCTGCAAACTTGTGAGTTTAGTAGTAGAACATATCTAATAATAATATAATTGTACCAACTTATTTTTGTAACATTTGATATTATTATGTAGTGAAAGGGAAAGAGGTGTGCATACAGATGAACTGTTGCAGAAACTTAAAATTCCAATGGAGAAGATAATGTAAGTTTTTTTTATTTTATTTTATAATCTTGGATTAAAATCCAACTTTTTTTTTAAAAAATAAAAATATTTATGGTTATGTTTGCAGGGAATCAATCAGGACCCTTGAAGAGGAAGGGTTGATATACTCCACCATTGATGAGTTCCATTTCAAATCCACTAGCAACTGATGGAACAAATGATGGAGATAATATATTTTTCCCAGGTTCTTGTTCTAGACTTTATTAATGTAGATATTTATGTCTTTCTTGTTGTTTTAAGAATCTTATTATTTTTTTTTGGCTTTAGAAGAAAACAAATTTGTAGTTTGAACCCTATTCTCAAGTGATTAATTTTGGTTAAGTTCTTAGATTTGGATTTATTTTGGAAGCACCTTGAGTCGATAGTGTTTTCAAATAAAGTATTTATTTTGAAAAATTAATGAAAAATAATTAATTGGTTAAGAAGAATCAGAATAAAGAAAGACAAAAAGCCCATAACCTTTGTGGGAATTGCCAGCTGTAAGGTATACCGGAAGAGTAAGAGATTTAAACTGATTGTATTATAACAAACAACACAATAAAATGCATAAATTTATTTTTGTTATTTTAATCTAATTTTATTTAATATTTTTAAGATTAATTTTTTATTTTTAACTTTCATCTAACTTAATTATTAAAAATATATTATATAATAATAAATTATTAGAAAATAATAAAGAAATCCAAGATCAAACAGACAAATACGCTCTCAAAAAAAAACCCATAAATAATTTTAAATAAAATCTCCAAACAATGGGGAGTTTAGAAATTGACTTTATTTCCTGTTAACTTCAATAACCAGGGTTAGTTCTTCAAAATGAAATTAATGTTTAGTAATTAAATATTATTTTTTAATTAATTAATTAATTTATCTTTTTTTTTTATGTATTTCTTCGCTGGTCTATTCTTATATATGTCAGCAATTTAATATTTGATTTTTTAAAATATTTTTTAATATTTTAACTTTTCTCTATATAAGTAAATTATTTTAAAATTATTTAATATTTTTTAAGGACTAATATTTAAATATTACAGTTAGGGTTGTAAACGAATCGAATCGAAGCGAATATTACTGTATTCGATTCGTATTCGTGAAACTATTCGAATATTCGTATTCGTATTCGAAATTTTTTCGAATAATTAATGTGATTCGTATTCGATTTGAAATTGATATTCGTATTATTCGATCCGATTCGAGTATTCGATTCGATTTTTTTAAAACATATTTTATACAATTTATTCGAAAATTTGAAAATTAATATTTTTACATAATATATAACAATATTCAATAAAATTACCTAATAAAAATAAAATAATAATGTTCAAATTACGATTTCAATATTCAACTCCCAATACAATGCAATGCAAGCCATTAATTAAAACTTCCGCGTAACATAACATAAACAATAGTTATCAAAAGAACATTTCATTAAAGTGGTTTCTAAATCACCGAAGAAATGTGAGTTTCAAGCCGAAGAAATGTATATATGTATTAGGGTTTAAAATAAATAATATTTATAAAATTAAAATTAATAAAACGGTATATATATATAATCGAATATTTAATCGAATATTAGCGAATACCGAATCGAATATCTTGATTTTGTATTCGTATTCGTTTATTAGTCGAATCGAATCGAATCGAATATTTTTATTTGAATTCGAATAACAAAATTACGAATACGAATATCAAAATTCAAATACGAATACCGAATCGAATCAAAAATATTTGATTCATTTACAACCCTAATTACAGTAACTCATTATAATTAGAATGTATATGGTAATTTAATGTTTATTTTTATTAAAAATTATAAATTCTGAATTAAAGATTAAATAAAAGATTATTAATTTTATTTTTGTTTATATTAAAAATAAATAAATAAAGAAAGCGATAAAATGAGTATTTAATTAATAAACAAAAGATATATAGAGAAAAAATGAATATTAACTAATTGAGATTAGATGAGACTATTTTTTATAATATTAAATGAGCCTTCTTTCTTTGATCATTTGTTTTCAAACAGACTTTTTATACTATTCCAACTTAGTTTTTTTTTTACTTAATTATTTATTTATATTTAAACTCTTTATTAAATATATATATATATATATATAAATTATTATTTTTTATAAATTTAATTATTTATATTTAATATATATTTAAATTTCAATTATTATTATTATTATTATTATTATTATTATTATATATATATTTAAAGTTTAATCCAATGTTATATAAATGAGAATCATTTAAATACAATAAAAAAAGACGATTGAAAGTATCACACAAAAAGTTAAAACATAACGAGATTAAGCATTTGAGATACAATAATAAAAATATAAGTCACAAATGTTTATCAACAAATAAACCTAACATAAAATCTAGTGTTAGCAATTTTAGAAATACTTAAAAAATTTTGAGAAAGAAAAACTCAACGAGGTCAAAGTCAACGTATTCAAACTGAGATGGATAATTAAAAAAATCCATTTTTAAAGTTATACAAGTTAACTATGTATAGAGAATATGATTCTAATCATTTTTATAAATTATTAAATTATTTTTTTGTTATGATTAAAATGTTTTAAATTTATTAATATTTATCAATTATTTATAAGAATAATATATATTATAATTATATTTATTATATTATATTATATAAACAATAATTTAAATTTAAATTTAAATATATATATATATATATATATTAAAATATAAATAATTAAATTTATATAAATAATAATTTAAAATATATATGAAATATAAATGATCAAACTTATAAAAATTATAATTATAATTTAAAATTTATATATATCAAAATATAAATAATCAAATTTATAAAAAAATAATAATTTAAATATATATATCAAAATATAAATAATAAAATTTATAAAAATATTAATTTAAATATTTTAATAAAAATAATAATTTAAATGAATATATTTATTAATAAGTTTAAATATAAAAAAATTGAGTATGAACGTTAAAGTAAATTCGTTTAAGAATAAATGAATAAAATAAGTTAGTTTGAAAATAAATAAATAAAGTATTTTAGTTTGAGAATTGAATGAAAATTAAGATTATTTTATTTGAGAATTGGTTAACACTTAGAGTCATAATGTAATTATATGTTATCTATTCATTTATACTCTTTTTTTTAAGTCCTTCTTTTGGACTTTGGTTATTTTAATAAATATTTAATTGTTTTTAATATTTAATAAAAATATTTTTCTAAAAAAGAAATAAAAAATATTTTAGGATTTTTATTGATAAATTGATTGTCACGATGAAATATTTAAATAATCAAATGTAAATACATTTATCAATTTAAAACAACAATTTTTTATGTATTACAATTTATATATACTTAAAAAAAGATAAATATATTAAAATTGAAGAATAGCAAATTAAGAATACTATTCTTAAGAAGCCATGAGAAGTTCCAATAAAAAAATGAAAAAGAAGAAGTAATGAATGAAGATGAGAAGGGTAGGGGGACCAAATAGTGCTTTAGACATGCTAGTATGGAGATGGAGGCTTTAATAAGATACAAAGAAGAATGAAGATGCTTAAATATAAGTTTTCTAGACAAATAACCACTCAACATCATATTGGTTTAGCTAGCAATAAAAATTCTGTCCAATAAAAAGGACTAAATTGAACAAGGAGATAGGAGATGAACCTGAATATGTTTACCAATTGGAGGACAATAGTGGGACATCCAAATATCCAAAATGGAAGAATTGATCGATTGTGGTAATAGTTTGGAGTTTTTCTAGAGCAAACATATAGAATGAATTGAGTAATAGGCGAGAAATATTGTTGCATGTCACCGAAGGGTACAATATGACTTCTAGTTTGTTCAATATCTAAGAGACCCAAAATCACTTAAGACATCAACTCAATTGGTCACTAAGAATATTTTGGACATAGCTAAGTTATTTTAAGATTTAGTTCTGAGTTGGGGATAGATTTGTAAGATAGATAAATGATTTTTTTTTTGGAAAAACGACTTAGTGTCATTCCATTAAAAATTTCCAAAAATGGGAAAAAAACCCACGAGTTTAAGAGATCATTCTAGACAAGCCTAGAATGATTTTGAAGTCGTAACATTCTGAATAAAAGTTAAAAAGCTAAAAACGTACATGAATTATCTGTTTACAATGCTTTCAATTCTAGTGAGTTTAAAAAACGGTAAATTCCAGTTCCTACAAATATTCCAGTTCTACTCCGTACTTGAAATTCTTGTCCACGTTCCCGTGAGGGTGCTGCAATCCGATACAATATCTTTCCATAACTCTTCAACTCTCCTGCGGGTTCTGCCATATGCCCTTGCATTCTGTTCTTGCCAAATGTTATACACCACTACTCCAAAGCCGCACTTGAACACGCTTGTTGCAAATTTATTTTCCCTGGCTTTGAGTAGTGCTGCATCTTTGATTTCATTTAATTCGTTCGAGAAACTGATCAGCTCCAGGCTTTTATAGAATCTGTTCCAAAGCTCTAAAGCAATACAACAGCTCCCGAATAGGTGATCTATGGTTTCTTCATTTTCTCTACATAGAAGACAACTCATGTTCGGGATGCTCATATATTTGTTGATACGATCACGAGTGCTGAGTCTTTTCCCAGAAGGCGAGCCATAGGATGAACTGGTGTCTAAAGATAATCTTCGTTGACCATACAAGAGAAGCCCATTCTACTTTCTGCGCTTTTTCCCGGGTTACTTCCCATATTTTCTTCGATACCAGCTTCCCATTGTCCTCAGCTTTCCATTCATGAATATCCGGTCTGTCGTGTAGTTGTATGTTACTTATATGATCAAGTATCCTCTGTCCTTCTGGATTTCTTCTCAAGAGTGAGTCCCAATTCCCGTCTTTAATGTCTTTGATTTTCGCCTTTGTGTAGTCCCTTCTGATGCGGGTATTTTGAAACTTCTCTTTATGAATGATAGGCTGGTTTTCAAACCAGGGGTCGTGCCAGAATAGAGTGTCTTTCCCGTCCCCTAGCTAGATGTTATAAAGATCTGCAATATCGCTTCTTAGTTTAAGAATCTTTTTTAGAGACCAGTTCATACCTTCATGAATTTTGCAGGTCCAGATGCTGGTTTCGTATTTCATAAACCTCGTATGCACCCATTTGATCCATAGTGACTCCTGATTGCGCTCCAAAGACCACAGATGCTTGAAGGTGAGAGCCTTATTCCACTCGATACAGTTCTTCAAGCCGATGCCTCCCTCGTCCTTCGGTTTGCAGAGAGCGGTCCATTTGACTTTTTTTCCTCCTCTTCCGCTACTGCCCCAAATAAAGTTCCTCATCAGTGTATCGAACTCCTTCATTACCTTCTTCGGAATGACCATTTGCTGCGCCCAGTAGCCAACTATGCCCATGACCACGGTTTTGATAAGTTCGATCATTCCTGCATAAGAAAGTTTTTTCGCTGCCCAACCAGATATCGTGTTTTTTACCTTTTCAATCGCTGCCCAATTACTTCCGAATAGGTGATAGATAAATGAATTTAGAGATAATATGTTTTACACAAATGGACATCCTGTTGGGTAGAGGGAAACTCACATCATGGAGATCATGACAATGTTCCACTTTGAATCCTAAACCAGGAAATTGAGGCATCAATGATAATGTAGATGATATATTTGGGGATGGTGCTTACAAGGATATCTAGGTTAAGCAAAACAAATGAAACTTTTTTCAGCAAGAAACATGGTTTTAAATTTTGGAGAAATCGAAGCTGAAGAATTTGTTAAAAAAAAAATTCATTCATAACTTAAAGATTGTCCGCTCATATGATCAAATCAAGCTAAACAAAAATCTAACTTCAAGTTCACATGTTTCATTTTGAGAATTTCAACTTGGCTCAATAATTATTGACCTACTTTTTGTTTAATAGATACTTTTAACTTCAATTGTACTTCACTTTTGATAATTGACAATTCATGTCAATTCAGTTATAAATTTAATTTAATTATACTTCCATTTTGATAATTCATGTCAATTCACATGTGTAATAATTATTAATTTTCAAATCATCAAAGTACAACTAGTTTTCTTATTTTTTCAAAGTATTAATTTTACTCTAACATCTCCACATTTATTTAGTTCACTAAGATTCAATAGCTACCATTTGTATTAGATATTACCAATAATATTATCTATACTAAAAATTATTTTAATTTAAATAATTTGTAATTTAAATAGTCTATAAATAATATTTTTTTAGAAAAAACTTATTAATTTTTTTTTTTATGATTAAAAGTTGGTCTTAATATATGTAAAAAACTTAATAAATAAGTACTCATCTTCATTTTACTATTATATAAAATTATATAAAAAGATGAAAATATAAATATACACATCGGTACAATTTTAGATTATTCCGCCCACAAATATTAATGCATAGATGCTCGATCCATCTAGAGTAATCCTGAATAATCATGTTCATTCTTTCTGGTCCGAATAGATGTCTTAATTGTCGTCTTGTAAAAATAAAGCAAAAGTTATAAACAAACATGAATGTAATATAACCCATTTTCATTCAAACCACTTCACCATGACAATAAGCCAAGAAAAAGTAAAGATCTTCAAGGTCCTCCTCACAATAGGAATCATATGTACCGCACGTGGTGAATCATGTGGGGACAACCAATTGA